>NC_134365.1:138237560-138540591 GCF_035582795.1 Mycteria americana
TATTTGTAGTTGGGTCTGTAACAGAAAGTACATATTCTACTATCTCTTCCTTCTGGTAAGTTCCAATAGGCCAAGTCTTTTGCTCCTCAGTCAAGTAGGTTTGTGTAGATGTATTTATTTCAGGAGCAAGGTCCGATCAAGACTAAAGAAAAAAGAGGGATGGTGACTTTAAGTTTTTGAAAAAATGAAAAAACCCCCTCTTTGAATGCTTTCAAGGAAATCGCTGCTTCTTGCCAGCTGAATCACCATCAAGTGTTGGCATACCTTATGGGCTAATCAAGATGAATGAAACACACAATTTACCATCCTTCTAACAAGGCATTTTTAACAGGAAGCAAAACCGCCAAAAATATTTTGGGAAAAAACTCCAAGTGACAGTAAAGTAATGAATACATTCTACTGCTGACCAAAGAAAATGAAAGATAAAGAAACAGAAGTTACAAACTTTTTTTTCATGTTCAGGTTTTCCTACATTTCAACCAACTCCAATACAGTGCTAATATAGCACAACTGATATTAAGAGAATTAAAACAGAACAGAGAAAGTATTACTAACAGATTGAGAGACGCTGAAGTGGCATAAGGAAGAACGTAGCAGTCCTTTGGGTGGGCTACTGCTGTACTTTGGACTATGGTGAAGACCACAATGACTGGCAACTGATAAATAGTTTTCTTTTTTCCTAAAGGGCTTTGTATTTGCACTTCATTATTAACTAACTTCAGCAATACCATCAGAATGAATTGCCTACTGCAATCTAAAAAAACAAGTGCTATTAGCTGCAATCATACAGCAATAACTGAGCACTCTTCAGCTGTTAGCCCAGTGCTTCTTTCAGTGTTTCGGAAAATAGACGTGACTTAGAGCATGCCAAGTAGGTAGAGGTTGATGCACCAGTCTTGCAAATGAAGTAAACCAGGAGCTGATACCTCCTGGCAAAAATCTGTTAGCTGCTTACTCTTTGCTCGCACAACTCGTGGATTTCAGTACTTCTACTCAGAAGTAGCAAAGTAGTAATTGCACAGATCTACTAGGAAACTACCTAAATGAGTCCCAGCCAAGACCACCCCGTGGAGCTTCATTCACCTCCTCTACAAAGAAGGAAAACCTCTCACACTGCCACGCTTCTGGAGAGGTGGATTTTTCACACTTTATTTTTGAAGTTGGGTCTATGTGTACTACTGTAGGCATTCACTATGTGAAAAGTGGCAAAAGCAATAGCAGTGAGGTCCGAATTGAAAAGTGGGACTGAAATGACTGAGAAAACTGAAAATGGGAAGTTTACATTTCTCACCAGCTGCAGCAAACACAGAGCCAGGAGCTGCTGATGCTGAAGTATGCCCAAGAAATAGGCATACTGAAAAACATTGTTAATTTGAATCATTAACTTACAATCACTTATCGTGTGTTAACACACACGCAATGGAAATGTAGCAACTGCCATAATACCAAGTCAGTAATTCCTCAGTGAGCCATCTCCCAGGAAACGGGGAACAGTAAGCCGTGCACTTCAGAAACTGACTTAAGATGTCTTCTTCAACCTCAGAAAAGAGCACTCAACCTGCTCTTCCTGGCTAATTAGAACTGATTAGCTCCTCCTAAACTAACACATATAGTGTAAATACAGACATCTTCATGTCTCGGACACAATATCCTATGGAACTACTACAAGATGTAAACCGGTGAATTCTTACAGCCGCTTGTGATGTGTTTTGCGGAACAGCGTTGTTTGGTCAATTTTAAAATTTGTTCTATTATTCTGACTGAATGTCCACTTTCACAATAAAGCCATAGAAAAAGAAAGAACTAACACTGTCCTTTACTAACAGAACAGCATTTAAACTTTTATGCTGCCAGTCTAACTACAAAGTACGAGGATCCCCGAGACAGTGCAGTGACTTAAAACGCTCTCTACAAAACCCCATACAGTCAATATCTGCCATATAAACTAACATCTGGAAGCAGGGACAAATGTTTGAGAGAACTTGAATGCAGACATTAGAGACAACTCAGTTATGGCAGGGAACTACTGATGAAATAGAAAGGCAATTAAAAAACCCTGTTCCTGTCCCTGCTGCCCCTCCCCTTTTATTTTTTTTTTTACAAAATGTCTAAAAAACATTATGCTTGCCTGTGTCCATTTTTCTGAAGAGGGAGGAGAATTATTTGATATGTTAAAATATTATAATCAACTTTTTTTTTCCAAATTAGCCTACTCCAATGTGTTACTTCCTTAAAATACTTAGTTTTTGAATCTAATTAAAAAAACTCAATATGACTGTGTCCTTATGCAAAAATTCCTGTTTTCACTATTAAAAAGAAAATACTTCCCATGTAAAATAAAGTTTTTATTCTTTTTTGATACTTCTTTGAGCATTCAAATACACTGTAACATTAAATCACTCTAAATAATTTTAGGGTGAACAACATCAGTGCCAATGTGAATGGTGTCACTGAATACCACCTATTCCTACGGTTCAGAGCTATCCCACAGTAAGGCTCTGGAGGTAGAGAAGAGATGATGATCACAGCATTATCTATGAAGTCTTAAATCTAATATTTTCGTTAATAAAGTAAAAAGCTGAACCTAAGAATAGGGCACAAAAATTGCTTGCTAGGAAAAGAGTATGTGCTCTTTTGGAGCACAGATTGCTAATGTTTAGGATTACAGTCATTGCTGTCTCTTAATTGTCTGTAAAAGCCAAGATTAATTCCTAACCTACAATGAGAGAAAGGAAAAATAAACCTTATGTCTTGATAGTTCATGTAATCAAATCCTATTTTGTGAATTGTCTAAGTTCTAGAGTGCCCCAGCTTTATAAACTGAGTTTCATGTACAGTGAAAAAAAAATTGAAAACAATCTTTTGTCTGTTCTCTCAATTTTGGGTATCATGTCAAATCACATTACTGCTGTGCACTCTGTAACTTCAGTGTGCGTTAGACACAAAACCTTCCAAAATGGACTGGCTGAAATGTGTGTTTCCAACCACAGGCAAACAAAACCTGAAACTACTAACAGCTGAAGACTAGGAAAATACTCATGGGTCACCATGTTTTGTGATGATAGAAACAATGAAGTTCTCACAGAAGGAAAATACAGAGTAGATTACTGACAATTTCTATTTAAGAAAAAATGCTGTTACTTTTTTTTTTTTGCTTATATATTTTTTTCCATTTACTGTGTGATGTTTAAATAATAGTTAGTTTTACCACGAGATATATATATATTGTATTGTGTGGATTTGCATTGCATTATATGTGCCACGGTAGTGTTCACATGCCAATACCACATGCTATCCTATTACGTTAGGCACTCTGTCTAAGAATCCATGATCATCTATTTTACATTTGTCTGAAAAGTATCATCACAGCCTCTATTATACAACAGACTATGGGCCCTTGCCATATTGAACCCTCCTTCATATTAAGTGTCTGCAGAATATCAAGAGAACCAAAACCTCAGGAAATGTAGCTTTTTTTAAAAGACTAAACATTCAAAACTAAATATTTCCTCATATTTATTTTGTAACTGTATTTTTCTACAACATATTAAAATAGAAAAGATGTTCATCTGATTCATCATACAAAGAAAATACCAACATAGTAATAAAATACTGAAAATATATGAAAGCACCCAAACATTAAAATATTCATATTGGCAAAGACTCTAAGAATATATTTCTTGCAATTTTACAGTAAAGTGCTATTCAATCTACTCAAATTAAGGAATCGGCATTTTAATAGCATGGTTATTATTATCTTAAGGTTACAAATTACTTTGTTATCTTTCCCAACAAGACAACAACCCATTTTGTTGGAAGCAAAGCATTTGAGTTGCATGCATATGAAATAACCTAAATAACAGCTTCATAGTAAGCAGTGAACAATATAAGTTGCCAATTCATTAAGAAAACAAAATACTGAGAAGCAAACTGAACAGAAATGAGATTAGTGAAAAATTAAGAAAATGTAGATGAAGCAAAACGTTGTATAAATTAAGAAAGGACAGAAGACTGTGCTCCAAATGGTTCTATAGACTTGCCTTTTACATGGTAATTTTTCTAGTAATCATATTGAACAATATTCTGCTTTATTAGTTAATCAGTTTACTAATGCATTTTTTAAACTGCCCTTTTCTATTTCCTAGAAATGATAGTACATCTACGACACACTGGAGAGATACTATAAGCAAAAAGACAGAAGCAGACCGTGACCTTCATTTTTCCTCTATCTTTTCCTACCTACTGAAGTCAACAGACAAAACTAAATGATCTGTTACAAAGCCAATTTGTAGCAAAAATTAATTATAGTAAAGAAATTATTTTAAATTTTTAGACCTCATCAAGAGTGAAAATTTTAAATGTATGAAAGATACCATCAGTCTCCTTTTAAGTGTTTATCATTTTAATATACATATTTACAACGAGTACACAAAGAATCCTTGTTAGCCTAAGTTTTTGCTAGCTTCATTCACTATTTCTACAACAGTTTCTGAGAAATGGCAGATATAACACCTTTATGTTGCCTTCAACAATATTTAATCTTCCTGACTTGACTTGCTTTTTTCATATACTCATCTGTAATTTAAGCATATTGCACATCTCAGAGTAAGTTCTTACACTGACCATTTATTAGCCTTTTCATGAACCAGTAATAGGTCATCAAAACTCAACTCTCTCACTCCTTCCACAATTTGACTAAAAGTTGCTTTCAAATTAAAAAAAAAAAAAAGGAAAGAATAGGAATAGTGTCTCATCATGCTTATTTCATTACTATCTTTGGAATCAAACAAGGGTTATATTCCTGGTCAATATGGCTGCATGTTATTTGGTAGGAAATATTTACAATAACTTTGCATTCAGAAAAAGCACAGAAATAAGGAATTTAACCAATGAAAGCAATGAGCCTGAATTTCCAAAATAATTACTAACAACAAATATCTTCCTTTATATAAGCATGTACCTAGATTATAAAAAAAATCTGCCTGTACTACATAATTTCTGTAAATTCTTCTGAATGAACAAGTTAACCTTTAAAATACACTTAGGTTGACTGCTTGCACCTTCTATGAGAGTAATTCAGGATGTAAGAATGAATATGATGGAAAGAAACAAAATATTGTATTTAAAGTAGTTGAATAGAGGAAAAAAAACCTAAACAGTTTTAAATTATGTTGTATTTGGTTTCTTCCTTCCAGTTCAGTAGTATTTATTGAGTTGTACAGTGAAAATAGGTCCTAGCTCTAACATCTTCCTCAGGCACTGTTCTAAGTGTCAACTTTCAGTAACTTCCTTTGCTGGTCATTCATTTCTTCTTTTCTTTCAGGAAATTGTATCATCGTTCATTGTTGTGGGCTCACAAACCTCATTTTGGCAGTTCCAGAATCCAAGCGCAGCACTGCAATCTCTTCCACTCCAACCAATCATGACAGGCAGCAAATCCAGTGCAAAGCAATTCTTTTTAGCTTCTCTGGGTGCATGCCAGGTAGAAGCAGAAGGCAACAACAGTAACTGATAGTAATGATAAAACAACTGACAACTGCTGGAACCAGAGGCAGCGATCAATCTGCTCTTGAAGTCTTTTATTAATTTGCAGTAATCGAGTTAGCTGAAAATAGAAATAGTTTCATTAAATTAGAATTACTACACATGAAAGTACTTGTTAATTTAGAGCTATTTAGCCAAAAACTATAAGCACAGTTAAAAAAAAAAAAAAAAAAAAAGACTTCTCTTAGTGATCCCTTTTCTATCACTACATACTTCAGGAATCTGTTTGACTAAAGAAACTCTGAATCTTAAAGAGTTATGGATAGTGTATATTGCCTATATCAAGCAGGTGACATCTTTACACTAGGAAGCAAAAGATACTGATGAGGCTCATTGATACCCCAGATATGTAACTTACACAAGAGGAATGAGCACTAAATGTAGTGCTGAATGTAATGCACTGAAAGTAGTATTTTATTAAACCAGTACCATTCAACAAAATAATTAAATCACTATCACTGATTTAGTTACTTTCAACTGCTGAGCTTTTCAAATAGTATAATTTACGAAGTACCAAAGAGGTTTAGTACAAATTCTTTTTATCTCTATCATATTTTATAATTTTGTCCAATATTCAGCACAAAGGAATATACTATTACCTGAATATGTAAATCTTCATTGTTTTTTGCTGGAATACTAAATGTGTTCTCTTTTAATGTCAGAGAAGAAGGCTTACTACTTTCTACGACATGACACCTGAGCCTGTGAAAGGGAAAAAAAAGTATGCACCCAAAATCATAAATTTAATGTAAATTGTGTAGTTAATAGTAAACAGTCCATCTAACAGTTACAATATGTGCTTTATCATCTGTTCTGGTTGATTAATTTTCTAAATGACTATTAGAATCACAGAACCATTGAATCATTTGGGTTGGAAGGCACCTTTAAAGGTCATCTAGTCCAATCCCCCAGCAACGAGCAGGGACTATTGCAATGATAGTCTGAAAAGGCTTCCTCAGTCCACCAATTACATTTTGACAGCTTTTGATATAGAAAGCAAGATCAAAATTATCTGCTCAGTTATAATATATCTTCATAATTTTAAATTCATAGCACAGGATCCACTGGATTATTCAGTCAAAAACTTACTACCAGAGATGCAACAATTTATTGAACAGCAAACAAAATCTAAAGGTTTTCTTTCCATTTTAAACCTTAGCAACAATGTTTTTCACGGAGTCCACCTCTTCCACAGTTGAATATACAGGAACAGAATTTCAAGCCACAATTGAAGGTAGTGGAATCCTACGCAATTTATAAAATACAGCAGAAGCTCCTCTGATAACACGCAAGTCAATTAATGTGGGAATTAATTTATTTGCTAAAGAAATTATTAAATTGAGGCTGTGGCATTTTTCTATTTTAAGGAAAGAGAATTGCTACAACTTCTCCGGCAAGACAAAACAAAAAAAAGGGACAAATACGTGTAATAAAATCTAAGTAGATTCCTCAGATAAAGCACTTGCGCATATAATATCAAAGAGATTATAATTATCTCCACTACTTTTAATTTAGGTTTAATAAAAAGTAAAGGTCAGTTTTGTATTGATCAGTAACGTACATACATGGCAGACTTTGCAGGTCATAAATTTAATGTAATCAAATAATCTCTCCCAAATTGTTTCAGGGTCTGTCTCAAAAAAAAATTCCAACATTTATGCAAGGAAGCTTAAGGTCACTCATATGATGTAGATTTTGTTTAATAGGGAAGTAAGGGACAAGCATTTGAAGCAAAGATAGAGCAAGACTTAGGCATCAAGTCTCAAAAATACTTTGTCCATAATAATTTCAGCCATGTGGGGGTAAAGGCAGCACATGAAAAGAAAAAAAAAAAAACAATCTACAGTAAAAATACAGTCAAATTACTTTTTTTAGAGATGAAACAGCATCCTGATATCATTACTAAGACTTCTAGATGAAAGAGAACTACAATGAACTTTTCCTAGAAATGTACAGTGATACAACTAGATGTGAACAGACGAGAGAGGAGAGTAACAGGTTGTCCTGGTTTCAGCTGAGATAGTTAATTTTCTTTATAGTGGCTGGTATGGAGCTATGTTTTGGATTTCTGCTGAAAACAATGTTGATAATACAGAGATGTTTTAGTTGTTGCTGCACTAGTCAAGGACTTCTCAGCTTTCCATACTCTGCCAAGTGCACAAAAAGCTAGGAGGGGACACAGCTAGGATAGTTGGTCCAAACTGACCAAAGGGCTATTCCATACCATATGATGTCATGCTCAGTATATAAAGCTGGGGAAGAAGAAGGAAGGGGGGGACATTTGGAGTGATGGCATTTGTCTTCCCAAATAACCGTTATGCGTGATGGAGCCCTGCTTTCCTGGAGATGGCTGAACACCTGCCTTCCCATGGGAAGTAGTGAATGAACTTCTTGCTTTGCTTCGCTTGCATGCACAGCTTTTGCTTTACTTATTAAACTGTTTTTATCTCAACCCTCGAGTTTTCTTACTTTTGCTCTTCTGATTCTCTCCCCCATCCCACCAGGGGGGAGTGAGCGAGTGGCTGCGTGGTGCTTAGTTGCCGACTGGGGCTAAACCACGACACAGGTTCATTTAAAAGAGTGTATGGGGAAACCTATTTTCCTAGTGGTATTTTTTCACCATTAAATATGGAAAAACACACATATGAACATGTGATAGGTTTTACAGACATTTTCTACAAAATTATGTTTTTCTATAGCAGAAAGGGAATATTTTTTAATATTGTCTAGAAAACAGTTTTGCATTTGGTATGTCTTCTTTCCTTGCTTGTTTCTTTTTAGAAAACTCAAGTGGCACGTTCTTATTTAAAAAAAAAAAAACACAAAAAAACCCAAAAAACCTACTGTCCATGTGTATTGTCACATCCATTCACATTTTTTCCACTTAACTCTTAATCAGCACAAGAACAACAACAATAAAAAGAAAAGCATGTGCAGAATACCATGACGTTTTATGCATTAAAAACACCTCTAATCAGTTAAAACATAGTGGAAGCCTCAGCAATATACTTCAGTCAGTAAGCACACAATTGGGTTTGGAGAATCCTTCACTGATTATGCAATGCAAGTGCTATAAATCAGCTAAATGATAATGGCTAAAAAAAACCCCTGTCAACAGAAAACCATATGCTCACCTATGTTCCATCACTTTGGTCCTAGGGACTTCTTTCCAAAACTGAGTCAATTCTGGTACACCTGCTCCAGAAGACTGGTCCATTTCTGCTGCCATTATAAGGAAACGATCCTGCAGAGAAGCTGCAAAACCTGCCCTCAAAGAAAAAAAAAAAAAAAAAAAAGGCAAAAGTGTGCTTGGATAAAATGACAATATTACAAAGTGTATAGAAGCATTTTTGAACAAAAGTGTTTTAAAATGAGAGCTTGTTCATTGCAGGACATTGGACACTGACCTACTAGAAATAAAAACAATGAAATCGTTCTCTTAAGCTCGACAATTTTGATTACAATTTTCCCAAAATTCTACAGTTTCATTTTAACAGAACTACTTTCACCTGAATGATTCAAGGACAACCCAGAATTTTGTAAAGAATGCATTCTCCAGCAAATTCACCTGTCCTTACAACAATTTAGGAAACTGATTTACCGCAGCTAAACTTCCACTGTAATAGAGCACAAGTGAGACAGCTGCCACTGCAACTTTTTTTTTTTTTTTTTAAGACAAGAAACAAAATGGGCTGCAGACAACAGCTGCTTATGCCTAAGTAGAATAGTAAATCAGTACGGGCAGTTACTCAAATGCTGTCTGACATCCATGTTTTTTTACAAATAGTAACACTCTCATACAACAGTCAAGTAGACATGGGTGTCAGTCAGCCTTACATACCAGCAAGCACATACAAAGTTTAGTATTCTAGAGCAGTCAGCTTGTTAATAAAACTTGTCCCGACTTCTTAAAAATTCTATTGTAAGATTTTAATTACCACCATGAAGAGACACTATTATATCCAATGATGTGCCAGGTTCACAGCTGCTGTTACTAGGTTTAACTCTGTATTTTTCAGGAGCAGTTGTTCTCACCTATAAACAAAAAATACCAAGCAAGCACATAGTAAATGCATGCACAAACTATGATTGTTTCATAACCTCCCTCATTCTGTAATAACTAAAATCCCCAAAAGCTTAAATATTAAGACATGGTTATACATACAGTCTTTAAAATATTTTGTAGGAGTAATCAGACACTGGTATTCACTTTTTCTTCTCTCTCAACCACTTCTATCCTTTCTTTTCTGGCATATGCTATTTTTCCCTCTTATAGACATACATAAAAAGAGCCAAGAATATCAAACAGACTATCTCTTAAAATTCTTAATATGAAAGTATGGAAACTTTAGTTATTTGTGTGTGCAGGGAACACAAAAGATGTGGTGGAAAACCAAATCAAGATGCAAGTCAACTCAGTATCTCTGAAGCAAACATAACTCCATTCATTCCTTTGATGGTGACATTTACAGATGGAGCTGCATCATTCTGGAGCATTACTAACTTGTTCCCAGACAAGATTTAAAAAGAAGAAAAATTCTAAAGAGATCACTTTTCAGTGCTCAAGCCTTTCTTTTTTGGGAAGTATTAGACTCTCAATAAAGAACTAACCACCCCCATAGCTCTTTTTCAGTCAGTGTACCAAAGATTTGTATTACTGATTATCCCCTTTGGGGTGGTACATAATAGGCACAAATTCAGCTAGAAGATTTATTTGATCTGCTTCAAACATAACAACAGAATAAAAAATTTAGACTGAAAAGAGGGTTTAATAGTATGTTTTTCCCTTTACCCAAACCAAGAAAAAGTTACACATTTAGTAAAGTAAACCAGGCCACACATAAAATACTTACCTTAAAAGCCACTATGTTTTTAGTGACGTTTGTGAGAACTATCAAACATTTTTTCTCTCCAGTTTCTTTGGAGCCAAAATATAGTTCTTCTGCTGGGCTAGTAAAAAACGTAAAAAGAATTATTTATTCAAATTATCTTTATAACAGATCACAGAAAAAACCTGACCACACCTACAAGAAAATAAAATACTTTCAACCCTGCAGCTACAGTCACTATAAACAGTTTTTCATCAAAAAGCTGTGAAAACAAAATGCAGAAATTTTGTAGTGAAGGCTCAGGGTTGACTCATGACTACAAGTGGACCTAGCTGCCTCAGCTGATTACTGCCCTTGACTTCTTCCATCTGGAAGAGCGTGACCATCTGCAACAGCAGGAATAGCTAACAGATATATACAGTGACTTCAGCCACTGCATCTTAGAGCAGTATGTTAAGGGAAAGCATTGTTAATTTTAATTAATGCTAATATTAAAGAGTACAAGGTGTCACAGACAGGGAGTAATTTCCACCTCGTACATCTATCCTTGTAACGGGTACAGTGCACGCATAAGAGGAGCAGGCAGATATCTGCAAGTGGCAATCACTTCAACCACTACAGCTAAATTCACTTGTACTTATGAGTCAGTCTTCACATACTTCTGGTGACACATGCATAAACAAAGTTATTGCTTGTTTTTTATTCTTGTGCAATTAGGAGAGTCATGCATGAAATCTTTTAAATCATATCAAACTAACACAACTCATTTTGGAATAAGCATTCAAATGAACACTGCTAGGCAAAAAGTAGGGCATGCTCATGTTGAGAGGAAACTCAAGTAACAAGCGAAAAACTTTTCTTTCAATACGTCACATTAGGAGAACGCAAGGAACTGCCATACTACGCAGTACTACAGAACTGCATATTCTTTTGACAGAAAGCCTTTTCCAAAAAGCGTGTTACTTTTTTTTTTGCCTTTTCCTCTTTTTAGAATGCCAATTTCATGTTAGTTTGGCCTCCTCCTCAAAAGACCTCGTTTTTACAGTACCAACCCTTCTTTCTCCCCTCACTTAAAGAAACCAGTATACTAGCTGAGAAGAAAAATCCTTGGTGCTGTAGAGCAAGCCTGAACACTCATGCTAGAAGAGGAGTCCAATGGTGGCTGTGTGTGTGTGGCGGTACCATGTTTTACAATGCATTAGACAGTTCACATGACAACTTTTTTTCTTCTTGGTGGGGAAGAAGGAAGCGTGCTGAGTGAAGCAGAAAGCAAGAAACTGATGGGTTTAAAAAAGATTAATAGGGTAACTGTATCCCCTTCTCCTCTGTTTTTTTTCCCCTGTTTTTGTTATCTTAATACTGTACTATTACAGTTACTATTAACTGTTACAGCAGTTGCAAGATGAACCATAAATAAGACAGGAAAGCATTAACTAGCATCATAACAAGCCACAAAAAGAGCTCAAGGAAAGGAATGTTCCGCCGGAGCTTGATCTTTCTTGTTCCACCACCAACTGTGGCTACTGACAAAAAAAAAAAAAGAAAAGAAAGAAAGAAATGGGCTTGAGGGCCACTGCTGTATGCCTGTTGTCTGTGAAATCAACCAGTTCCATAGTGTTGGGGGTGGGTGGTGTGCAGTTGTTGGGAGGGTGGTGTGTTTTATTTTAAATGAACACCCAAGCTTTTTAATTTTTACAGACACACTACTTTCTTTACCTTTTTCTGGGGTAACCATTTCACCTTGTACTAGAAATTCCCATCTCAAAATACACCACCATGGGAGCTAGTCTTCTGCCTGACAGTGCAAGTAAACTGCTTTTTGTCTTAGCAAATATATTCATTTATTGAGGAGGAAGGCCAATAAAGACCAGTCTTTCACAGTAAGGTATACAAGGCAAATGCAGTCGTGGTCTAAACCCGGGACAGACAGATGACTAGTGAGTATGACTACAAATATGAGAAACAGAAGAGCACAAGTACAAGCTTTGGTCATACACCAGAGCCAGCAAGTACTAAGCAGCGACAGGTAAGGAATATCCCTGCAGAGGGTCCAACGAGGCCTCACTGAGTCTTCTGCAGCAGCAGTTAGAAAGGCACAGAAAGGCTGCTGGTTCTTCGTGATTTCATGGTGCCAGAGCTGCTCTGCCTCAGCTTCCCCGTCAGGCTCTAGGCTGTTCCCTTCCCCAGCCAACACTGGTTTCAGCAAGGATACAAGCTAATTATACTGGTAGAGCTTATAGTCTCTGACATAGGTGCCTGTGACTAATTATAAATGGCACTATATATCATCAATTCAATAAATCTCAGGAAGATTCCAGAAAATCTTCGTGAGGAAGATTCCAGGGAAATAAAAACTAGTTCTAGCTTCTACAGAGTTAGATTATTAATAAAGAGCAACAACTGTGCATACTCTCAAGAGTTTACTTAAAACAAACAAACAAACAAAACAAACAGCAAGGACAATGGAGACACCAGTATTTTATTTTTCATGACAGGAAGACTACAAGTATTAGCACCTCTATACTTGAGTAAGTTTACTCTTTCATGTAATTTACATGAACTCCAACACTTCTGTTCCAACGGTAGAACTTGGAATATTTTAAGAGAAAAAAAGATACAGTTGGGGGTGGGGGGGATATGTTGGGTGTTATTTTTGTTTGTTTGGGGGTTCTTTTGTTGTGGTTTTTGTTGGTTTTGGTTTGTTAGTTTTGTTGTGTTTTGGGGGTTTTTTTTGGGTTTTTTTGGGTTTTTTTAAGAAGTGGATGGAAGAACACAGCTGCTTTTGTTATAGGGACAGAAAATTTTAAACATCTTTTAAAATCACAATTCTGCAGTCTATGCCTATGTCCTGCCATACAAGAAACTAAGTCTATACAGAGGAGGTTTTTGCACAAAGGACTATGAAGATAATTTTCATTTCAAAACCAGGAAAATTTGACACATACAAAATTATTTTTTTGATGCTAATGAGCATGTCATTATTCAATTCATTCCAAAACTAATTCAGTACAGCATTTACAAAATTAGCTAAGGAATTACCTATAAATTAGATATTTTCTTCATTCATCTAATAGCAAACTGGAAGTGAAAATAAAAGTTAACATCTAAATCAATTTCTAAACAGGCATCTTAAGCTGAAAGGCAGTGAAAAGAAAAAGTGATATATGCTAATTCATCTTTTTTTTTTTCCTAGTTTAATGATAAAAAGTAGACTAACTGCAAGATGTAAGCATCTTGGATGACAAAATCTTCTGAGCAGATATGCCATTTATACAGAGCACTTCCCACACAAAATAAATTGGACCCATTCATTAAGTTTAATTGGTGCAAACTACTACTGTAGACATTTACACCATCTTAAGTTAAAAGAATTCAAGCAAGATGTAACAATGAAAGCTGTCTTAGTAAATGCATTGTTTTTTCTTAAGCCAATGCAATCAATGTCAAACCACTGCTCTCATTACAGATAAGCACAGGTTTAACTAAATCCAATGACAGTTTCTCAATATAAATGAAACCATGAAATGCTTCTACAATTCTATGAAATGTACACCTATAAATTAGTACAAAAAGCATACCAATGGTGACACCAAAAGATTCACTAAAAACATATAAAACTAGAAAAATTCTTTGAGCTTTGTAAAAATCATTCTTAAAAGGATGTTTAGAACTTGTTTTCCTCTAATAGTCTGAAAAAATAGTTTATTTTGAAAATCAACTAGTTCAGTACTCAAGTGTCCAAACCACATTGTAAAAGAAAAAAAATTAAAGAAAATTATTATTACCTGATATGTAATAAAGGTCCTTTAAAAGTGGTTAATGCTTTCTTTGCATTTTTTTGTTTGATCTCTGCTTTGTCAGTTTCCTCTGATTTGGAAATTTGTTCTACAGAATTCATCTGAGTAAAAATGATAGTTATAATGATTAACTATAAACCTGGGTTGCACGTTACAGAATCATGCAGGTATTTCAAAGAATATCAGGAGGCTTATTTCAACAGTTTATATATTACAGACCAAGCTTAATATGTATTCATTCCCTGAAGCGGCTTGAAGTCCACTGAATAAAATGATTTGTTATAGGAGTTACATAATGTATTAAACATGCATGAAACAAAACTTCTGCTTTGTTTTTTTCCATGTATTTTCCTGATGCCCAAGTTGGTTATTTTTGAAAACTCCAGACATGTTAAGTTATAGTACTTCAAATATTTAAGATTATAAAGCACTGATGTTATTCTTCCACTGCAAAACTTTTCAATTAAAACAGTACAATCACTGCACCCAATACAATCACTGCAACACTGAACAGAAAACAGAATAACAATTCCACACTTTATTGCATTGCAGAGTTACTAAGCATATCTTCACTGCTTTTAGATGGAACTCTGAAGTATTGGAGAATTTAAAAGAAATAATGCTGATTGAATTGGTGCATCCAAAACTGCAGATATCTTAGGTTCTGAGGGTTTTCCTCTATCACGTTAAGAAAATACATGTCAGCAGGCCTGAACATCTTATTATAAAAAAATGAAAGAACAAGTGCAAAATGGGGCAGAGGGGGAAATACAGAAGATTGAAAGAATTAGTTATATCATGACTCAAGATCAGCTAGCTGAACAGTTTGCTTAGCCTTGTTTTTATTCCACTTAAAATACAGACAGAAGACACGAAGAGAATTCAGTTTATGTAAATCTGAAGTATGGGAATGAAAGGAATACAAAATGTTATCGAAAATAGGTTTTATAAAAAGAAACCACACAGGAATTTGATTTCTTTTTTTTTTTTATAATTACAGTTATAGTAAAAGGTTAGTGTGTAGCACTAGTTATGTGTTGGGCTTTATTCTACATAAATCTAATAAAAATTACCAGACAAAATATTACTACAGCACACATTAAAGGTGGAAGCATCTACAGGACAGGCACTTACTAACCAAGTTTATCACTCATGGCTCCCTCTACTTTGTGGAAAGAAATAGGCCCTTCTATGGGATAAGAGGAGGCATATATATATATATAAAATAAATCAGATTAATTCTTAGTCATGACAAGAGTCTGCACATAAAGACTGGTAGTGCAGTAAATAATGAAGACAATGGTATCTCACAGATCACTTGAAATCTGTTCGTTTGGAAGCTGGCCTTATTAAAAAAAAAAATCGAATATTTACATGTAGACACAGTCAAGTAAAAAATAATTAACTCAGAAATAAGAAATGCCAACCATTCTGAGGCAATAAGGGAGTATTTCTGAAAAACACATTTTGGAAAAGAACATAACGTTGAAGTGGCAAACAATGGTGTATTTGCTGTGGAAGAAAGAGCAAGTATTATTCTTAAATATGTGAACAGGAAAATAGTGAGAAACTATTTTTACAGAAACAGTACCAACAACGAGATATGGTCAGAAATTTTGGAAGTATGTTAAAGGTAAGGCCTTAAACATGCCTTAAGATCAATTGATGCATGATGAGCATAAATGTCAATCTTAGTTCACTGAAAAGATTGAGTCGCAGCTTGATTATACTATATAAAAGAGAAAATACCATAAACCAAATCATTATGTTTAAGAGCGAGAAACAGTAAAATTAAAAAAAAAACACTTTAAGTAGAAAGCTGAAGTCAGCCAAGCAAATTAAAAACGAGCAAACACTGAGGCTATTAAGCAGCAAAGCCAACTCAGACACTGAACAGGAATTCTCCTTGTTTCCATATCTGAGAATCAGAGCTTGGAAGATGTGCTACAATTGAAACAAGCTACTGAGTCTAATGGTCAGGAAGTCACTATGGTTATGTAATGCTTCCTTTTGACCTTAAGGTCAGTGAAATTACCTTTTTTTGAATAGCTGGCCAAGTTGCAAAGAACAGCTGGACTACTTAAAGTGAGCTGTGTGTTTCAAATTATTCTGACAAAAACTTAAAACAGTAAGTGAAACTGAAAGTGTATTATTAAAGTATTATACTCCATTAAATAGAAGTTTTGCAATTCATACTCCAAAATTAATTATGGCGCTGAAGTGGTGAATTTCAGATTTTTCCTACTATTTTCAAGAGTGATATCCCCACTGACTATCACTGCATATTCCTAAATATCACTTCATATGGACCTGTGTAAAACAATGCCTTTATATTTCTGGATAAACACCACTGCAGGAAGATTCTATTGTAAAACAGGATTGATGGATTAGGGATACAATTTCTCCTGAGACTAAAGGAAAACTTTTATATGTTGATATTTTTATCAATAATTTAAGAAAACAAATTAACATCCAGTAAAGTAATAAATATTTAACTGGTAATATTTTCTCATGTACATACATACTGACTCAAGCATCTGAGAAAACTAGACGAATTTTAAGATGTACACCACTAGATATCCCAAGATTAAAAATAAACCAACTAGAAAGACATAACCTTTGAAAACAAAACACAGAAACCTTTTAAATTTTACTGTACAATTCACTATATTCCAGAGATACACTAAATATTTGGTACATGTTTTACTCATTCAGAAGCATGAAACTGGTCTTAACAGACTAAAAAGCAAGGTTGAAACTACAAGTATAATTTTTAGTTTTACTGGGTTCTTCTGTCAAACTGGAGGGGAAGGAAAAAAAAGTCAACACAAAGTAAAAGCCTGATAAGAAACAAAAATTATATGCCTCCTGTCCCACTTTGTAACCATTTAACTAGTCTTGCCTCAACCTTCAGAGTTAGCTACCTTTTTCTGATTAAGGTTTTGTTCTTCATTCAGCTCCCCAGTCTCCTTGGTGTCCGCATCTATCTCTTCTTTACTTTCATGCTCATCTTCACTAGTAATGGGTCCATTTTCACATAAAGGAGTTTGAAAATCATCATCAACCAATGGAGGATAACTGTACTTGAAAGAATCCTAAAACACAAGAGATTTTTAAAGGAGCAGTTATTTAGGAGGATGACAAGTGCCTTCTCTAGTATTTTTTTTAAATGGAAATACTATCAATTTTTTTATTTCACGACTTGTATGTTTCATTTATCCATTTTAAGTTGGACCCCTATGTTTTTATCATCATTAATAGACAAATAAATACATCCAAAATGAAGCCACTAAATTGTAATTACTGTTGTTATTTACAGTCACAGCAGAACTGTAGAATCTGGTCTACTGAGGATCAGCATTCAGAGTCTTAATGCTGAAGTTTTCTTCTTAGTTCTAGGAAACATGGTTTAAAACCTATGACAGCTATTTCTAAAGAATGTCACAAAAGTGATGAAAAACTTCAGTTGTTCTTTGTATTTTAGTTTCATAATAGCCACAGTTTAAAAACCAAAAACAAAACCACAAAACAACCCTGAACAATCCCTCAAGTTTAACGCAGTGTGTGGACCTCTAACATATCCTGCAGCTCAGACCTCAGTCTTTGGAATGCCAAATCAATTTAAAGACCATATTCAAGACACCTGAGTAATGTAGAAGCAGCATCCTTAAATTCTCAATGTTTCTCTACAGTAAAGGTATCTTTTCTAGTGGAGGATCAGTAAAAAAAACAGGTTTTGCTAATTAGAAATACTCTTAATATTCTCAAAATAGTTTTATTACATCTTATATAATAAAAGGAGGAGTTGAATGCACCATTAGCATTGGACAATGATTAATGAATTTTAACAAGTGGATGAAATTTAACAAGTCCAAATGCCAGATTCTGCACCTAGGCTGGAGTAACGTCGGGCACAAGTATAAATTGGGAGAGGAGTGGCTGGAGAGCAGCCCTGCAGAAAGGGATCTGCGGGGGCTGGTCAACAGCAGGCTCAGCATGAGTCAGCAGTGTGCCCTGGCAGCCAAGAGGGCAAACCGCACCCTGGGGTGCATCAAACACAGCATAACCAGCCAGTCGAAAAAGGTGATTATCCTGCTGTATTCAGTGTTGGTGTGGCCTGACCTTGAGTACTGTGTGCAGCTCTGGGCCCCACAATTTAAGAAGGATGTGAGGGTCCTTGAATGCATCCAGAGGAGGGCAACAAAACTGGTGAAAGGGCTGGAAGGCATGTCCTATGAGGAGTGGCTGAGGACTTTGGGTTTGTCTAGTTTGGAGAAAAGGAGGCTGAGGGGTGACCTCATTGCTCCCTGCAGCTTCCTGAGGAGGGGAAGTGGAGAGGGAGGTGCTGATCTCTTCTCCCTGGGATCCAGTGACAGGACGTGCGGGAATGGTTCAAAGCTGCATCAGTCAGGGGAGGGTTAGACTGGACATTAGGAAGCATTTCTTTACCGAGAGGGTAGTCAGACCCTGGAACAGGCTTCCTAGAGAGGTGGTCGATGCTCCGAGCCTATTAGTGTTTAAGAGGCATTTGGACAATGACCTTAATAACATGCTTTTAACTTTCAGTCAACTCTGAAGTGGTCAGGAAGTTGATGATCATTGTAGGTTCCTTCCAACTGAAATATTCTATTCTATTATGTTAGAAACAGTGTTTAAATAGGGATCTCTCTTCCTACTGCATTTTCAAACAGTTTTAAACCCCAAGTAAACTGAATCAGTTTGTCAGCTTTTCCAGTGGAGGAGGAAAATAACATAGCTTTGACTCCTGCGAGGCAGACTTAAGCCATGCCCACAGTTCCCAAACCATGCTACCAGCAGGGAGTTAAAAGAAGTGTTTCAAGAGAGTTCTCCATAAGCGAGTATATTTTCTCAAAATATAAAGAATAATGTGATGTTAGGAAAAAAAAAAAGAAAAACCTGAGATGGGGTCATTCAAAGAATCCCCAAGCAAAACAGCATATTCCTGCTAATCTATAATCAAGGCCTAAATCTCTCCTATTCTTCAGGCTGAAGTAACAGTCACAGACCTCCCGGTGAATGAAATGGGTATCCACTGGCTCAAGCTATATCCTATTAAGGGCCTAAAGGACAAGCTTTAAGTATCAGTAACAGACTAATTCACTATTAGAAAATACTCCAGACTGTTAGAAACATTACAGTAGGCTTGCAGAATACTGACATCCTCCATTTGCAAATACAAAGCAGAAATAGCCAGCTTACCCTTAGCCAAACTGATAAAAAGCTTTTTCACTCCCTTCCAGCATATGATGAAGAGCATATGACAAACTGACCTTAATAAAGAGATGCTAATTTTGCTGCACATTTCACTTGGCCACATTAATCCAGAATGCTGGACACCTTCAGCAGCTGAACAGAATCTCATCACTGGGACAACTCAAAGTACCATCTTTCCCAATCACAGTCCATAAGTTTCAGTGACATGGGCTTAGCTACTAACAGGGTGAAAACCTCAGACAAGTAAACAAGATATTTATTCAATGCTTGATACATAGCATTGAATAACTCTGTAGTCTATAGAACGCAGACTATGGAATGCAAGACTAACAGCTTTGTTTTATAGCAGATGTAGAGACTTTACACTACTATGTTGGCAATTGTCGTAGAGATATCTTAATCATGGTAGTGATATTTTCTAAGATTAAATGTACACAGTGGCCATGAAAACATATGCAAAATGCCTAGTGATGTCCTAACTTCAGGCCACTGACCTGTAAAAGGTCCTTCCAAGAAAACAAGCTATGGGCTATCAATTCAGATACCCAGGTGAAGAGCACAGCATTGTAATACACATTGTTCAATACTGGCACCAGTGAAGGGAATCTTGGATTTAACGAGGAAGAATTGCCCATCTCTGACAAAGGAAAACCAGGCAAATACACAAACTAAAACCCTACTGTACATACATGTCTTGCATCAATGTGTACACTGTATGTACAATCTTGCACAAAGTGCTACTGAAGAAGCAACAAATCTCCCTGGCCAGCCAGAAACATGTATGCCTTAAGAACTGGCCTGTTCCACCATTAATATCAACAGCTGGAACTGACAGAATGTGGGATACAACAGATTGGGAATCCAGGAAAACATTGACTTGGTATACATTTATTAATAAACAAAAACAATTAGCAAGTGGCTTTTGAGCACCTAGTCCTAATTTGCCAGACTGCTTATCATTAGCTTGCTCCTAAATCTGTTTTGGGCAATTCCAACAAGTTCTCCAAGACAAACCCACTATAAAGAGAGGGACATCTGTGCAGTGTGGACAAGAACCACTCAAAGCCAGGTACATGGTACGCAACCCCTCTTGACTAGCAGTATGGTAACAGCCACGGCCAACAGACACTGATGAGGACTTGAATGAAACTTACGTTAAGTTTATATTCCAAAGTCCTGCAAAATCCAAGCTTCTGTTTCCATAATTAGTTTTAATACTTTTGATACTTCTGGAGACACCTTTGTCCACTAGTTGTCTGAAACCAAGAAAGTTATTTTCCTCCTTTCACAGCTGGCTGACAGAAAATCCTTGATTGAAGGATTTTCATGCTAAGGAAAGCCTCAGATTCATCCTTTGAGTGACCCTGAGCCACAGTAAAAAAACAAAACATACTTACAGATAACTTGACTGAGATATTGAAGCTTGAAGGCTTCCGATGGAGATGCAAAACAACTCCTTTGATTAAGCAAAGTAATCATTGACTCCAAGTTCAACATTATTAATTCTATTTCCAAAACGGAGTTCTTTGTTAATTCCAAAACTAGTCTCTAACACTCTTCTTGGGTACCTAGATTCCACTGCACTTACATTCTCTGTATCTTTCCAAAGTAACTAGCCAAATGGCCTGCTCCACTAGTTGTTTACATCTGGCAAGACCTGGCTCTTTCAGGATGGATCCTAATAGGGGACACAGCAGAAAGAGGATGACAGTCTACTTAACAAAGGCTGAATAGATATGCTGTGCTCTTCAGCTGCATTATGCTAGTTGCAAATATGATGATCTGTTCCTAAATGTGTGGAAATCAAAGATGACAGAAAGATAATTGGAAGGAGGCACAAAAAAACCCAAACGCTTGAGTGGAGAGTGAAGGGAATTAATTTGTGCAAGTCAGATACTGCCTCAAAAAAACCCAGGCCTGACAACACTAATACTGGTGAATGTACTCTATCTTCAGAGACTCTAGTTGCCTCAAGAGGAGCCAAAGTTAACCACATCAAGAAACGTTAAGTTCTGAAAAAAGGTCAGTAAGTTGCCTATCTTCTGGCTGGAAAACTCCTTGCTGTCAAAGAGATGCAAAATCCTGCTTTACTGTATGCAATGAAGAAATCTTTGGAAGGAAGATCCAGAGCACAATTTTGGAGTCTGAGTATTTGCTAACAACACTTCCAGATGCTGACAGTTCTGAGGTTAAAAGCTCAAAACACCCATGAAGTGGCTAAATACCAAAGAGACTCAGTAGTTAGACAAAACATCTCCTGGTTCAAAATACAGGACTTTTAATATGCAGAGATATAGCTTTTTTCTGAAATTGTCAAAACCTTTGGAGCCCTTGTCAAGCAAGTTTACTCCTATTGTACTGATTTATTTCTGTCACTGCAACTTACTACCACAGACAAATCGTTTCGATAAGCTGCCTCCGTGATTCTGGAATTTGTTAATGCTCTTAGAAGACAAGAAACATGGAGCCAACTTGGTCAATAATCACTTAACTGGCAACGAGACCTCGCAGGACCGTGCCAGGATAAAGGATAACTCTAAGATTGTGTGCTCAACTGAACGCTTCAGGAGGATATTTAGCAAAGCTACAAGCTTCTTTCTTTAAAGACGTAATTAGCTATCAGGTAAGATGGTCTAAAAAGCAGTCAGGAGATACTCAGATCTACAAAGGAGGAAAAGAACTTTCCCCTCTATTGCAACAAAAGGACAGCGCTGTGGGAGCTAGGCCCAGAACCACTGCTACACTGCATTCAAATCCTTACTGAAGCCACTTCAGACATCATCAGCCCTTCCCTCAATGCCCACTCCTGAAGTTCAGCAATTTAGCTTCCTCTACCATAAGAAAGTTCTTATATGAGACTGGGGAGTTTGGGCAGCAATTTTCCATGCAGAAAGAGGATATCATCTTTTCTTCAAGAGCCTTGTGCAAAAGCACTTTTTAAAGGTTGCTACTTTCAGTCAAATAAAAAACAAAGTACCTCAGTCTTTGTTCCCAGAATAAGTTTCATATGTTCTGGCTACCAGAACTCTACCTTGAGTTTATATACAAAGGAACATGACCTCTCCTACTGTTGCTGAAGCAGAGTCTTCCTTTTCTCTATATTGTTACTGCCGTAACTCCGAAAACACTTCAGGGAAAAAAAATGGGCAAGAACAAGTAAAAATAACTCCTCTACAGTGGGCTTATTGCATTACCATAAATGATCTACAAAAATTTTTAAAGGAAAACACATCCTCTTTCTGCAAATTCTATTATAAAGATTATGAAAACTGATTTACTAGCTTTGTGAAAAATGAAAACTTTTGTACAAGATGCTTGTGCTGTTTTGCTATTTAGATTGCACTAGAATAGGATCCAGGTTCTGTCAAAGTGATACCAGATTGTAGCATACTCTTTGGAGCTCTAAGGTACTCTTAAAAAAGAATCTTCTACAGCCATGTCTTAAAATGCAGACCTAGAGACAACAAAGGAAAAATAATTGCAATATGATTGTCTTTACTGAATCATAGCTTTGGAGTAGGATGAAAAAATCCCAAGAGGGCCATGAAACCTATCTTCTGTTCACAGAACTTGTTTCATAAACCAACACATAATCTCTAATTCATCAGGTGGGGGAAGAAAAAAGAGAGAAAAAGTACAAGGAAGAATGACACTTAAAATGGATATTTTTTTTTTTTTTTAAGATCTGAAAAACTAAGTGGCTTCCAATGACTTGAAAGTGGATGAATGATTCAGAAAAAATATTTCTGTACTTAAGACTTCCAGATATCAAATTCTCATGAAGTTAACACATTTTATATTACAGAATCAGAGAATCGTATAGGTTGGAAAAGACCTTTAAGATCATCGAGTCCAAACGTAAACCTAACACTACCAAGTCCAGCACTATATCATGTCCCTAGAGTACCTCATCCAAATGTCTTTTAAATACCTCCAGGGATGGTGACTCAACCACTTCCCTGGGCAGCCTGTTCCAATGCTTGACAACCCTTTCGGTGAAGTAAAATTTCCTAATATCCAGTCTAAACCTCCCCTGGCACAACTTGAGACCATTTCCTCTCGTCCTATCACTAGTTACCTGGGAGAAGAGACCGACCCCCACCTGGCTACAACCTCCTTTCAGGTAGTTGTAGAGAGCGATAAGGTCTCCCCTCAGCCTCCTTTTCTCCAGGCTAAACAACCCCAGCTCCCTCAGCCGCTCCTCAGAAGACTTCTGCTCCAGACCCTTCACCAGCTTCGTTGCCCTCCTCTGGCCACGCTCCAGCACCTCCATGTCTCTCTTGTAGTGGGGGGCCCAAAACTGAACACAGCATTCAAGGTGCGGCCTCACCAGTGCCGAGTACAGGGGCACGATCACTTCCCTAGTCCTGCTGGCCACACGATTCCTGATACAAGCCAGGATCGTATTGGCTTTCTTGGCCACCTGGGCACACTGCTGGCTCATATTCAGGCGGCTGTCGACCAACACCCCCAGGTCCTTTCCCACCAGGCAGCTTTCCAGCCACTCTTCCCCAAGCCTGTAGCGTTGCATGGGGCTGTTGTGACCCAAGTGCAGGACCCAGCACTTAGCCTTGTTGAACCTCATACAATTGGCCTTGGCCCATCGATCCAGCCTGTCCAGATCCCTCTGTAGAGCCTTCCCACCCTCCAGCAGATCAACACTCCCGCACAACTTGGTGTCGTCTGCAAACTTACTGAGGGTGCACTCGATCCCTTCGTCCAGATCATTGATAAAGACATTAAACAGAACTGGCCCCAACACAGAGCCCTGGGGGACACCACTTGTGACCGGCATGTCTCAACCTATCAGAAATTTTTAGGCGTGTCTCAATCCATCAGAAAAGGACCATGAAATGTTAATATACTCACAGTTCCACCCATGTGAGGTGGCAGATACTCTCCACTGATGTATTCCTGTACATCATTCTTGTTCGTGAACTTTAACATGCTTATTGCATCTGGGCCAAGCCAACCCTTCACAATTTTAAAAGCAGCTTTAAAAAAAAAAGCAAAAGGTATACATAAGTTGTCAGGAAGGGTTTTTTTTGCAGTGTGTTCCATAAGGTCTACCAATACAAGTGAGCTACATCCCATAAGATATGGCAAGACCTGCTCTGAAAGTATCTATAATAGGGATAAACAGTGCAAGAAAAAGGGTATTATTTACAGAGAAAGTATTTTATGGACATACACTTTTCTATAGATGAATGCAGATAGACCACAGACTTTCATGGAAAGAGTATCTTCGATTTAACAAATTACAACTTTGTTGCCTTGAAATTTAATCCAGAAAGTACTGAGGGGGTAAATGCAATTCAAATCTGAGGGAGTGAGGTTGGGAAAAATACGTATACACTCTTCCTAGTTGAAAGGTTTTGCTGCTTTAAAGGACACTTGTTTAGATCTACAGAGTACTTTCAAACACCATAGTTATTTCAGTGATGGGAAAACATGAACATACAGAAAAATATAAAGCCAGCATAAAACTACGTATTCATATGGTAAAAATACAGGAATAACATGTTTATCCTGTACATTATAATTAGAGATAGTTATTGAAATATGCACATCAAAACCTATGTTAACAACTACCAGTGTCAGGCATCTATCTTAAATTGCATATTCTAGTTTTTGGCTGGTTATAAGTGTCCATCATTTGTTGATGATAGTATTCCTAAACCATTGCCCTGGTTTCAGCTGAGATGGAGTTAATTTTCTTTACAGTGGCTACTATGGGGCTATGTTTTGGATTTCTGCTGAAAACAATGTTGTAATACAGAGATGTTTTAGTTGTTGCTGCACTAGTCAAGGACTTCTCAGCTTCCCATGCTCTGCCAGGTGCACAAGAAGGTGGGAGAGGGGACAGCCAGGATAGTTGATCCAAACTGACCAAAGGGCTATTCCATACCATATGACGTCATGCTCAGTATATAAAGCTGGGGAAGAAGAAGGAAGGGGGGGATGTTTGGAGCGATGACATTTGTCTTCCCAAGTAACCGTTACGTGTGATGGAGCCCTGCTTTCCTGGAGATGGCTGAACACCTGCCTGCCCATGGGAAGGAGTGAAGGAATTCCTTGCTTTGCTTTGCTTGCATGCACAGCTTTTGCTTTACCTATTAAACTGTCTTTATCTCAACCCTCAAGTTCTCTTACTTTTACTCTTCTGATCCTCTCCCCCATCCCACCGGGGGGGAGTGAGCAAGCAGCTGTGTGGTACTTAGTTGCCAGCTGGGGTTAAACCACGACAATCATGAACAGATCCAACTTTGAAAGGACTACAGTTGGAAACATTCAAGGAATAGACTATTTATCAAGGTCTCCCAAGCTTTAAAGATAACAGGATGAATACACACTCTATTTAAAGTATGATCCAAAATACAATGCTAGAAGGAAAAACAAAAAGTATGGAAGCTACAAATTGACAGATGTAAAGATGCATGTTTAACAAATTCCACCATTCAGCTGTAGCTACACAGAGCATAAAAATGCTTCCTATTTATGCTACTAATTTTAAAGGGTTATCATGATCTTTAAAAAAAAAAAACCAAAACAAAAAAAACCCCAACAACAGAAAACCAAACAACAACTCAAGAACTCACCATTCATTATCCATGGCATTTCAAAGATCACTATCTTTGCTGAAAAGACAAAAAGAAAAGGAAATAATCTGAATACCAAGTGTTATGTATTTGTCTAAGAGGAAGCACAGCAATAATGGCCATGTAAAAAGTGAATACTCATTTTTAGAAACCTCCATGTTCACTTCCTTGTAGAAGCAATTTCGTATAATTGTTTTTAACATGTATAAACCTATTTTATTACTATATAAAGACATTAGCAGTTTGCTTGGAAAAGAGTTAATAAAATTCTAAGTTATAGTCTGTTTATATACTTCTCTGGGATACTACTTTTCTGACATACGGTTACTAATAAGTAATCACCCCAAATAACGTGGAGAAAGGCAAGATCTCAACCTGACCTAGAAAAGCAACTACTGAAAAGAATGTTTAACGAGTATATTCAGCACCTCTTCTTCCCAAAGAAACAAATAGCAAGTGTCTTTGTAAATCTACATTTTTTCCAAGCTTTCTTTGTTTTAGCAGAGAACTCTGATAAGTTAGTACTTTGACTCAGAATTGTCCCAAATTTTTTCTCTTGAATGTCAAAAAAACCAAAAACATGATGTTGCACTTGCCTTTAAGTTTGATATTTGATCAAAGTATTGAACTTTGATCAGCAAGCTGAAATCTAATATTCAGAGTTTAAGCAGCTGCTGTTCAGAATTTCAGTATTCGCAAACACATTTTCACCTAAAATTTACAACTCCTGTAAGATGAGCAGGCAAAAACTATTCAGCATTTGCCTACCCATAAAAAAAAAAAAAGCAGGCAAGTATGCAGGTTTTTCCAAGTGTGCAAACAAACATGCCTTAATCTGTTCAGAGTAAACCATTGCTCCCTAATATTTTCTATAGCCATTCATTCTTTGTCCCCTGAAGACTCCTAAGGGATACAAACTGTGATGCAAATTTGCAAAGCTTCTACCCAAGTAACAAGGAGCAAAAGAAAAAACAGGCCAATTCAGTTCTACCTGATGCGTATAACAATTTTTAACATCTAAAAACATGTCTTAGATTCTTATTTCATGAAAAGCCAGTTGATTTTTGATGAATGTAAAGTTTCTTTACAACACAAAGCTGTGCTGACTTATGAGCACAAAAGTATTCTGAATGTCTAACGTCCCTATGTTCCATGTAGTTACCACATAAAGCACATGCAAAAAGACTTAAAGTCTCTCCCATCATCTGCAATATTATGAAATACTCTTATTACACAAGTCTACACTGCTTAAGATGTAATATACAATACTTACTGAGGAAGTTTGGGTAATAATCTGTAAAACAGTTGACAATAAACCGAACAAAATCTAAGTCCTGAAATAAAGCACAGAGTAAACACCATGTAAATCAAAACATTAAAAATACAGGCTTAGTTAAGCGAAGGCATTTATTGAATAGCATAAGATACTTATACTGTAATCACCTATATTCAAATTTTACACATACTACGTCATCCAAACTCAATGCAATGCTTTTCACTTCATTAAATTGCTGTAGGACTGTGGTCAAACTTTGCTTTATGATGTAAGAAAGAAGTCAACAGACCTATTATCGATGCAGTAAGTTAGGTATCTAAACTACTGCAGAGTATCAACAGGATTTAAGCTGTACAGGAAAGATAAAGGAAAAATAAACCTTTATCACTAGAGAAGCTTGACAGATTATCTTAAAGCCTTACAAGGGAAAGCACTAAACATACTAACTGATAAATATACTAACTACAAAGCAAGACTGTAGAATTGGATACTGATGGACAGCACTTGCTGAGATTGTGTCTCTGGGAGTCTCAAAGACACTGGAAAGAAGTTGGTTCAGGATGTGCTCCAAGTTGCTTTTTCACATCAAGAAAATTACTACAATCCTTTAATTCTTGTTATATAAAGCCATGGCTCCAGTATTATCTTTAGGAATATGGATATACAGCTCTCAAGGCACAGGTAAGAACACCAATCCTGCCTTGCAAAACTTAATTACACCATATTTATTTGTTAAAATATTTTCTGGAAAGCTTGTGACCTTGTACTGCACAGCTGCAAGGTCCTAATGCAACATTAACCATCTTGCCTGGAAAAGGTAGAAATAAAGCTTTTTTTTTTTTTGCTTATATTTAAATGCATTCCTGCCATACCAACAAAAAAGAAAGAACAAGATACAAGTTTTAGCCATTCCTGTAACAATAACAGGACAGCATGGCATTTTGTAAGAAAAATTTCAATATTCTACAGAAATAAGATTTTTTTTTTTTTTACCCATAGACAATATATGAGATTTTTAGAGTAAATCTCTATATATGTAATGATAGGCAAGATCTCCATCTTGCAATCTAAAACAGCTTCGATTCTGCTCCTGAAAGTGGGTGCTAAAAATGTATTTTTCTCTACTGAACTCAGCTGAAGAGAATGACAGAGAAATCTTGAGATTTTCATCTATCTACATTAAAATTATTCAAATGTCATCTCCCCCCACCCCTCCAAAAAAAAAAAAAAAAAATTTCCTGATTTTAGGTTGTCTAAGTTGAGGGTCAGTAAAAATGTAGGAGGGGATATTGTTCTAATCTTCTAAACAAGCTTCTACAAAGCAAATCTTAAAGATGCCTGTAGTAAACTATGGGTATGCATTTATGCTTTCTTTATAAAGATACTAATAGGTAGAAAACCAGACCTAAAGGGAGATACTACAACATACATTCACTCCTAAATCTACACAAGTTTAAAAAAATGCATTTTCATTTCCAAATTTCAGAAGAGGATCTCAACCAATAGATAAGCTGCAGCTTCCTTCTATGCCATTAACCAGATCAAGTTCTACTGGTAATAGTAGTGTATCATTCAGATTGTATTAAAAGCAACTGTAGATAAAGCAGTACACAAGCTGATGCCCAGACTCATACCTAAAATGGATCACAAAAAAAACCCCCAACAGATCTGGTGAATTTAAAGATTCACCATAAAGATGACAACATAAAACAATGCACCTGGTGCACTTAGTTCTAAGTAAATCTAGTGATGCAGATATTAACAAGAACTTCTGCTCTATAACTTCTGCTCTATAACTAGGAGAATTTAATAAGACATACCTAAATCCAACTAAGGAACAACCTTAAGAGCAAAATGTGTATTAAAAAACTTCTAGAAAATATACAAAAAGTCCAGATGACAGCGTGCAACTGGTCAGTGTACTGATGAGTGTTGAAAAGGGAGAAGAAAGTATTGGGATCAAAAATTCCATCTTAAAGCAAGAGAAGTGAAAAAGAACGACAAAAATAAAACCCACAGCACGCAGTTGACAATTCTGTCTTCAACTGCAATATATTTACAAATAACTCCACAAGGAGCAGTTTGTCATTTTGGTCCTCATAGAAGTGCTGACACATATGACACATGAATACCAACAGACATCAGCAAAAGATCCCTACCTCAAGTTTACTGAAGTAAATACTTAAACAAGTGAACCAAATGTATTTCTTCGTATGTTTTGTAGGTTTAAATCCATCATTTCAGAAAAACTGTTCACGATGAATATGTACTAAGGCAATTGTTTGCCTCCTGAGATAGATAATAGCATTTCTGCATTGCAATGGAAAAATACCATACTGAGCTGAATCTCTAGCTCAGTTAGACTAGAAGAAACCCCACTCTACATGCTACAATGTTGATGCTACTACACTAAAAACTCAGTGTAGTTTAGCATCCTTCAAAGAAATGCAGGTGTATGGATGCCAAGTTACAACAGGTTCAGATTGTGTGCAAGAATCACTGAAGCAAAAGCAAATATGGAGTGTCCTCGAACACTATGAAATTCCAGATACCATGTAAAAGCAGATACTTTAGTGCTTTGTGAAAGCTTTAGTAAAAATGAAAAGATACTCAGCTACTGGTTTTCTAAAGTAAGAACACTCCATGGGAAGGAGTTTGGGGGAAACTTTAACATTTCACTGCAATGTGTTCAGGATCAGTTTATGAAATATTACGGCCAAAGAGACAATAAATAAAGCTTTTGAAAATCCAAAACCCCACAAATCACGTTCTTTAAATCCTCCACTTTTCCATATAGGCACAGGACTTAACAGTTAAGACCATCAATTCAGGAACTGTTCTTAAATACATTTAAGTTTCATGTAACATACATGATCAATTTGCTAAATTCTAATGAGCATCTAAACTTAAACATTCTTTGAAGTTTACTTCAGGCAGGGAACCGCCCAATCCTATATATAGCTACAATAAACCTCTAAGTAATTCCCAAAGTAGACTACTGACTTGACATATGACTAACTGATAAGGAATTCATTTTTTTCATACTTATTTCCAAATACCTAGAACATGGAATTTCAAGTACTTAATTCTGAAATGTTTTTAAAATTGATGAAACTTTGAATTTCGTAAATTATTGTACAAATAGGAAATAGTTTTCTGGAATAGTTTCCAAAACTAGTATAATTCCTCTCACCTTCTTTAATGATTCAGTTCTACAATTATGTCCAAGGCAAAGGTGAAATCCTACTCTTAAAATCATTAGAATTTTCTTTTCCAAGTGCAACCTTTTGAATAATCATCACTCTTACAGAAGTGACTAAGCTACACTACTCCTCCTTCATTTTGTAGCCCTAAAGAACATCTAGAAATGCATAAGAACTTTTGCCACGAGAAATGTCTCCTGTGCTGAATGAAAAGTTAGAATCTCTCGTTTACTTAAGGTCAAGCTTGGATGAAGCAGTCTTCAGTAAAGCTGACAGGTTGGACAAGGAATTGAAAAAGGGGGTGAAGATATTATTCCTGAAGAAGTATAAACTTGAGTCTGATAGACAAGCCTACAATTCAGAAGCCTATCACATCTGTTCAAATACCTGTACACAGCAACAAGCATGCAGATTTCTTCACTATATTAGTCTCATCATTGTAATAACATGTTTTAAGAGAAAACCAAATATAGCCCAAGTCTGTCTTAAGACGAATACTGAAAGCAATGCTTACTTGATGAACTACTCTCTTGCATCCAGCTAACTTCTCTTCACAACAAAATTCAATGGGTGGAGAGAGATGCATGCAGGGACTTAAGAAATGAACACAATTTAAATATACAGGGACAGCATACATAGCATGGAGGATGGTGAGGCAGGACCAGGATCAGAATTGTCAACTAAAGATGCTGACTTGTCAGAACAGATCATCAAAGATCTCAGCCACTGCATCTAAGGGTTTTAATGCTTCACCATTACCCCATTTTTCTATCTTTCACTCTTGACTGCCTGATTCGTCCAAAAAAGATTTTGACAATGAAAATGGAGCTGTTGAAGAAATGGCAGCAACTGTATTCACAATAAAAGATGGCTCAGCCTATTGCCTTTTGGGTGCTTAAAAACTAAGTTCTACTACTGTCATCCATGATGACTGACAAACCAAGCTGGTGAGCAACTACTATATATAGTCACTTTGGCTCAGCCACCAAACTAAAAGCAAGTTTTCAGTGTGCTGCACAAGACTTAAAGTTTAATATGTAACAAAAGATTCTGGAAACTGCTCATGTCACGGGAAGAAGCCCTACATACCACTGATGGGAGCAATTGTTAAGTTATTTAGGTGTCAAGGACTGCGCAGGGACTCCCCTTTTGCTGGGGACATAGGTTAAATAATTCAGAAAGCAATCAGAAAAACACAATAAAAATACTTACTATGTGACTAATTCCAGTTTCAGCCATGTCAAATACCACTGTTAAGGGCTTTCCATGATCTCTCTTGGCATAATGTTCTAACCAAAAAGCTACCAGTTTCTTTTTCTCAAGTTGCTGTTTAGGATCTCTTGTATGATGTTTCACTCTGAACCAAACTTGTCAGAAGAAAGAAAAACACACACAAAAATTGAAACAACAGATCCAAATTAACAGAATACATTATGCAAATACCTATACAGGATGCACTGAAATTTATTAACACCTCTGAGTTTGCATTCTACATTTCTACTGATTTTGTGGCCACTGAACAGCCAGAAAAACAACTCCATACCTTTCCATACACCCCCATTTCCTTGCTCACATTTTTATACCGGAACTTTTAAAAAATTGAAAATACTAAGAATTACAGCACAGAAGAAACAGCTGAGTGAAAAAATACATTTCATGTATTTAAAGACTACTTGTTATCTAGATTATAATTTCATAATTTCAAATTAAATCACGCAGCCCTTAGATACGGTATTATATTCCGCATACATTCTAAGTATTGTTGTGGTTGTGAAATTTATGTTTCTTTTTCTACTTAGGTTTTCTACAGCATTGTAGGCGATGTGTTTTGAAAAACTAATTATACACACACTATGAATTATATAAAAAGCAACAAAATAAAAAATTTTTATTTCTTTCTTCCTCCTTTCTAAAATAAAGGAAAATTTAAAAAATTCTTTCTTTCTTTCTTCTTCCTTTCTAAAATAAAATGAAAAAATTCAGAAGATGAGCGACATATAAATGAAAGCCCAATACATATCCTTCTGGAGTAAGAAATGAGTCACACAGAGACACGTTTTTCCATGAAAAGTAGCGTATTTCAAAGTAACAGACTTTACAAAAATGTCTGAAACCAAAGTACTGATTATACAATGAAGTGATAAAAGAAATATTGGGGGCAGCAATGTGAAGAGCAGCCTTCATTTTTGGTACCTCTACAATACCAAAATTAGACAAGCCCTGAAAATAATTGTAGATATACTCCAATACTTTTCTCCCTTAAAATTGGAAAGTCTTACTCAAAAACAGATTTCTTCAAGTCTTTTACTTCCAATGGCAAATAAAAAATATTTTACGGCTTGTATAAAGAAACAAACTTTTTTTTTAAATATAGCATATTAACTAGATGCTGTAAGTTCAGAATTTTAAAAAGATACCCCTATTCAAACACAGGACTCTTGTGAACGTAACCAATAATTCTTGAAGAACTTCTTTATACTTTAAAATGTCTATTTTACATAACAGAATGACAATGGAGCATGTGGCCCAAGAAACATGTTTCTCAAATGTTTACTAACCAGGAACTCTTAACTACGATACAATCTGAATTTGCATACCAAGTCAGTTATTCTGACCCAATTAACATTCACAGAAGAAACACTTCAGGTATGGAAAATTGAGACATTAGTTATATTTCAGTGACAATAAAATCAGAAATCATTATTTACCCAACTTACACATTCTTGTCATGAAACAATCACAGAGTTTTCTCAGTCCAAGCACTGATGCAAGAAAGTCATGTTTTTTCTACTTCTTGCTCCCTCCCCGCCCCCCCATCTCACCAAACTGAACTACCCAGTATACTCATGCTCAGCTTTCTAAATACTATAAAAAGGTATCACCACCACCTATCCTTGAATACTTACCTTGGAGGCTAAAAGAAAATCATGAAGCATAACAAAGCAGCAATTTTTCATACAGCACTGATGTTTGTGCTGGTTTTGGCTGGGATAGAGCTCGCTTTCTTCGCAGTAACTAGTACGGGCCTATGTTTTGGATTTGTGCTGAAACCAGTATTGATAACACAGGGATGTTTTTGTTATTGCTGAGCAGTGCTTACACAGAGCCAAGGCCTCTTCTGCTCCTCACACCACCCCACCAGCGAGTAGGCTGCAGGTGCACAAGAAGCTGGGAGGGGGCACAGCTGGGACAGCTGACCCCAACTGACCAAAGGGATATTCCATACCATATGATGTCACGCTCAGCATATACAGCTGGGGGAAGAAGGAAGTGCTTTTGAAATTACTTGTGTTTCATCTTCCCAAGTAACTGTTTTGCATGATGGAGCCCTGCTTTCCTGGGGGTGGCTGAACACCTGCCTGCTCATGGGAAGGAGTGAATGAATTCCTTGTTTTACTTTGCTTGCATGCACAATTTCTGCTTTACCTATGAAACGGTTTTTATCTCAACCCACAAATTTTCTCACTTTTATTCTTCCAATTCTCTCCCCTATGCCACCAGGGGGGAGTAAGCGAGCAGCTGTGGTGCTCATTTGCTGACTGGGGTTAAACAATGACAGTCCTTTTTGGTGCCCAACATGGGGCTCGAAGGGTTTGACATAACAACAGATTTGATTGGAATGTGCTAGATGGAATTTATAACCGTTATTGCTGTTTAGCTATTAATCGGCAGGCTTCTGTGCTTGCTTGCCTTACCGTATATTAGAGTCTAGGGCTCGTTAGTGGCTGCTTTTTGCTTTTGCTGCTTGCCGTGCTGCTGATCATCTGACTCTGCTGTGCCTGGGAACATTTTGATAACAGCAACGGCCATGCACCAGGGCTGGCAGGTGGCCAGGGCATCACTGCTGTTTCTGTGCTGCCATACTGGACAGGCTGGAACTCCAGTGTGAACTCGAATCAAAGGGACTGTGACCTGTGGATGAGTCCACACAGGAACAGGACAGCCCAAAGCATCTGTGGATAAGCCCATGCCAGAGCAGGTACATATCAAAGTGTCTGTGGCCATGGTTATGTCTGTGCCACAGCAGGTACACCTCTACCTCTGAAGCTATTGTGGCCCAAAGATAAGTCCACACTGGAGAAGGTACACCTCAAAGCATCTGTGGCCATGGAGAAGCCCATACTGCAGCAGATACACCTTGAAGCATCAGTGGCTGTGCATGAGGTCATGCCAGAGTACCTCAAAGCATATGGCCATGGATAAGCCCATGACAGAGCAGGTACACCCCTGGAGGGATTACAGCCATGGGTAAGGCCACGTCGGAGCAGGTTTATTTCTGAAGGGACTGTGGCTGTCAGTAAGGCCACACCAGAGCAGGTACATCTCTGAAGGCATTGTGGCCCATGGAGAAGGCCATGCTGGAACAGGTGCACCTCAAAGAGGCTGTGGATAAGTCTATGCCACAGCAGGTATACCCCTGGAGAGACTGTGGCTGACAGATAAGGCTCCACTTGGAGCAGGATAAGTCCAAGCTGGAGCCAGAGCAAGGGGAGGAGTTCATTGCAATGTGAAACCCTGTAACCCAGCCCAAAGGGACCGGGGTGGAGACTGTAAGAGATATACCTTTAAATTGTTGTAACCCATGATTTGAGTTGGAGGTTATAGGAATTACTATAGTAGGAACCACCTGGACCAGTGGAGGACAAGCCTTACAAGAAGCAGAAGTGCAGCAGTGACCTGAGCTGGCTTTGGTGCCCAATAACTCCACTCAACACACCACTTCTCCTGTCCTGAGTGACCACCATAACAGATGGAGTCCAAAGTCATGGACTAAATGAACTCAATGGACATTTTGTGGACATTTATGGACATTTTACAGAAATTCCACAGGGGCAGTCCATAGACTAAAGCAAATAACTGAATTATATCAAGGGATGGGAAGGGGAGGTATATGAGAATGTATTGGATAGCGTGGGACCTAAGCATGACATAAATGGTATGGAATAAGGGGTGGAGAATGTGCTGGTTTTGGCTGGGATAGAGTTAACTTTCTTTGCAGTAGCTAGTACAGGGCTATGTTTTGGATTTGTGCTGGAAACAGTGTTGATAACACAGGGATGTTTTTGTTATTGCTGTGCAGTGCTGACACAGAGTCAAGGCCTCTTCTGCTTCTCACCCCACCCCACCAGTGAGCAGGCTGGGGGGGGGCACAAGGAGTTGGGAGGGGACACAGCTGGGACAGCTGACCCCAGCTGACCAAAGGGATATCCCATACCATATGGCATCATGCTCAGCATATAAAGCTGGGGGAAGAAGGAAAGGGGGGATGTTTGGAGTGATGGCGTTTGTCTTCCCAAGTAACTGTTACATGTGATGGAGCCCTGTTTCCTGGAGATGGCTGAACAGCTGCCTGTCAAGGGGAAGGAGTGAATGAATTCCTTGTTTTGCTTTGCTTGTGTGCCTGGCTTTTGCTTTCCCTATGAAACTGTCTTTATCTCAACCCACGAGTTCTCACTTTTACCCTTCCGATTCTCTCCTCTATCCCACCAGGGGGGAGTGAGCAAGTGGCTGCGTGGTGCTCAATTGCCAGCTGGGGTTAAACCACAACAGTATCTTACAATGATAAGAAGGACAGTTGGACACAACACAGCCATAGAATAAAAGCTGTGTTTTTCTCATCACTTTTTTTTGAAAACTAGTATATTGGTGTTTAAAACAGTCATTTCTGTAAGAGATTGGATTGTTAGTGTATTTCTGGAAGTACAAGCTAGCCCTCATAAATCAAGGAAAAGCAGAATTTCAGATTTAATTTTTTTGTTTTTTTCAAGGTTCAAGATCACTGCTTGGAAAGCCTCATGACTGGTTTGTTTAAAAATCCTCTTTTGCCTCAGACGATTTAAGCTTAATTAAATATGTGAGATGTTACAACAGATTCATTTATAGAAAATAATATTGACCATCTATGACACAATATTAAAACAAACTCAGGAGCATTTCAGGCAATATTTACTGTTTCCCTACAAATCTTACTCTTTAATTGCTAGAAGTTAATCACACAACTTGACAGTTCATTCTCCCAACAATTCTCAGCTGTCCACACTGCTACTGAACATTCCAATGACATCAGAAAAAATGAGGAAAACAAGAAAGCCGTTGCAGACCTCCTGTGAACCACTGCAAGTATGCAAGAATGTGGGCTGCTAGAAAAGCAATGACAATGCACTGTAATAATGAACATTTATACTACTCATATACTCACCACAGGAGATACAGAAACAATGCACTTCAACAGGAAAGTTTAAAACTGCACTATAATTAGGAAAAACGTTTATGATTTTTGAAAACTGCTGATAAGGTTTCCTCATTCCACTTCTGTGATCCAAAGAGACTCAAGGTTACCAACTTTTCATCATTTTTAGTAAAACCAGTTGCCAATATGTATCTACTTCTATTTTTATAACATTTATTTTTCAAAATAGATGCTAAAATGCTGGAAACAAAAAATAATGATTAATGACTGAAAAGATTATATTCTGTGTAACTTACATAATTTATAGCCTTCTTTATCATATCCATGCAGAAAGAGAGAACCATTTTCAAATAACCATTTTGGAAGAACAGATTCTGTCAAGTCTGCAAAGCCAAACGAAAGATTATTTCAGTAATCACATTAATAATCACATTGTAACTTAACAGAAATCACTAAAAATACAGAAGTCTAGCAACAAAATACAAAAATATCTTTATAAACCATTTTCCAAGGCCTTTACTAAACTAATGCAAATATTGAGCTCATTTGAAATTTTACTATCTTCTTCCTCTCATGCTGTAGAATAGGATCTATTTAGGAAGAAATAAGAATTAAAAAATTCATGTAAGAAAACAAAGCTGCAAATGTTTATTTTTGCTCATATCTGCAGCCCCTCTTGCTCTATCCTTTAATTCAGATTGTGAAGTCCTGTAGATAAAGCTCATCTTCAAAACATTCTCACACAACAAAAACCAGATCTATTCTACCTAGGGTGTCAGACCAGTGCTACTATGATGAGCCCTGTTTTTTGTGGGTTCTTTTGTTGTTGGTTTTTTTTTTTTTTTTAAGGACTCCATTCTAGCAAATGCACAAAGACAAAAGAAGAGATAGCTTCCTGCCTTCCTCTTAAACAACCTTTCAATAGACATATGGAACCACAACAAAACAGTGAGACAGTAGTGGTCAACATAAAAAGCAATAGTTCTAATTTTTTTCTTTTTTTAACTGAGTAGAAAAGTTCTTGCTCACCTCTGTGGTACTTACAAGAGCTTTAAAAGGTGTTTAATGAAACTACATATAGAATTCAGTTGTAGTTTGATAGGAAAGCAACATACACCATCAAAATAATTATATAACATAGCTTACCATTAACTGTATATTCTTTCCTCCACTGAAAGCTTTCATCAATCATCTTTAGTGTATCATCCACAACATCGTGACGCCAAATCAGATAATTTTCAACCCATTTATCATCTTGCTGAAGTCTTTCCACATCTCTAGAATCGTATTTATCTGATTTATCTAGCAAATAAATCAATTATTGTAAGAATATAGCATTTGCTATGAAAACATGGAAGGGAGATTTGTCAAGTTTTAGTATAAGCATCTACTAGGTACATAGGATTTCTTTCACAGTCTCAAAAGTTAAGCAGACAAAGCATAGCATGAGAAATTGATTAAAAACTTCTATCTACTGTGATGATATTTAGGAACACTACAAGATTACTCTCACTGGAAAAATATTTTCTATGATTCCTTTTCAAAGAAAAAACATCAGAAAACAAGAAGGTGTGTGTAAGTAGGGCAGGTGTAATTTTTCTAAAACCAGGTTTCTATAATTAACATAAATTAGTATATAGTCTAAGAATCTGTGTACTGATGAATGTATATATTAATCATCACTAGTTCAAGCTCGAGTTCAGACTTATAGGCATCAGCATGTCAGACCATGAAATGTCAGAACAGATGTTAAAATGACTATTTTTGACCACACACTATACATCATTGCATTAAACAAAATTGTTTTCTTTAAAAAGATTGCACATTCTACACTTGTTATAAATTGTTACTTTACTGAACACAAACTACATGCAACTTTAGAGCAGCACAAAACCCCCAAGCCCCAAACTCTTCTTATATCAGGTTAGCAACAGGATAACAGGTTACCATGCTTTAGGAAGTACTTCAGATGAAACACAAGTTGCTGTTGCTGCTTACTTTATAATTTTTTTTTTTTAAACAGGAAGGTTTGTAAAATACAAATGCCTAAGTGGACCTATTTTTATTGTAGCACATTTTATTGTGCTTAAACAAAGGCTCAAGTTTTTAGATCAATGCTCCTCTTTGTCTGAGAAATCTGCACAATTGGAATGCAAATCAAGTAAGAGCCCATGATAGAAACAGGCTTCTGAAAGCAACAGACACTGATACACATCTTTTTGCTAACTACTAAAAAACCATAAGTTCTTAAACTATTCACTTAAACTTATTTGTGATTAGCATAAAAAAATTTAAGAGTGGTTGTTAATAAAATAGATGTTAATTTTCACATACTGAAAAGACTTCCTCTGTCAGCAGCAATAAACTCAAAAGAACTACTTTCAGGGCCATGATAATTAAAGTAACTATTTAGAACTGTCACTGGATGGTTTAGGGATGTGTATTTCAATCAGACATCTTAACTCTGGGGAAGACATTAAGAAAAAGACACCATTAAATTCTGCTAATAATATTTTTAGTTTTACTGGCCTACATGCAAAGGTATGACCTATTTTACTTGTCTTTCAATTTATACTCTGTTTCCTGTCACAAATTAGTCAATATAACTATAAGAATATACCCATTTTAAATGTGCCCATCCACTAAGAGTTATTTTAATTGCACTCCCCCAATGCATCTCTTCACATCCAACTGCTTCTCATATACATTATCTACTCTGTTCCTTCTTCATTAGGCTTCAAATTTCTCCTTCCCTTGATCCCATCCCACTACCTTACCTTGTTCCTTAGGCAAGCCTACAGACAAATCCCGCTTTCCTTAATCTTAGTCCCCTACTTGCTCCTCTGCCCAAAAGCCTCCAGTCCACTAAAAACTCCCTCACTCTTTCAGTTCCTTTTCTCATCATTCCCACACTTGCACCAGACAGCTCATTCACTATATTCTGACTAAGTCCAGTAAAGTGAACACTCAGCACAAGACTGAAATGCTGTTTAACTTCTCTATGACTATAGGTCAACCACAGAGGGAACAAGTTGCAAAGATTTTTGGTATTAAATTTTGTAAAGTCTCAACTGCTCATTTGAAATTTAATTATTCCCCCAGTGATTTATGATTTGGACAGTTTTGCCTGAGAAACACTAACAATACCTAGTTTCAAGTTAGAATCACAAAAAATTAACATTGGAGAAGGTTTCTCCAGGTCACCTCAGTCCTAACTGCTGCTCACGGCAAGGCTAGCTTCCAAGTTCAAACAGGTCGCTAAGTATCTTTCTCAGTCAAGTTTTGAAAACTCAAAAGGGTAGAAAGATTCCACAGCCTCTTCTTTGTGTAACATGCATTCCAAACCAAATCCCCTTCAGAGATACTGTCACGTACAGTAACTAAGATGGCACATCCACAGTCAGCTAAAGTAAGAGAAGCACTGGCTTCTCTTAGCCATGGTATGTCAGCTATTCTATGCTATGGACTATTCAATACGGCATATTGGCTATTCAAGCCATTTATAGCTCCTCATAGCCACAGCAAATTAGGGCTTTGCAAGAGCAAAGATTTACTTTAACATGAATATTACATGTCTCCAGTGCCTGAGCTACCTTACTTCAACTTGGTTTAATAATCTCTAACACACACTAGCTTCCAGCAGTCAATCAATCATTCAAGTATTTTTCTGAGATCAGTCCCATGTATATCCTATCTGTATAAGGGATTTGAGTACTCTAATTAAAGAGAAAAACCACACACCACCAGGTAAAAACTAAGAGGATAACATTTCACACTGCTTTGAGGCTCCCCTTGCTCTCAGTATCTATCTGAGAGCAGAACTGTCAGAATGACAGAATAGTGCCATCTTGTATCAAACAATAATATAAAAATATTCACATATCATTATGTGGAACATGCATCAGAACACACATTTCTGGGCCACTAATAAGTTTTCTTAAACTCTGAACTTAGATAATATTTAAAAAACAGAAATTTAACTTCATGACTATTTTAAGAAAATGAAAGTGCAAGAGGAATGGAGAAAACATTTTATCCAAACTTTCAACATCAAAATGAAAAGCTAGCTGGATTCAGATAGGGACAGTTGAAAAGAGTTGAAATATTTTTCCTCTCTTCAGCAACGAAGTTCTCAACAAAATGACACATGTAATCTGAATTTACATATACACTACACCACACACTAAAACAGGAACTACTCAAATTCTGCCTTGCAGAATGCCGGTATTTCAATCAAGTAAGCTTAACAAGACTGGTAGAATAACAGGAGTACTGATTACTGTTTTAACCTTATCCAAGTTATCCAATTCTTGCTACAAAATAAATAAAATTTAGAATGAGATTGTAAACTCAAAAGAAAGGTGTTTTATCTCACATGTATAAAGCAGAGTGATATGAAATTGCTGGAGTCCTTCCAATAAGCCAGTCATTGAAAGTATGTCAATTCAGAGGAGGAATTCCTCTTCAAATTTGTGCATTTCCCATAATTCTATGGACATCTGGAAACTTGTTTTCAAACTATGCTGTGAAATAATCTCAATGTTTCTAATTTTAAATCACTCATGGAACACTTGACTGCAGTTACTAGATTATTAGAAGTTTCTGGAATCAAAACAGAATTAGTTGAAAGAAAAATAGACCTTTGGGATTTTCAACACATAATTTAAACACATCCTGCACAAATTAGAGGTCAAAAGGAAACAGAAGTTGAGGGGCACCCAAACAGAAATTCAGGTGAAACTATAAACTGAAGTATCTTACCTCAGACAATCTCCAAGCCTAGCCACTTAGGATACTTGTAAACATACACTGATGCTTTTCTCACTAGAAAATTAAGCTCCTGTTTCTTCACACCTGCAGAACTGCCACTAAGATGCTGAGACACTAAGTTTAGTCACCCTCTACTCAGGGAGAGGGACATCTCTAAGTCCATAACAAACACAATTTCATAAGGTATTTGGAACACCCCCGCTTGCCCCAAAAGTAACACAAGGAACAACATTCACAGCTACTTCTGTTCAGAAAGAGCTAGTAAGAGCCACATACGTAACAGCAGTGCCAGACTTGTGTGAAACATTTCATGGTTAAAGACAATTGTCCAGAAGCTTGGAAACCTGGTTCCTCCCTCAGCCCAAGACATTCAAACCTTACTGTATCCCAGAATAGTTCCACAGCCAGGGGAAGAGGCAGAATTGGCATGCTGCATGACTTTTCTGTTGAACTGGGAAGCTGTGTAGAAACTAATCAAGACTCAAATCCAGAACAGCAAGAGAAAGCATAACCTGCTTAGCAAATCTGGTATTTACCAGAGAGCACTAAAACCAAATTCTAAATTATACATAAGGGAGTAGCAGTGACAACAGCAAGAAGAGGCCAAAATTAGCTCTCTTCATTCCCTCAGCTAAAAGGCCTCCAGGAAAATTTGAGTGAGAAAGAAGATTGACCAGGTCTCAGACAGAAGTTTTAAGGTTTCAAAGTTCATCATTTTATTTAACCTTATTTTACAAACAGCTACTTAAAGTTACTTTCATTTTCTCATTGAACTTTTGGGGTCAAGGGAGAAGACTGGGAAAAGACAGAAAACATTCTGTTTGAACAGCAGCTTCTTCCTATTACTCGCCTTCCTTTTTTCTTGCCTAAGTGAGGAGTTCTGTTCTTTCTATGACCACATTCTGCCCTATTAATAGTTGTCTTCAAGCTGAGAAAGTTACAGTGAAACTCTGACTTAATTACCATCTTCCAACATAGAGGATCCTGTATAACACAAGACAACAGCTCTGAAAAGAGCTCCAGATTCATGCAAAACTAAATGAACACAAATTTCACTGCAACACTTTCACTGGAAGAATTAATGAAATTCTTTGATGCACAGATTGTAAAATCCCTTCTCTTCACTTTTTTTGTGCTATTTACATTACCAGGAGACCAATGCTGCACTGCTCTGTTTTCTTCTGGCATTCATGCTTAAGGAAAAATTATAGAAATTTGAGAATATTCAACAAGAATATAGAAGAAAGACTACAGGACTGGAAAACAGGCAGCACGGCTAAGTCCAACACTAAAATAATCCAGAGAACTTCAGAATTCACAGGCTGCAAGAATGACTCCTCCCTTTAGGAAGAACTTACCTAGAAAAGAAATGTTACAGAACAACTCATACACAAAGCTAAGTAGAGCTAGCAACTACATACCTTTTAATAGAGAAAAAAACCACTTCATTGTACAAAAAAATGGAAAAAGCAACTTAGCAAAGTATGTCATGTGTTCCATTACACAACGCCACTCAGTTTAACTACTGCCTTAAGCTATTTCAGCCAAGAAGTCTTTGATCTGAAACGGTCATAATTATTCCTCTGACCTTGGCTAGAAAAAGGAAACCCATTTTAACAGGCTGTTGATGCCTAACATGTTAAGCTAAGTACTATAGCCATGCAGGTACGTGCCTTCAGTTCTTAAATGAGGAAATCAGCAAGACTGAAAACATTAAGAAGTTCAGTAGCTTCTTAAGAAGGCCAGTCAATTTAAGAAGGCCAGTAGCAAGGATGAAGGAAAAACTATTTCCACCCAATAAGGAGTTATTTTCAACAAAATCAAGTGGCAATAAACAAAATATCTGCCTCCACAAGATGTGCTAAATCTAAGCTTTTTGCAAAACTGAACGCTCCCAGTGACAACAAAAACTACTTTCAATAGAAAGCTCAAGCATCAATACCACATAGCTTTCTATAAAAGTATGGTTTTTATCCTATCCATATGTTTCCTATTCTATCCTTCCAGGATTTCTCAGCCTGAAAGCCAAGAATCAGGGAAAATAGATGTTTCAGAGCATAAGCAGACCTAAGCAGGTATTCAAAACAATACCTTAAGAGTTTTCTACAACAGTCATATCACTATATTTTTTTGAGGATGCCCCATATGTCTAAAATTTTATTTGCAATTGGCCAATATGATTAACAAAACATGTTTTGCTACTGGGTTAAGGAAAGTCATGATGAAATTTCATCTTTTAAATTGGAGTGGGAAACCTCTCTTGCAAAATCTTTTTCTGAAAATTAAGCTTTGCCTAAAGGAGAAAGGAAAAGGATGCAAATGGGGAGGGTCAGGGAATCCAGGCAATCAGAAATGGTAAATATGCAAAAGGAAGTGTGGAAAAGACTTGCTGAATGGAAAATCTACCATTATTTGATTACAAATAATTTCCACTGTAACTTTAAAATGGAAAGTAATAGCCCAGAAATAAAAAGATAATTTTGGAAATCCTCTAAGGAATAAAAATGCACTGAAGAAAAAGACAAGGCTGTTTGCTAGAAAACATTGTTAGTACCAGTCAGTACTGGAAAATAATCTTTTGTTTTCATTGTTCCTGTCACCACCCAAATCATTTACATCACCAACTCTCACAAAGAATCCAAACAGACAAAACAGAAATTAGGCCCCAAACTGCAAAGATTAAGTGCTGTCTGCCTATCACATCAGACAGTATTTGTTAGTCTGTTGGACTAACAGTAACTTTTAAAAGGCATATTTCCAATCCTGAAATGCAAGGGGTTTAATTACTAGGGATATACATTCCTCACAAGAACTGAAGTTGTGATCAAATACATCAAATACAGCCAGAAAATTTACTGAAAAGAAAAAGACACCACCACAAGATCTCACTTAACATTAAACACTGCTTTGCAGGTAAGATCTCACAGTGGCCAAGCTTTCCTTCTAGAACCCCTCAATGGACACATTTGCTCAACAACTTCAGCAAGAAAGTTATCGTGCAAACTTTGGGGAAATGAGCCAGTAAGGTTCTCTGACACTGTATTTTCCAAACTGTATGTGACTATTAAAACTATTATTTGATTTGGTCACATAGATTAAACAACTGTATAATTCAGAAAACCGATTTCTGGTGCTTTCAATCACTGAACAAAAGTTTTCCCATCCTACCTTAAAAACTGTCAAGACCGTAGTATACTACTTGGTTGTAACTTTTATGTGAAATATTCCACCATGTATTAGATGTCACAGCTAATATTAGATTTTTCTGAACCAGCTATATATTAGTATATTTGTGTACATTCTGCTTTAATATAAAAATTGTATTCTGCCAATAGATAATTTTAACCAAAAATCAGGATTTCAAAGGCCATATACTTTTTCATTGCACAACAAAAATAAACATTATTACAAGACCATCACAGCATTTGTGAGCATTAACAATTCTTATTGCATGGGGGGAAACCACATAACTATGAGTTCCATAATATGGAAGAATCACTCAATACAAACACCAAGTTTCTAGAACAATCAGGAACACTGTTTTCCTCAGGGGGAAAATAAAACAGTGGCAGCTACACCCCCCAGAAACAAAACTGCCTAAAAGTTTCACTCAAATTTTAACACTTGCAGCTGACCTCTAAATAGAATTAGGTTTATTCTGTAGAGACCCACACTTCTATGACCACACTAAACTTTCACAGAAAGTATCAGTTTCTCAATGTGCCTTGACAGTGCCCTTAGTTTTCAAAACAGACTAAAATTGCTGTATGTGAAGCAATCATTTGTACCTTTACAACACAGAAAGTCACATGTTTGGGGGCGTCTTCATACATGCACCACCACACCCCTTTTCAACTAAGAGGAAGCATAAAAATACATTTTAGAACATATACAGTAAAGGCTGAAGGACCACAATAAAACTAAACCCCTGTGTTTTACACACTTGCAGTGGGCATGACAACATTAATTTGCTTGTGGCGTTCCTAAATTTGAGGGACACACTTAAGAATGTAAACTTAAAAAAATCCTAATCCTATTTTCTTGAAAGGGCTAAGAGCCCTAAACCATGACCCAAAAATGCGCTTACTGAGAAAATGTGTTCAAAATACTGCAAATAGGATTACAGCTTACCTTGCGACGGTATTATTTTAATGGCTGTAACAACCAGCCCAACAGAGGCTTAATTAGAACTAGAGAAAGCTGTGGAATTCCAAGATTGTAAGGGATAGTTCAATTGAAAAAAGGTTAATACTCCCTTTCAGCAGCAACTGTCCCAAAGCAGTTCTAGGCTTTCTGAAGCAATTTTTTATGAGTGTGACTCTGGGATAATAGAATACAAAGCAAGATGAATCACCTATTGTAGGAAAATATACACATTAACTGAAAACATTAACAACCAAAATAATTTATAATTTAAGATGATACACCACTCTCCTGAGCCTGAGCTTTAAAGACTGCCAAAGCCATCTTTATTCACATAGAAATATCAAATGGCAAAATAACTGCTCTCTTCTTCAAGACATCCTAATAATTTTGTCATCTTGCCAGAAATACAGGTGATGTCTAACCAAGGCCAAAGTAATTTCCTTTATGGAAGTTAGCAGGGCAACCATATGAAACAAAGTTGTACTACACTCAAGACCCTCAAAGTCTGGAAGAAAAGTGCTACAGCCAATCACAAAGAAGTCACAGAAGTATGCAACCCTTACATAAAAGCAGTAACTAGGTAACCTCAATAATTCTGATCAGGAACACCAAAGCAAGGCATGTGTTTGCAGGATTGAGGCTTATATTAAGAGATGCATGCAACTCCTAAACTACTGGGCTCCTACTGTATTTGCATTAAAAATTGGATAGGAGCATGTTTCTAATAGAGAGCCTTTAGACAGTCATAATAAAACATACTCCTTACTGCAGTTGTTAGCATATTCTACTACTATACATTATTCTATCATAATCAATGCAAATCAACCTTGAAATGAAAGGAAACCCCTCTAGGCTTACCCTGGTATTCGCTTTCCCCTAGGCACCCCCAGCACCTCCTGGCCTTCACTTACAAGTTTAAAAGCATCTGCACTTAAGGACTGAGTTGGACACGCAGCATGATTTTAATTAAGGGCAGCATGAATTTCAAGTGCAAGCTACTCCAGAAAAACAACTCTTTCCTTGACAAACTGGTCGAGGTCAGAATTTATTTTTTTTCTTCCATATTTTATGTCCAAAAAGCACCAAGCACAGCAGTGTCCCAGACCCCACACCACAGCCAACCAAACATAACTATGAGTCAAAAAGACCCAGACCTTTGCCCCGACATGCCTTGTTGCCCAAGACAGCGACTGAGAAGGTACCAAGAGCCAACAGAGAAAATATCATGCTTTGTGCACCATCCCCGCCTGAAGCTTTAGCCACCTGAAGTAAAGGCAGAAACACCCACTCACTTGGGAAAGCGGGGATAGAGGAAGCTCACAGGGGAAAAGCGACACCCAGGGACCACGTCCACGGAGCCGGGCCCACCGCTCCCAGCCCTCCCCCGGCTCCCACCACCGAGGTGCTCACCTGGCAGGTACTCCGCCTCGAAACGCCGCCTAGTCTCGCTTATCAGCGCGGCCTTGTCCTGTCGTTGCTGAGGGGAAACAAGAAACAGGAGGGGCGTGAAAGGATGGGAAAGGCCGGGGCCCGAGACAGCCCCAGCCCCTCACCTGTACGACGGGCCCAGCCATCCGCACCGCCCGAACCCCAAGCCCAAGCCGCTGCCTGTGCGCGGGGGCGGTTGGGGAGGGGAGGCGGGGAGGCCGGGAGGCCCGGCGGGCGGGCAGGCAGCTAGGAGAAGGGCAGGCGCGCAGGGACTCACCTCAGCCATGGTCCGGCGGGGCCGCCCACAACGGCCGCAGAGCGGCAGCAGGGCCCGCACGCGCGAGGGGCACAGAGAAATAGGGACGGAGGCGCCGCGTGACCCCGGCGGGGGGCGGGGCGCAGGGCGAGGGGGCGGGGCACAACGGCGGCCCGCCTCCCCGCAGCAAGCCCGGAGGCGCCGGCGCGGCCCACCACCCAGAAGCCCCGCCTCCCCGCCCCCGCCCCTTTCCCTGGGCCTGGTCCTTGGCCCCGCCCCCGTGCCGGCTCCGTTAGCGCCCCCTCCCCCCCCTCCCGTCATGCTCCCTGAGGCGGGAGTTTCGGGGCGGGTGCGCGCTCCTCTCGCTTCCTCCCTCCCCCGCCTGCCCTGAAGCCGGGGCGGGAGCGGGAGTGGGGCGGCCTCAGGAGCTCGGTAAGGCTTTGCCGGCTTGGAGCCTGCGGTCGCTGTTTCTCTCTGGGCCGGTTCTCTCCACAGGAGCTTGCGTGGCCCCTGCTGGGCTGGGCCGGGCCGGGCCGGGCCGGGCCGGGCGGGGAGGGGAGGGGAGGGCAGGGCAGGGCGTTAGCGGCTGTCAACGGCTCTTAGGGAGGAAGCCGGGCTGGGGCCCGCTGCCGCCTCAGCCCTTGCGTCGCTGCCGCTGTGGGAGCCGCTCGGCGCGGGGAAGGGGGCAGTGAGGCCCGGCCGAGGCTGTGAGGGGGGCGGGGGCGGCTGCTGCGTTGCCTCAGCTGCCTGGGCTCCCTCAGCCGGCGGAGGGAGGCTGCCCTGCTGGGGGGGCAGAGCCAGGCGAGGGGTGTCGCTTCGTACCCCGAAAATTGAGTGAAACTTGCTGCGGTTCGCTGCGGTTCGCTCTGGGTCCCCAGGGTCTTGTCTGGGGGGAGGGAAGGAGTCTTCTTGGTGGCAAAATGACTGGACTCTTCTTCAGAGAATTTTCTCCTTAAAGAGGCTTTATAATTTTAACCAAGAATTCATTATACTTATTAATAAAGCCTACACCTGAGTGAAGGCTCTTAAATTTGAGAATTCAAAGCACCGTTCGTTTTCAGTCTGCTAAGTATATTTGTGGAGCTGACACCTTCAATTCAATCACACACAGTGCGTGTATGGTTTGGTTTGGTTCCTTTCAATTTGTATTACACCGTGTAGCTGTTGATGAGCAGTGAATTCATGCTTTGGTAAATAAATGCTAGAATACATTTCTGAAATGTTTCTGTTACATAAATCTCTCAGTACAAAGTTGCTTAACTTCATTTTAATCTGTGAGATTAAAGCACATACTGGCCTTATATGCTCAAATTAGTCTATGTCATTGCTTTGCAATACATAGGTTTTCTTATTCTTAAGGATCAGTTCAGCTAGTCCCAAAATGATTTAATTTTTTTTGTTGTTCACTTTTGTAGATGGAAAACATCCAGATAGGTTAAAATTTCCACAGAGAAATAATACTGACAAAAATGGAGACGCTTACAGTTTTCTTGTAGAGGAATACATGTAAAGATAAATAAAGATGCTTCTAGGTGAGCAAGAACAATTCTTGTCCTACAATGGCGAAGTCCTTATATTTCAGCTGTCAAAAACAAAACATACGGAGGGAGCAGCTGATAAAACAGTGAACTTATGTGTCAGAAGAATGGCGTTCAACAGAGACACTAAGCTGTTTGTTCAGAAGTCTTCTGGAGTATTCAGCATGCGTGCCAGCCACTTAAAAATTGAAATAATTTGTTGTAGCTGCACAATGGATTCCAGAACAGGGATTATTCTTCCCTGCATTTTGATGAAAAAGAAAAAACGGAACAATGTTGTTAAATACCTTTTATTGTTGCTTCACAGCTCAAATCAATTTGAGCAGTCCTTTCATTTTAAATTGGATTACGAGCTGAAAGAAGACATCAGATTGTTTACTGGCCCTTCGGTCTTGTGGAGGCATGCCAGCAAGCTGTTCTACATCTCTTGCGACACCTGCACAGTTCTAAGTGCTCCAGTTCAGCTTTCTTCTGTTGTGTGGACAGGTGAAATTGAGGATGAAGGCACTGTTGTCTTAGGGATAAGAACTGCTTGCCTGCCAGAGAGTGAAGATGAGGATGAATTTTCCACTTCAGACAGAGCCATCTGGGGTAGTGAGTTCTTTGGATATGCAATTGAAACACAAAAAATGCTAACTAGCATATGCTTTATGCCTCACGCTTACAGCAGAGTGGTATCTTCTGTCTATGTCTGCAAGAATGAGATACTGAAAAAACAGCCCCGGATATCACTTGTCGCCATAACCCACAAGAATCAGCTTATTTGGTTCCAAGATGGTCTCCCTAAAGGTGTTTGTGAGCTTCCTTATGAGAAACCATGTTCAGTAAAAACAGCTGTAACCAGTAGCAATGATTTGCTATTTATTGTGTCTTTTGCCTCCGGAAATATCTGTGTTGTACAGAGGAGAGACAGCTTACAGGTATTTGTGGCTTTAAACAGCTCCCTTTTATTACTCTATCTTTGTTTGTATATATTGTCTTATTGGAAGTTTCTGCAACTGAAAAGCTACATGTTTAAGTTCCATAGATTTTTTTGTTGTTGCTTCTTCTGTTAAAATAACCTGTCTAAAGTGTGAAATTGTTTTGCTTTCATTGCTTGGTTATATATCTGAAAATAAACCCTGGGTTCTATTATTTAATAATACATTTTTATGAATCTGAGCCAAAGCTTCTGTTGCTAACTGAAAAATTCCGTAGTATGAGAACTTGAAGTTGTAAGTTATGAGTGTACCTACATAATTTGTGTTAAAGTGAAAGTAAACTAATATCATTGCAAAGCATAAACTTCTCATTGGAATTTAAAAGCTTTTTGAGTCTCACTTCCAGGTAACAAAAAGTATTGTTTCATGAAAATGACAAGAGGCCTCTCTCTTGTTTCCTAAAGTCAGGAGAGACAAAGTTAACTGCTAGGGTTTTATAATACTCTGTCAAGAAGGCTTACATAACTCAGGAAATGAAAGGTTGTCCTATTTAGTCATCAGCATTATTGTACAAATTTGTCTTTACCTCTCAAACATATTTAACTGTGCAATGCAACAAAAATATTTCTGAATGTTAAAGGTGTAATGTCTTTAACTGATCTGCAAGTTATTACTGGTTCTAAATAAATGTTACAGTGTTCAGCTATTCAGCTGCTTGAGTACACTGAAAAGTTGTCATCTCGTCTGCAACCTGTATTCTGGAAAGTGATGGCTAATTTTTCCCAGAGTTACATAGGCTCTAAATGATGGAGTAAGTGCGGGAGCTTGAAACTTCTTAAAATACTGTATTCTACACACCAGAATAGGCTGCCTCTTTATAAAAAGCAAGCTTCACCAAAACAAAATCTCAAATACAAGATTTATTCAAACACATGTATTTTAAAACCTCTTCTACTGTAGGTGGCTTCCAAATGGCAAAAAGTGAAGACTGTTCTGGTGGATGATTTTATTGGCTCTGGAAGTGAGCAACTGTTACTGCTTTTTAAGGATGACTCCAATACAGACGTGTTAAGTACATTCAAAATAACGGATCTTGGAGAGGTCAACTACGCAGTAAGTTCAGCTTGCCTTTTCTCAGCTACTCAGTCTGTGCTTACTAAATTAAGAAAACCTCAACAAATCATTAAAGTATTGGTGCAAAGTGAAATTGAATGTGTGCTGTGAAATGCCCTGAAGTTTGAATACAATATTCCCGACTGTAATCATAAGATATCTAAAGAGATTATTCTACTTCCTTGATAGCATCAACATTCTTTTGGGAAATTAAACTAATGCAGTTGAAAATGCTTCACATACGTAACAGGTTTGCTACAATACTTACCTTTTGGCTAAGAACTCTTAATTAAGGCCATAGTGCTTGTTAATTATCTTCTCGTAATTCATTATCTTCTCATCTTTCCATTATGTACTATCAAACTAATTCCTTTCAAAAGATAAGATTTTTCTTTTAAACTGCATACTGTGATTCTGCTGGTTTTCTGTATTTTCCACCAGATTTTTATAATGCTGTGTAATAGCCTGTACCTTACTTTCAGCTTTTTAATTAACTCAGGGTTTTGTTTTGTTTTTTTTAGAGTGGTATTAATTATAAACATGATGTTCCTGCTGCAGAAGGATTGCAAGAGAATAGTTTGCTTACCATCCAAGCTCTTGAAACAAGATTACAGGTTTGTACACAATAATTCTGCCTCTGTATTTTCTCCAAATTACTTTTCTATATCATTGCATTATTTAAAGGGTGAGGTTAATGATACTGTTTTTATTGGAGAAGTTCAGGAAGAAGACACCATTGTTAAATATCCATTCTTGAATCAGTGGTAGTCTTTGTTTCAGTTCTCTCAGTTGTTACAAATGTATTTGGGTGATTGGAAGGGTCCAATTTAATTTTGTTATAAATGCATTTGGGTAATGAGAAGGGTCTAATTTAATTTTAATTAAAATTTTGTGATAATGCTGAAGCTATCCTATCAAAGCTTCACATAACAGTCATTTTACTCATACAGGTTTAAATACCAGTTTAATAAAATTAGAATGTTTACTTCTTTTGCTCCACATTACATACTTTGAGATAGTGTAGCTCCCAGTGAGTGCCACATCCTGCCACATTCCCAGTGAGTGCCAATGAGTGGCAGTTAATCCTGAAAATAAAGAAGAGTGTTATGGTCTGTTTCTTTGTCCATAGACTTCAGTCAAGTTGGCTTTTACTTTTGCCCAAGTTAGTGACCATGGTTATTTCACCACCTGCTGATGTTGTCCCTCCTGTTACTAAAAGTTTTATAAGGATAATTTTGCAAAGTACAATAGGTGAAGCTAAAATGTACCCTTCTTTTAATTAGCATCACTTATAAAACAAGCTGGGGGGAACTTGCCAGAGTCCAAGGACTCAATGGGAATATATCATTGCCTTTCCTTCTACCTTTCATCCTGTTAGTAAATACCCAGCATACTCTCCAAGATGTTCTTTTGCAGTATTGTGTGTTGGCCTATACCAAATGGGTGATAATTGACAAAATAGGAAGATTATGTAAAAAAAAAAAAAAAAAAAGCTTTAGGGGATAGCATAAATCTCAAATTGAATCAATGATGTGAGGCTATTGTTAGTTTGCTAAGAGTGCTTTAAGTATGAGATAGGAGGTAGTTATTCTTGTCATTTGAGAATTAGTGAAAACTTAAGTAGGATATTGTGGCAGTTTTATCTCCAGCTTTTAAAAATGAAGCAAATTAACTGGCAAAAGTTTAGTACTGGAAGAAAAGGAGGACTATGACACATTAGAAAAAGACTGAAAAAGAAAAGACTTTTCTCGTTCTAATTACAAAAGAGGTGTCTAAAGAGATATTATACATCTTCCACATCTTATGCATAAAAGCTGTTGTTTGGAGAACACTGGACAATAGCTTTTTTTCCTGCCTGGAAGGCACAAGAAAGTAGAAGTTGTATTAATTTCGAGGACCTCTTGAGGTCCCTTCCAACCCTGCATTTTTACAGTTCTTTAGCTTGCACATTAGAGGCCTATTGGCTTTTACATGCAGAAGTGCAAGCTTCCTTCCAAATGCATTTTTTTCTCATTTATGGATTCTTTTGGGTAGTCGGGTAGTCGTATATTTTGAAACTGATTTCTTTGCTGCTGCATTCTTTTCCTACTCAGTACGTTACTTTCCTCCTCTACAAAACAGAAATTAGTTTCAATCTCTCTCATTTGTTGCTCCTTCCACTGTTGTAATGAAGGTTGTCCACCCTGCCATTGACAGCTATGTGTTCTATGTAACTATGTTCTATGACTTTGTTCTTTTAATATACTTTACAGCTCTTCCAGCTGTACAGCTCTGTGAATCTGTGTTAGGATCAAATCAATGGTCTGTTTTGTGCATTCTATTGGTTCTGCTGGAAACAAGCAACTGGCTGGAGATTTCATGTATCATCTGCTGATGAAGTTGTCCTTCAGACACAGAATCATAAGACCTAACTTATTTTTTCATTTATTTATTTTAAGGTCTTTTTAATCTCTAATTTTCAAAGCCACATGCTACACAAGCATTGTAAGCAATTTGAAAATCTTTCTATGTTTTAATGCTGTAAATCTTTGAAATTGTCATGCTGATGAATTTGGAAGTAGCTGCAGATATTTCTTTTTAACCTTACTGTTGCTTCCTTGTTGAGATCTCCATTGTTCTGTATGTTTCCCTGAACAGTGAAGTACTCTTGCTGGTTTTTGTCGTCTGATGATTGTTTTGATGCAATAGTGCATGGATTCTGCTTAGCTTGGGAATTTCCAAAGGTTATTCAGCTGTGGAGTGGTGCCTCTTGATATTTATCATCAAAATTCAGGTCTTCTAGACATTTGCAATCAAAGCATGTTTTGACAGTCTCCATGGAATCTCATCTTTTAGGGCAAAATCAAATAGCAGATGCAGCACTTTTTCATACCTCTGTTGCTTACCTCTTATTTCACATCTGCGTAGCTGTTTTTTAGCCGTGTGAGAACTTTGACAGGACTGCATATAAGTAGGCTGCATGTAAGTTATACACAGTAATACATATAAGTTGCACTTTGCAGGTAGTGAAATTGAAAAATATCAGTCTGTGCATTTTTGAACTGTTCTATCTTTATCTTGTATACAGTCTTTTGGGCCTAAATCCAGCCTTTTTTTCCTCTGGAGAATTTTTTCTTTAACACTCATTTTAGTATCTCCTGAAGAAGACTTCTTTTGGAAGAGTGCTGCAGTTACATTACAACAGCTGATGGTACAAGGTTTCTCATGGGTTTAGTTGGCTGTTCTGGCAGAAATACCACGAGTCAGGAGTGTCTTTTTATGTCCACTGGCCTGTCCTCCCCCCAAGTATTTAACAGTTTTGTCAGGATTATAATGCCAAATTCTTTTACCTATGATTAATTTGTTTCCTTTGACTTGGTTTGCCTGTTTGGGGCAGGTATTTTTTTTAATCCTTACTATTGATTTATTGAATTGGTGCAATGTCTAATTGTTTTGTTCTCATTCTGATAATGCTGATTTGGTGGTGGATAGAAAGTTATTTAAGCAATGTTCTGTACATTTGATTTTTATTACTATTTTTAGTGTAAGTTTTAAGTATTTATTTTTCCATCTGTTGCTGTGGATTGGCCCATTTTCTTTTTGCTTCTTTTTCATAATGGATTTTAGTCACTTGCAAAACACAGAACCAGTTATTTAGCATATGAGCAGCTTCAGCCTATAGATCTCTGAATTATGTTTCCCTCTGTCTTTTTTCTCTACTTTTTCCATTTTACCTTTGCTTTTCCCAATATTTTTAGTCTTATCAATTGTGAATCTTCATTTCCATTTTCTTCCCTTTGTAAAAGTGCCACAGTTCTTGGCTCAGTAGTTTTAGCTCTGTATGTATGGGTATTAATTTATTTATTTATGAATACTGCAACTTTAATTGCAATGTGTCAAAGTACTTGGCTCTTCTACTTACTACTAAGCCTCTGCCTTAATTTGCTTTGCTTTTGACAGCGATTCATCTGTTCTGCTGTTCATGCTGGATTTACTCACAGCTGTATTGGCTCTGGACTGCCTTGGTTTTATGTTGATGTTTATTTCCTGTTTTAAGGTGATCTAGTTTTATTTTCTTAGTTTCACAGTGCAAAAATTATGACTTCTGCTGATGCTTGTTGCGCAGTACATCTTGGCATATGGCAGAAAGGATGTGCAAGTCATTTGTTCCAGAGAGAGTTGATGGGTGGCACTACCCAGTCTTGGGTTTGCCATGTGGTAAATTACAGGTCTCTTTTTTGTGTTGCTTTATGAGGAAAAAGGGCTTGCAAAAATCAGATTGGTCAGCAAGCATACATCAGTGAATCTTTGGCCATTCTGACTGCTGCTCATTCTGTGCTTCTCCATTTGCTTTCTGTTTCTCAGTTGTTTATCCAAGAGCTGCTCACCAATGGGAGTAAGTAATGGTTTCGTATTCTGATGACCTCAATTAGGAAGGTACTGTAGAATCATCTTTGTTCTTAACTCTTCCTTTTCTTCTCCTGACTCAAGTCTGGCACTGGATTATTGCTTGGAATCTGGTACTTATGATGTGTGGTTTGATAGGTGGCAAATAAATTTTTTACAGAACTTATCATGATGAGTGCTACTTGCTCTAGATGCCCTTTGCCATTGCAGCTTGAGCAGAGGGCATCACTTCGCTTTCATGAAGTGCTTTTTATTCAGGATTGTCAGTTGGTTATGATTGATCCTGATTTGTTTTTTTGGGGGGTGGGGGATGGGGGAAGCCTAGTAGATAAGGGGAAGGCTGTGATGTTGTCTATCCAGACTTCAGTAAAGCCTTTGACGTGGTTTCCACAGCATTCTCTTGGAGAAACTGGCTGCTCATGGCTTGGACGGGTGTACTCTTTGCTGGGTAAAGAACTGGCTGGATGGCCAGGCCCGAAGAGTGGTGGTGAATGGAGTTTACTCCAGTTGGCGGCTGGTCACAAGCGGTGTTCCCCAGGGCTCTGTGTTGGGGCCAGTTCTGTTTAATATCTTTATCAATGATCTGGATGAAGGGATCGAGTGCACCCTCAGTAAGTTTGCAGATGACACCAAGTTATGTGGGAGTGTTGATCTGCTTGAGGGTAGGCAGGCTCTGCAGAGGGACCTGGACAGGCTGGATCGATGGGCCGAGGTCAATTGTATGAGGTTCAACAAGGCCAAGTGCAAGGTCCTGCACTTGGGCCACAGCAACCCCATGCAACGCTACAGGCTTGGGGAAGAGTGGCTGGAAAGCTGCCAGGCAGAAAAGGACCTGGGGGTGTTGGTGGACAGCTGCCTGAATATGAGCCAGCAGTGTGCCCAGGCGGCCAAGAAGGCCAATGGCATCCTGGCTTGTATCAAAAATAGCGTGGCCAGCAGGACTAGGGAAGTGATCGTGCCCCTGTACTCGGCACTGGTGAGGCCGCACCTCGAATACTGTGTTCAGTTTTGGGCCCCCCACTACAAGAGAGACATGGAGGTGCTGGAGCATGTCCAGAGAAGGGCAACAAAGCTGGTGAAGGGTCTGGAGCAGAAGTCTTCTGAGGAGCGGCTGAGGGAGCTGGGGTTGTTTAGCCTGGAGAAAAGGAGGCTGAGGGGAGACCTTATCACTCTCTACAACTACTTGAAAAGGAGGTTGTAGAGAGGTGGGGGTTGGTCTCTTCTCCCAGGTAACAAGCGATAGGACAAGAGGAAATGGTCTCAAGTTGTGCCAGGGGAGGTTTAGACTGGATATTAGGAAATTTTACTTCACCGAAAGGGTTATCAAGCATTGGAACAGGCTGCCCAGGGAAGTGGTCGAGTCACCATCCCTGGAGGTATTTAAAAGATGTTTGGATGAGGTGCTTAGGGACATGGTTTAGTAGTTGACTTGGTAGTGTTAGGTTTACGGTTGGACTCGATCTTAAAGGTCTTTTCCAACCTATATGATTCTGTGATTCTATGAAGTTTGTTTTTGCATTCCAGTGGTGAGCTTTGTTCTCTCTTTGGCAGCATTAGACTTCTGAGGATCTTGCTTTCCAGAGAATAGCTTTTGAGAAGGTTTTTTTTGTTTGCTTGCTTTTTGTTTTTTGAACTGAGATACAGCCTGCATGTATGTCTGTTTGTAAAACTGTCAGCTCTTCAATGTATTTACTTGACCAATAATCAATACAAGCCTTGAGAAGAAATCAAAACTGGTATCAATGGAAAAGTGAAGCAGGAATAATAAAGGCAGGCCTGAATATCTACATAATTTGATAAAATTTACCTTAGAAGTTTATCTTAAGCTCTAAGTTTAATATTGAGAGGCCAAGATTCTTAGATTCATATTTTGGCAGCAGAGTAGCCTGACTTGAATATTTTTTAGTAGCATTACTTGAGGAATGCCAGGATCTTGACTTGTGATACTTGCATAAACATGGAAAGCTGAATAGATATCTTGGTAGCTTCAATATCAGTTCTTATTTGCAGTAGACCTAAGCATAAGTCTAATGATCATTTTTATCTTTTACAGGCTGGTTGCACCTCTGTTCGAGAGCTACAGCAGCATTTACGACTCAAAAAGAGGGTTATTCTTGAATCTTGCAGAGCATTAATAGATCTTGTTGAAGAAAGAACCCATATTCTACCAACTGCAAAAGAGGTAAAATGCAGAAGAGAGTGCAGATCACTTCTGAATTCTGCCAAGCCATTTGTAGAGGGTGCTTCCCTCAACCACTTGTTACTTTCACCAGTAGGGATTGCCACTATCAAAACTCATTAATCTGCTTTTTAAGTCTGGTTCATTGCCTTAACCTGTCAATGGATGTAGATAAGAGTAAATTTAGTTGTCTTTACTTGAAATTGATTTGCACAATACCTCCTGACAACTGAGTTGTATGGAGGAGTAACTTCTAACAAAGAGTTAGTGACAAACAGTAGGGGGAGTGTACAGTCTTAATTGGCACAGTTGCCTAGATATTGAATATCTGTCTGATCTAACATGTTATGAAAAACGAGCTGTCATAGATCTGTGCAAGCAAAATAGATTTTATAATGGGGGCAGAGTGAACTGTGGGCTGAGAAGGTGATGGAGGTTGAGAAAATGTTATCTTAATATGTTGCTCAAAAGAAGCCTCCTAATTTATTTGAAATGGTGTTGATCTCCCTTTCAGTTAATGTTGTGGTCCCTTTCAGGTCAGCCAGGTTTAGACAACAAAATTTCGAGCAATTAATGCAGTAATATAAAATAAGTTCTAGTACCTTAAATCTTCTTTGGACAGTTAATTGCATGACAGTTCAAGACTTACACATGTGATGTTTACAAGGAGGGAATGAGTTGTGCTTTTCATGATATCATGTGTTTTAAGAAAATGCAATTCTATCTTTTGAATCTATTGTAGATAATAAAGTAATTTATATAGATTTCATGTTATGTATCTTAAAAGCACTTCCAGCAATCATTTGTGGTAAAACACGAAGTAATGCAGTATAAAAAGAACTAATATCTCCACTTAATTTATCTAAAAAAAACATTTTTCTGTAAGGAAGGTCTTGTGTCTCTCTGGGATGATGTAGAAAATCCTCCTCATTCTCTTAGTAAAGAGACATCATTGGCGTCTAAAGTCCCAGAGCACTTCATTGAGAAATTGTGGCAGCGTGTTGTGGGTGACAGCTTGGTAGTTGGAGTAAAACTAACTGAATCATTTTACTTGTAAGTATATACATTTATCTAATAATTTCATTGAGTAGTTTTATAGAAACTGAATTTGCAGGTTAAGCCCTGCAGTAGCAAGAGTGGATTTTTGAGCTTTAAACTTTCTCATTTTGAACATCTGCATATAAAGTGTTTCAAGTGTGTGTCTTTGTCAGTATTGTTGCTGCTGCTTGTCTCTCTCTAGCACTGTGCAAAAAAAGATGTTGTATAGCCAAAAATCAGTTGTGTCAGTATAACCACATCATTACTGGAGGCTTTTTACAACAGAGTTTTCTTTGACAAAAATTATGGTTCTTTATAGTCCTTGTTGGCATAGCTACACTGACAGCAGTATGTGGTGTAATTAAAGCTCTGTCTTAGCTATACAGTTCCTGATGCCTTACTGTTAACATCTTGCCATTCCTAAAGAGTGATTTGCTTAAAGAAGCGCAAAAGAAAACATTTTCAATTCTCTGATCAACTTAATAAATACTCAGCTTTTGAACTGAACTATGCTACAGTCAAGTATCCAATCAAATAAAATACTTGCTAAGCTTATATATTGTGTAAATTATGTGGAACAATCAGCCATACAATACTTAAGCCTTCAAAATTACTTATTTATTCTTATTATTGTCTCTAAAATGATTTGTTTATTCTGTTCATTTTAATGGCTCAGCTCTAGTTGTAAATACTACTTATGTCATTTCCCCCTTACAGGGAGGGAACTAATTTGGAACACAGTTTAAAAAACCAGGATTACATGAAACATAAATTTACGATGTGCATTGTGTAATGTGAACTTTGGTGGAGTCAGAACTTACCTTTTGACCTATATTCCCACAAGCAGTGTAGCTGAGACTGTGTTAGGGTAAACTTAAAGACTATTGATGCCACTGAAAATCATTCAAGTGGTTGTGAGGGAGCTGACCTGTTACGCCCTTTGGCCATTCTGCTGGAGCTGCGGGTGTATTATTTCTCAACTGCCAGATTGCTATAACTTTACAAGAAAGTTGACCTCACCTTCTTGACAGCCTCTGTTAAGAGCCACTGAGACAAGAGATTGTTTTTGCCTTTCCAGTGTTTATTCTTTTAGCTTTCATGATGATGACTTTGTTTTTGAAAATGAAATACTTAATTCCTGTATAGCTTCAGAAATCCTCAGAAGATTTGGAACCACTCTTTAAAAACCAGCAGCAATGTTGCCCTCTCCCCCATTTTTACAGTTGAGAAAAGATCTGTGAAGACGAAGTCATTTGTCAAAGGTTACCTGGTAGGCTAGCAGCAGAACCTAGGTCTTCTGGGCTCCAGTTCAGTACTATATACAACCACCTGTGTTTTGGGGGGAAAGGGCTTGCTTTCTCCCCACCCGCAACACTGTAAGTCTTTATTGATTATTTTTGTGCTTCCTACTAATGCAAGATTGCAGTGATGTTTTAGATTGCATTATGAGGTGGTGATACTTCTCCGTAAAGAAAATTAGACATTCATAAGACTTTCAGATGTCAGTGACATCTTGAGACTGAATTGATTGACAGAATAAAATATTCATTAAGAGAGGATCTGAAACAGTAATATTAGGATTTCATTGAAAGAACCCTGCATTGAATAAAGTACTTCGTACATTTCAGGAAATTACTGCATGTTTAAGTTAATAGTATTTTAAACCTTTTATTTTACTCTCTACCTTCAATTTTGTTTGAATATCTATAAAACAATATAGAACATCAGAAGAGCTTTTAGTCCTCAAAGAAGGCAGAATTGATACTTTCTGTAATTTTTTATTAAAAGAAAGTTACGTCTTTAAAAATAAATTATAAATGTCATAGAGTATCTGCATGGGTTATATGGCATTTTCAACGTTTTCCACGTTAATTAGACATCCAAATTCTTGCAGTTGAAGTGAGGCATCTAACTCCTAGAAGCTCTTAGAAAATTCAGTCCATGTTTTGAAAATCTTTATAGTAGGCTTAGATGAAGTAGTCATTTGAAGGACTTACACTCTTTGAACAGTCTATGACTTAAGCTGGAACTATATTGGAGGTTGTGGTAGTCTTAAATGTCTGTATATATCTGCAAAGTTGTGGTTATTTGTCAGAAGGCAAAATACAAACTGGGAGTGCAGTCATTTTATATGGATTTTCACAGGTCACTGAGTGATGTCAGTTTATCTTTAGTGATGGATCAAGAATTCTCTTCGATTTCTCCGATTATTGAGTGTCGAAATAAAATCATTAAGCTTAACAAAGCCTTCTCAGCATTGGCTGTCTCCTCGTGTCAAATTGAGCCTCCTCCAAAAAAGATGAAATTGGACTTGCATAGCAAGAATGATCTGAAAAAAGAGTTTCCCAAGAGATGTTCGAGGGTTCAGCTGGATGGAGCAAAGACAGTCATTGCTGTTACCAGCCTTTCACCATTATTGGCATTTCGTCGTGTACATTGCATAGTTCTTCTACATGCAAAGAAACAAAAACATCGGAATGATAGTTTACAGGAGAGCAAAAAGATTACTGTACTCTGTGGGAAAATCTTGTTAAGTCTGGAAGATATTTCAAATGGAAAACATTCAGTAAAGATGCTAAGGGATAATAGTTACTGTACAGGTAAATGGATTGATATATTTTGGATTCATAAATATATGATTGATTCTTCTGTTTACTCTAGGTCATGCCAAGCTAATTTTTCAAGGTGTAATCATATCTGTCTCTTTGAACACAAACTGCATAGACCTGTTGGGAATTAAAAGCTGGGTGAAATACGAGATGGAACATTTTTCAAAATGGAAAAAAATGTTAAGTGAGTTGCTGTAAGATTCTGTGCTAGCATTGGTGCTGAAGTGTATCTAGAAAGCTTAATTTTGAAGATAAGTCTGAGTTCAGAATGCTGAAGCCTGCATTTTTTCTATAAGTAAGATACTGTTGATTAGATACATAGATTTTTTTTTTGTCTGACATAGTATTACTTCTTAAATAATACCAAAGTAATTGAAGCTTTTCCTCATCTACATGTCTATTAAGGTCATTTATTTTCCTTTCTTTTAATATTCCTGATTGAATTGATTTTGAACTGGGCTTCCGCTCATGTAGCGAAATATTATTTTGATCATTTGCAATGAATTTTAATTTCTTTCTTCCTTTAATGTTGTATCTGGCTAAAGCCAACATGTCATCTTACTTCACAGGAGGCTATTAATAGTCTTCTTTTGGCAAGGTAACATTTATCTTTAGAGCTTTCATAATATAGGTGGGGCTCTGTTAATCAGCTAACTATTTTGCTTGACAGAAGTAGGTATAAGAATTTAGGCAAGACTAAAATTCTCAAAGAATGCCTAAAGGCAGGTAATCTTCACCTAAAATGGGGACTGTGAACCAAAAATGTAAGCACATTTAATGCATGCAACATGATCAAAATATTTAGGTCAAATATCTTTTTACTGTATTTTCTTGCAGGTTCCATGGAAGATATACTTGCTGTCCTTGCAGTATCTGTCAGATTCTCCTTTCAGATTGTGTCTTCTGACTGCACATTGACTCCAGTAAATTCATGGTTACTAGGAGAAATGGAGTGCACACCATTTAAGGAATGCCATGACAACATATTCTGTCATAAGGCGGGAAATGTGTACGGTACAGTTTTTAACTGGACCCTGAAAAATCCATTTGAAGGAGTTCTAACATTATTTTGCAGGTAAAATTGCTCAAAAAGTGTAGAGTATATTCATCTTGCATACACACTTTTTAAATCTTTACACTATTTCTTGCTGGTACCATAAACAACAGCCGAAATCATAACCAATAGGCTTCCAATATGATGGTATGATAACCATCAGCAACAACAGAATTATTTTCAAATTGGAACTATGGGAGAACCTGAACTGCATTGTTTAATTTTGTCTAGGCTAGAACATCGAATTACAAATAAGTCTAGTCTCCATTAATATCTGCTTGGTACTATTTCTTTAGTTCATTTCACTGCACCGTAATTTTATATTCATTTTTCTTACATTATTCTTAGTATAATATATAGCTTTTATTCAACATGTCTTGATTTTTAAAAAAATTCCTTAAGGAGATGTTAAAAACAAACAAACACAAATGAACAACAACAAACCCCAAGTTATACTAAATTTAAATTTATTGCTATATCATTTTGTAGCTTAGTACTGTAACATAAATTTAGTCTAATTTTGTACATGTTTCTGATATATTTATTTCCTATGTACCATGATTTGGAAAAGGAAATAATCTGAAGAGTCTCAATGATTTCCTTTTCTTATGTAGATTCTTGGACAAATGTCTATAAAATTTCCTAAGCCAGGCTAAACAAGTTAGTAATACTGCCATAATTTACGATTTACCTGGATAAGGCTCACAACATAAAAAGTACTTTTCAAGTATTGACAAATGTTGCCTGTCCTGAAGAGTTCAAGCTAAAAAATAAAAGAAAGAAAAGGTATATCTTTTAAGATACTCTATAGTGAGGTTCAATCTTGTACTCAGATTAGGACTTGATTTCCTCCTTTTATGTAAGAGGAAGGGCTGAAATGTTTAAGAAATCGATCAGTAAAATTTTAAGCCTCAAGACTTTTGGTTCCTTTTGACAAGTTAAGTTACTTGATACTATTCACTTCTGATCCAATTTTGTATTAATAGTGAGCGGCATGTTTATGGTGTAACTATGATTGTATTTTCTGTATCTTTTTTTCCCATCTTTGGATTGATCTTTTATCCAGCTAGGATATTTCTGTGTTAGGTGAGAGCTACAGGCTATTCTTTTTCACAGCCTTTCAGAACCAAAATGCACTATATCTGTTGTAAGTAGTAGAATGTTAAGATAACTAAATTGAAATAGAAGTACTTTGAGGAAGAATGCCTTTCTGATCTGTGTGACAAAACTAACTACTTAAGGATACTTGTGGGGGTTTTGGAGTTGGTTGGTTTGTTTGTTTGTTTGTTTCAGTGGGTTGTGGGTTTGGTTGGGTTTTTTTCTGAGATTTTTTTTTTTTTTTCATCAAAAGATATCTTCCAAGGAGTTTATCTGGGCAAACATTGGAAATAACACTTTGGACAAACTCTACATTCCTCTTAGAATGAGGAATGTGTCACTGTGTCATATATGCTACACTGGTATCCAGGAGAGTAGGTTCCCTGAAGATTACCAGCACTATTTTATCTTGATTTCTTAAAAATCAGACATTCAAAATTATTAAGTGCAACTTTCCCTCTCCAGTGCCCATTTAAAAAAGACAAGATGTGGGCCACTTAATAGCCATGCTGTACATACCTATTGATAGTGACAGTCTATGAATATAAATGACTTTTTTCTGCCCCTAAATGTAGACCAGGCAACACATTTCCTTTGTGTTATTACATGTGGCCTTCACGTACAATGAATTGCTTCTTAAAGAAACAAGTGATGAACATGTAATCCTAATCTTGGACATATATTTTAGCATAGAATATTTATGTTGCTGAAGTTTGCTTAGTGTCAGTTCTTTTGATGTACAGTGGCTAGTGTGCATGCCATTAGAAAGCCCTTGCTTACTCTTGCGTGTACGGTACACATAATACTTAACCATGATTAGCATAAGTTTTTCCCTGTTTGATTTAACATAGCTTTGTTTTATTTTCCACTACAGAATTTTGAAGATACAAGGTAGCTTTAATAATAATCTTATTTTACAGAAACCTGACTGTCTTGTTCCAGTGCCTTCATAGCCTTACTAGAGTTCTCCCACCAAGCTGTGACGTAAAACTCCTGAGATCTCGAAGCAAAGGTGTACTTACCGAACAGTTAGCACTGGCTTTGGAAAAAGAAATCCTCACCTTGAGGAGTTCTTTCTCCTCAAAAGAAAGTAAAGCTGAAAACAGTTTGACATGGGGGAATGAGCCTGGCAAGAAAACCAGTGATGCTCCTGTGGCTTCTTTACTGGACAGTGAGGAAGGAGTTCAGCAATTCAGAAAGAAGCTTCAGAATGAACGGGAAGAGAGTGTGCTAAGTATGAATCAAACAATGAATGGTGCCCTTTACCAGGAAATTGCTTTGAAAATAGCAGAAGCTCAGCTCAGTTCAGATATGATTGTGTGGAGACTGAGCAAGTCCTAGAAACTATTCACTAAATTTATTTCAAATAAAGTTTTATTAAAATTATACTACTAAATAAAATTTATTTTTTCATGAGTACTTCTATTACTTCTTATTCTATAGCTCAGTTATTTCTACAGATAAATACTGGTATTTTGGTTGATGACTTGTAGCTGGCTTGGCAAGAATTTAATATTAAAGATAGCTGAGTCATTATTTTGTTACAGATTTCAAAAGTATTGTTTTTAAGGTATTTTCTAATAAGTCCTATTCCAAAATCATAATTCATGAACTATAAATAAACTATTTCAGAAAAAAATTAACAAGCATGTACTGTTTCAAATAGTCCTATTAAACTTGAAAGATGACTGTTTACATGGGTAAAACAAGCTTTTTTTAGAAATCTTAAGACAGCTATAGAAAGGATCTAAGTTAAGCAACCAATTTTAATTCATAATTTCAGTATGGGGTTTGACAAATATAAAGAAGAGGCAGCTTATCTTCGTGATATATCAAGCCTTTTGAAAAACTTTTCATGATACCACTTGAGGAAGAAAACTCTGTACCTTGCAGCCTATCTTCTACAGTCCACCCTCAGATCTGAGAGACTTTGGAGTATTTACTGGAGCTGGAGAACCAGATCAGGCCTCTTACAAAATTTCAAGAACACATGAAGATTCACTCTGTAATAAAACGCCTTCAGGTCTGAGAGGTCCATTCCCACACAGAATCTAGTGGTAGGGCTAATCTCATGGCTAAATCTTGGAGGAAACTGTCCTTCCTTGGACGTTAACCTAGCTTCAGTGTCAGAAGATTTGTTTGCTTGTTCCCTGAGTCATAAATGATTGTCTGCTGATACTAGCTGCTCAGTGGTTTTGGCCTGTCTCAAGGATTTTATATAATGGGCAACTCTTTGCCTATTATTCCTCCCTTCTCTGGTTTGAACAAGATACCGCCTATGCATCCAGGAAGAGAACTTGCAGGTACTACTTGCTGAGGTAGTTACTTTTTAATAATTTTTTTCCACCATTTTTCAGCTTCATGAGGGGTGGAAAGCTTAGAAAATCCCAAATCACAATAATTTGCTTCCTTTTATCTCTGCTTTATGTAAGAAAAACATTCCTAGTGTTTGTCACCATTTTTCTAAAGTTGTCAAAATTTTGCTTTTTAGTTTTCCTGTAAACAAAGTTTTAATAGTTAACATCTGCAGCATGCACTCTGACAATAAAAGTTTGGCAGGAAGAATGGAAGATATTTATTGACTCAAAGGAACACTGATGACATTTCAGAATAATTCTATATCTTTTTTTCATCAGAAAGTTCAACTTCTGTATGTATGTCCTCCAGAAGCATTACAGTGGTGGTGTTTTTCAGTCCAAGGTGTCTTCTCACACTGGCAACAGGAGTAAACCAATGCACATCTAAACGCAAAACAGTAGCTAGAAAAACAGTAAATAAGAGAACACTGTGCTTTATAAGTTCAACGCAGTTTAGTGACGTAGTCTCACTTTTGAGATACTCAAAATATCCCTTTGAGATACTCAATGTCTCCTTTTTTGGCTATATAGAAGGGAATTTTTGCATTAAGATATCAAGAATGCCTTAAGAAATTGTCACAGGTATTTGAAACTCAGTATTTACTGGATGAGAAAGAATCATTAAAAAAAACCCCTTTCTTTGTTAAGCTGCAATTCTGTTCAGCCCATAGGCAAAGCTTAAGAGCTCATTGTCAGGGCTTGGCAGTCAGTTGTCACTGGAATTTCCAGAAGAAAGTCCCTGATTATAAACACTTAAATGAAGTGAAAAATCTGGAAGTGCAATCCTGTAGCTTGCAGCTAAGGGCAAGACCTTGGTAAACCAGCTGAGCAGAAACTTTCAGAGCAACAAAGCCATTCAGCTCAGGGCACCTGAAGGAGTTTGTGCAAAGCAGTGTAAACAGTCCAGCAGTTGATTTTTATTAGTGCTACTGTAGCAGCCTGGTGTCATGTTGTAACTAACCATCGTATGTCTGTCTGTCTGTCTTTAAAGAGAAACTTCCACTTGTGTTCTCATCCCTTTATTGAACTAGAAGAGTGGGACAAATGAAGAGAAGCTGCTAATGACGGCAGTTGCCAGTTTTTAATTCTATGGAACTGTTACTTAAAAGAAGCAAACAGTGAAATCACAGAAGTGTAGAAGTGAAATTATTCGAGTAGAATAATAATGCATACAACAACATGTTCCTACTAAAGAGTCTTTCCAGAGACATGAATGCTTAGTTTGCATGTCATCAGATGAGATCGTTAAAAGCTTTCCTAACAGCTCTAAGATTCCTGGGAGTAGTTCTTCAACTGACTAGTAATGCACAATGACAAGGCACAACTTTCAGTGGTAGTGATGCAATTGGTAGGTGTATTGCATATGCGTGGGAGATACTTCTATGTGCCAAGATCTAAAGGTCTGCTGGAAATACTTGGAAGGTTTATGCTGGTATGGGGTTTTTTTGGCCAGGAATCATGGAAAAACAGAGCGGGTTTGAACAAAGGTTCAGGCTTTCTAGAATCTTATCTTGAAGTGGCAGCAGCAGGAATTTTGCTGAGAGATAATTGCTTTCCTAAACTTGCCTTTCAGAAGTAAAAGCAACTGGAGGTGTTAACCTTCAGTTTATTTGGTCTGTCGTGATGATTAATCTCAGCACATGCTGGTGTTGAAATGGAGAGTCCAAATTGCACGGACTAGGAAAACTGGTTAGGTTGGCTCACTAGGTTTCCGTCATAAACACTTGGAGTCCTATTTTCTGGACTTGCAAGAAAGTCTTGGAAGTGAGTTCTTGCATAGAGTGAGTTCTGCCAGTACTTCTTTGAGCACGTCATTTGAGAAATGAAATCAGGTAGTGGCAGCAGCAGTCCTAGTTACTGGGGATTAGTATTGCCAAGAAATAACTGATAAAATAGTTGGATGCTTGATTCTGTAAATTCCCTTTTCCATGCCAGCAGATCAAGTTGGGAGAGATACAGATCACAATGAACAGAAGGCTTTTTGTTACTAAAGCTGTTACTAATAGCAGATAACTTCACGCAACACAATCACTTACTCGCACACTCGTAATTACTCTGTAGGAGCAACAACTGGGAGGCCAATCCCAACCCCTGGGACTTCCGGCTCCTACGTAGGTAGTTTAGAAAGTCCCTCAAAGAAACTTTTGCTTCCTTAGGTGTGTATATGTAATCCTGTATTTTTTTTTGTCTGCATATAGGAACCGCTACCTGCTTGTACGTGATACGAGTGAATGCAATGCATGGTTGATACTAATGTGGGTAGTGGCTTTGTACACAGCTAGCAGGCTCTTGGTGTTCTGAATTTATCAGTTCTGGTGGATTTAACAGGCCAACCAGTCTCTAGAGCTTACCAGTTCCTGGGAGACTTTCACATGCTGCTTCTCAGCATGTACTCTTCTTCTCCTCAGCCTGCTGCTTGCTGGCAGCCATTTCTCTATCCAGAGCTGTAGAACCCCTTCACACAAACTTGCACAGAAGGGGCCTTCATCACATATAAACTTTTGACAAGGTAGTAAAATTATGCCCAAAGCCGACTTGTCTTGACCTCAAAGGGTCAAGAAAACATAGGTTTGATTTCTGAAAACCAGCAGATGTCAGTGGTTTCTGGCAGGTATCTGTAGGAATGGTTCCAGTCGTCTGGCCAGGGCAGTGATCAGCATGTAGATATGTACCATGCGATGGCTCTATTACCACCTGTTTCAAAACATTGGGATGCAAAAGGGAAGCCTGGTGTAGGAAGCATGAGCTGTCATGCCTAAATGCACTCTTATGTCCATCTTAGCACTTTTAAAGTCAGTATGATTTCAGGCCCTAAGAAGAGGGATTGTGTGTCAGAGAACTTTGTTTTTCCAGCCAAGTTGGTATAATAAATAAATTTACTTATTATAGTGATTTTTCTCTGTTGTTCTCAGGCAGGAGAAATCTGTCTGCTCTAGAGCAGTCTCTGTTGGACAGCAATATTTCCTTTCTAAGTTTGTGTGTGTCTGTGTATGTATGTATTTCAGATCAATCAATAGGCTGCCGGGTTGTTCATGGTAGTGAGAGTTAAGCCTTCTCTCTCAGCTACTAATTTTTGTTTTCCCACAGCTTTTGACAATTTGGGAACTGTGGCAGTCTTATGACTGCTCTCTTCTGAATCATGCTGACTCTGCTAAGACAAAATGATAATGCTAGCATGTTTATCCATGAGTGAGTTATTAGAGACTATTAACTAAGATGATAGGGTCACCAAAAGGAGTATGCAAATAGTGGTAGTTTTCTTATCCTTCCTTCTCTACTTCCCTGGGAGAGATGAAGTTTTAAAGAAGTGGAAGGTAAATGTCAATGCAATGATTTAAAATCTTGACTAGATGTAAAGGCATGGGTTTGAGCATTTTGTTGTTGTTGTTGTTAGTTTCTTTCAGGTTTTGATTGGGTTTTTTTCAGTACTCTCTTCTCTGCACTCTAGGTATGCCACTGGGTAGGAACAAGGTGATCATCTTGATGAGTACGTAGTAGGAGTTTCTAGACAAGAGAAAAGCTGTACCAAATCCTCCCAGGGGAAAGGGAAAAGAGTAGGAGGTTTAATGCTGCTCTTTAGTCATACTAATTATTGCTTTAAGGAGGTGATACTACTTTGGTCTTTTCTGTGACCTCAAGTTTCTGGTATGTGACAACCTTACCCCTTGAATGTATTGAGAAATTCATAATTCGTAGGTGCAAGATGGCAGCTGCATGTTTATAAACCACTTTGTTAGAGCAAAGACTGCCAAAGTGTCAGGGTTGTATCGGTCCAGTTCCTGCCTGAAGTCCTACATTCACAAAACCCTGTTGCTTAACTGTGCTATTTAGGTCAGATCCACAGGTTGGTAAAGCAGTCTCAGGTTAACTAATCCTCCTCCTTATTGTCTAAATGGAGAGGTGGTGAATCATTTGCCCGGCTGTAATCCTTACCTGCGCAGAGAGGCATAAAGGTAGGTGCTTTGTAATGAGTCCTTCAAACCAGCGTGCACTGCCTCTGTGCCTGCCCCCTTTCCTCTCCCCACAGCCCCAGTTACCGGCTTGAACCGAACGTGTGATGGCTTCTTTTGTAATCCTGCCTTTGAAACGTTCCCGAGCACGAGGGGAAAAGCAGAAGCTGCCAAAACCTTCTAAAATTCATGGTTGGTGGGAGTCTGCCGTTTCTGTACAGTCTGTACTATTCCCTCTGCACAGGCTCTACCGACGGTGTATTTTGAGAGCCTTCATGCTTTCCCTCCCCCTCTCGCCCCAGTGATCAAAATGCTGAAGACCAAAAAGACAACCACTTCTAAAATGCAAAAATTAACTTTGCCTCCCTTTATCATGTAGGAAACAGGTATATTTTCTTTTCCAAGGGATACAGCTCTGCTAAATCAGATAATCAGATAAAAATCAGGTCCCTGATGCAAGCTTTCAAGTGCCTGGGGCACTCGAGCAATTAACTGTCTAACATAGAAAAAACATTTCCTCTCCACACCCCTGACACACACACCCTCCCCCCCGGCTCAGTACTTCATGACTCTTTATGATAATAAACTGTTGGATTCTTTTTTTTAAGCTTTCTGCAATTAAGCCTCATTCTTAATTCAACTCCACTTATTGGCAGTGGATTTTGATGCTGCCTACAACATTTTAAACCTTTGCTGTAATTTTGCCTCTTCTCAACCTCATTTAAGAAAATTCAGCACTCATTGGATGTGTTAGTATACTACTACAATTTTTAATCTTTGTTTGGATGTGAATTTTTAATACACAAGCTTTGTAGAAATCCAGAGAGGAGTGACTTTCTGGGGGTTTTGGCTGAATCTTTCTCCTTCCTTTTTCCAAAGTAGTATGAAATTTCTTAATGATCAAATCATCCAGGTGTCTCCGAATGCAGATAACATGTACCAGCTTCTTTAATCCCCCCTAACCAGTTGCACAAGATAGTTACATCAGAGAAATCAGAGAAAATCATGTAACATTGTAGGTATGTTTATTTTTCAACACAACTGCAAGAAGAAACGATACGGGACAGTCAGATCAGTTCAGCACTCTTCGCTGTTTGTCAGCTTTTTTGTGTGTGTTTGTCAGCATAGTCTAAATTAATCACCGCCAGCAGCTGTTGGATTTGGAGATCCCATGAACTTTCTTAGAATATGCAGTGTGGGTAAGAATTAATTCACATTTGTGATCTCATTCATTAGATTATGAATTCTCACCCAAGCTGGAGAGTCAGTGTAGCGGCCACTTTGTATGTAGGAGTGGGGTTGTCTTTCACCATCCCGTCCAAAGGCTGTCCGTGAATTAATGACAGGAAGATAAATACAACCACCATCCTATGAATAACAGCAATTGCCACCTCAGCAGGAACAGAGCTGAAATTACAGGTTCCAGCAGGAGATAATCACCAATCGCCTAATGCTGATGGTTTCACTGGGATTATTTTTCCCTAATGATGTCCCTAACTTTCTCAAAGTACATGATTTGTATTTAGTTACCCAAACACGGCATTTCAGTTGTGATTATTTAACTAAAACGCTCAAGAATGTATAATTTCCGTTTACTCCATGTGGTTTCAAGTCATGTGCACTGCAGCATATTTTACCTGCCACTTGGCCAGAGGAGTGCCTGTGTAAATGCAGAAATGAAAAAAATTATATTCCTGAGGTAATATCTTAGTGTTTTCATCTCACTGCAAAACTAAGTGAACTTTTCCAATGCAAAGTACCTCAGGAGTGCACACCACCTTCTCAATAAATGTCATATTTTTTTAGCTAGAGGTCAGCTTCTAGTAATTTTATGGAAAGAATATATCAGTATGATTCTTTTCAAAGTATCTCACTTTCAAAAATGTGCTCTGAATGCATATATTATTGCTTGATGACTGATACACATTTCACCCAAAGTCTGTAAAAAACATGATACTTTATTACTGGGGTGTTTTACTCCAGAAAGAAATTGCTAATTTAAAAACTTTTCCCTTTTTTTAGGATTGAACAATGAAATAGACTTGGCAGAAATAACCAAAGATGATGAATAAATGATCCCTGCTTATTGCATTTTTGCGAACATGAATATATTGTCTTCTGAAGTTATAACTAGATAATCCACTGAAATAACATAAACTGTATAATCTTCTCTGAAAAAGAAAATTACTGAAAAGGCTTGGGGAATGAATAAATCCCGACTCTATTTTCCCACCAAAGAGATCGGAATTTGCGCAATCTAGTGTATTTTCTTGATAAATTGACATGTTGTAGGCAAAAAGAGGATGAAGAACAGAGGAGTCTGTCATTTTGAAATGGAGTCCTTCTGTGCTAAGTACTCTTTCTTACTGGCTGTTGAAAACACTTGGAGTGAATTGGATTCTTTAAAAATCCACATTAACCTTCTCCAAATTAGTAGCATGTCTGAACAGTAGCACATTAACAGTATCAATGATCCAGGATTTGAATGTTTTAAGTGACTGCAGATAGCCTGAGGTTATAATAATGACTACTTTAACACTGTCTGAAGTGCATTTTTTTTGAAGTTACTGGAATTTGTGGCATATTAGACAGCTCATACACATGTAAATCTACTAGTGATACAGCTAATCTGGGGAGAACTCACTTCTCACACTGCCATGTGCCGTTCATGGGCCATCATCTTGCCCCGTACTATTTCTAATGCCTTCTTAATACGGGTTGTTGAACCCACCCCACATACCTCCCATGATAGCATTGCAGCTGTGGAATTTAATTTTTGCTGTACGCCTAAAAACTAAGACTATTTGCTTTTAAAATCATAAAACCTTTGACATGTCAGAATTTTTTGTTCATATGGCTGGGAGGTGGCAATTCATCTGTGTACAGCTATAACTGTCCTTCCCCTCTGCATGTCAATTTTTAAACCTCTTGGGATCCAGTGCAATGCCTCCTGTTCTCCACTACTTTCCCTTTCCCCACCCTGAACTCCTTTTTAGACCTTGTACGCTCCTTGAATTAAATCTTGGCCTCATCCAAGACAATGGCAAGGCTTTCTGAGCGCGTCCAAGGCCTGGACATCCCTGTCATGATTCAGAATCTGCTTTTTGTCTCAGCAGGGGGGCTTAGTGGGTTTCACAGACCCAGATTCACAAATATTCTACCCCTTTGCCCAGGCTTTTATCAGGAGTTAGTGTAATTTTTTAGTAGGTACAACTTGGCTGAATTTCCGAAGTTAAAGGCAGAGAACTAATAAATTATAAACACAGCAATAAATTTAGACTTGCGTTTATTTTGCAGTTAGTCACTGTTTATTTGAGTCTCTGTTCTTACTTATTTTTTATTTACGCTGGCAACAGATGTGATGCTTCAATTTTATTTGAAATTGTTTGCAATAAAGCTGGCCAATAACGTGCCTATATTCAATAAGGTAACAATACAGCTTGTTGTAGTCATTGATAATGGTATTTCAGGTTGTAAATCTTCATGGCAAACTGCACATTTTGAGGACTGAATGAACAAATACTAAAATACATGTGCTTTGAATACCAAAGGTGTGCTGGAAAAGAAAACCGGATTTCAGTCATGAACGATGAGGAATCATTAAAGTTATGCATAATTTCAGGGCAAGGAAACACCATTCCTTTTTCAAGTTATAGTAGAAATACTATATGGGTTTTTTTCCTTTTAGGTTCAAGTTCTTTTAATATCATAGCAAAGGAATAAAGATACGTTTTATTAGTAGTTCATGTTTCCAACTTCTAACATAAAGTTTTGGAGACACAAAGAGTAGCTCAAAAGCTAAATAGTCCTTACTGATACTCGACTAAACATATCCAGAAGGAATTATCAAATGGTTTTGAGTGTGCCAACCAAAACATAAGGACTTTTCTTGCCATTACCCTCCTACTGAAAAATCACTCAACTTCCCTATGACAGGTACTATTAAGTGAAAAAGCAATATTGAAATAATTAGTGTAGTTAAGCTATTTCTCTTACGAGTTTGAAAGACAAAGAACACAAGCATTAGGCCACCAGCGAGCTAGCTGTAGGGTATTATGAGGTGATTTTGGTGATTTGTGGGACTGCAATTTGGGAATCAGCTTGCTTGCTTTGAGGCATTCTTTACATACTTCGGTGGTCTTGTGTAGATAGTGATGTTAGTACAGAACCTGTTATTTATCTTAAGAAGCTTCTACAAGATAGCTGATCCCGATAAAATGCTTCAAAGACATCTGTCAATGCTAAACAACGTTGTTACCTTATATCCCTTACTGAAAAAAAAAGAAGCGTATAAATTTCCCAGCTGTTTCTTATACATTTAAACAGGGTTTATCTTTTCCCTTATCAGTTTACAAGTCTTATCTGTATTGCAGGTGATGTGCATTGATTTACCTCACCTTCATGCTGGAATCCCTTACCAATCTATTCTGAACCAGAGCAAATCTTACCTCGGTAAACTGTGCTGAGCTTCTCCATCTGTAACATACTGCAATTACAAAACCATTTGCAAATTTGTGTTTTCCAAAGGAAAAAAAAAAACAGAATTGAATTTGTATTGTCTGAAAAACAAGACTGTATCAGTGAAGAAAGAATAGCGAAGTTCATTTGATACCTGAAGAATGAAATATTATTTCCAAAAGAAAAAGTGATTTCAGTATATTATTTAAAGTTGGCAAAATATGGCCCTTCAAATACTCTTGGAAGAAATAAAATTGTACTTAAATCTCCCTGTGACATTTACTTGAATTTAGCCTACAGCATATCTACTGATTAATAATCAACGGTAGACTAAGACGCCGTTCGCTGAAAGCGCGTCTGTCTGCAGCTGGCCTTTGTGGGTATGTAAAATAGCAGACGGTGCCACAAGTGAGGTTGTTTGCGTCTATGTGCGGTGGATGTCTGTCTTAAAACTGCACAGCGCATTTTTAAGACCACCTCTGGTGGCGGTGTTTATCGGCGGAGCGGGCAGGGAGCTTCACATAACCACAAAACCCCTTTCCGCGTCCCGCCTTGCCGGCACGCTCTCGCTGCGCTCCCCCGGCGGAGCCCGCGCTGCTGGGAGGAAGCCACCGGCGCTGGGAGCAGCCTTGCAGTCGCTCCCCGGCGGGCACGGCGGGGGGAGAATGCTCCCCGGGATCCCCGCCGAGGGGATGGTGCTTGTCCGGGGTCCAGCGCGTGTCAGGGCTTCCCAGCACAGTTTTGGCTGAGGCCAGCGGGCGCTCCTCACCCGTGGTCCCAGGGCACAGGCCGGGGGACCCAGGGCTGGTCCCGGGGAGCGGTGTAGCTGCCAGTCTGGGAGGAAGAGGGCTTATCGATGCAGAAGCAAGAGGGAGCAGCTGTGGGCCTGCTTTGGTTAGCGTTGACACGGTCTGTGTTCTTGGAGGTGCTTCGCTCTCGCGTGGCACGAAACCAAACGCCAAAAGCACTTTCAGTGACTGGCAGACCTCAGGGTGACCTCTCGCTGTGGCTCTTGTTTGCTTTGCCCGGTCAGTGTTTTGCAAGCCACCAGACGAGCAGGCAGGATGGCTCCAAAAAAGCCAAGTGCAATGCTGGCCGGCTGAGATCTCCACCCCGAGCAAGTGCTGTTTCTGGAGTGCCTCTCCGCCGGGCGTGAGCTGGAGGTGCCGCAGGGCCTGGAGTGCCGGCTGCCGAGCGCTCCGTCGCTTCTCTGCACCCCTCCAGCCCCGGCCTAAAAGGTCAAGGAGAGAAAAGTCATTACAGAGCGATTTAATAGCAGAAATCGAGGCGGAAGGTTCTGCCTGGGACTTGTTGAACTGGCGCTTTGTTAGCCCGAGCCTTTTTGCATCCTCCCTTCCCTGGGAGAGGCTCCCCATGATTTTCGACTTGGTAGCACCGGGGATGCTCTGCCCCCCGCCGCAGCTGCCGCGGGCCGTGCTGGCCTCGGGTGCCCCGTGTCCCCAGCCCGCAGGGAGGTGGCTCTCGCTGCGGCTGCGTCGTCACGGCCGGAGGTGATGCTCTGGGGGATGTGGTGGCAGAAACAGTGCTCCCACGCATATAAATAGCTCCGCGCACTGCTGGAGTGACGGTGGCAGGGTACCATACTGCTGGTTTATTTATATCTCTGGAAGCGCCATGAGCTTGGTAACCGAGCATCAGGTTTGTGCTGTGAGTTATTTTGATTCTTTGTCCTCTTGACACAACCCGATTCATAAAAATCCTTGTTTTTCCCCATCAGTCTCAGCTTCTTCGGTGCAGTGGTAACTACCAGAAAAAGTTTGCCAAATTAAACAGGCAGATCCCAGTTCGGGAATACTTTACTGGTGGCCCAGAGTAAAAGCTGTGTATTCATCTGTCTGCACGTGGAGGACCAGGATGCACAAGCCTGGGTAGCCCCGGCATGGTCGTGCTTTTCAGCTGCTGCCGGGCTGGGAATGACCCAGCTAAGAGACTTTGTGATTCAAACCTGAAGCAAAATCATTTTTTATGAGGCGGGTGGTTAGATGTCACTTTGCAATGCTGAAAAATAAACATCTCCATTTCCAGTTTGAACACGAAGTGCCACCGTCTGACTTTCTGTTGCCAGCAGTAATTGATGGATCCATTTCCAAAGCACTCTGCTGGTGGTGGGTGGATGCAGGCGGCAGACCGAAGAGCAAACACGTCGGGAAGGGACTATTTCTGACATCGTGGCTGGAGATTGGCAGTGTGTGTGTGGTGATTGGGATGCAGGTGAGGAATCATTTGTGGTGAGTAGGTTAATGCATTAGTCTCACGCAGCTGTCTCACCTTTAGGTGGACCTCATGTTTCAATCCTTGCTTTTTGCTAGAGAAAGAGGCCAGCGTGAGGGAGGTAAAGCAGTAGGTAGCAAATCATCGTAATTCTGCAACTTTGCTAACTCAACAATTAGTGTTCGTGGCCCTGACTGCATGTTTATGAGCCTTTGGGAAAAGGGGTGCAATGTTGAAGGGGGCAGAGGAAATAAATGGCTCCATAAGAGGCTTGTGAGCTGGACTTTTTCTGAGAAACAGCCTCCTCCTCACATATAAAATGTGCTCCTTTGTAACATGTGCATTATGGAGATAATCTTTCTGATGGAAACCAACTGAGAGGCTGCTCTCTTAAAGCATACTAATAAAGTCTAGTATTTATTCAGGTGAATAAATACACTGTGACTTACTTTGCCTACACCCAGTAGTTCATTTATTTGCTTCAGGTTTTTTGCAAATATTAGGGAAAGGGACATCTCAACAGTCATATGTCTACAGATGACTGTATGGGGAAATAACTGGTGTGAGCTATGCACTTTTATGTCTTTGCTACTACTTTACTGCTCAGCAAAAAATCAAGAGGCTTCCATATTAGAGACGAGGGAGGGACAGAGTACATTTGTGTGTAGGAAAATGTTTATTTCCCTCATAGCATTTTATTTGCCCATTTTTTTTTTTCTCTACTGTTTCACAGTATCATTATAAAGCACACTTGTTTTTTTCCTGGTAAGAACTGCCAGGCCTGCATTTAAAACAAAAAACCTTCCCAGCCCCCTGCACATGCCCAGGTAGTAAATGTCTAGAAGTAATTGTAGAAGCAAAGTTAAGGAGACAGTTTGTAATCAGTTTTTCTCCTTTCCAAAGGGGAAACAAAACAGTTTTTATTTCCAAAAGATTTCTTTGCCCCTTGATTTTGTCCTTCCAATGATAAACAAATCATTGACCTCTTTCTGGATGGGCTGTTTAATCCTTTGCTGAAACTGGAAGGCAACAGTGGTAGCAGGAGATTTGAAATACATGTTGTCTTCAGCTGAGAGCAGAGCTGTGCCCAAGGCACCTCTTAACACAATGAATTCGTATGTCCACGGACCTTGAGGACTCAGCAACGCTTACACCTCTGTCAGTATGAAGCACTGATTTGTACAACAGAAGGGAGGAGAGGAACTTGCAGCCTGGCTGCTTCCTAACTAGTGGGGCCTGTTTCACTCCGATCTTGCTGGATTTGGTGAGACAACTGCATTTTGGCAGCCCTTCGAGCCCGGCGAGGAGTGACCCAGAGGGGTGCGCGCCTGCCTGGAAGGAAAGAGATCTGCAGAGGAGCAGCAGCGCAGACTGAGGTGGCCCCTGCGGCTGCCGTCGGTACGTGGCCGCCCCGGTGCAGCCGGGGCTGCGCGGAGTCACCTCCGAGGGAGTCCAGCGGTTGTTTGCTTTTCTCTGTTTCGCGTGAGCCAAGGGGCGAGCTGAGTGATGTACCTGGGTCCCACCTGACCAGCGTGGGCTGATGGCCAGGACACAGCTACAGGACTCATAGTTACTATTCTCTCAATAACAAGCTTAACCAGTGTTTAGCCTTAATGCTACTTATCGTCAAGCACCTTACAGTAATCTTAAAGTATTTTAATGGCCTATTTTGTATATTTATTCTAGCATTTTTATGAATCTATATCTAGCATCCATCCACGTCCTCATTTCTGTCACTGAACTGTTGCTTACGTTTCATTACTCAGTACAAAATCCAATACTCCATTTCATTTGACGTCCAAAATTGAACTCTTCCAACACAGCCAAATGCCACCTAGTGCTTAAAGCAGGAGTTGCACTGAGTCACGCTGCTGTGTTGCGTGCGACAAACTCGCTGCTAGAATCATTTTTAAAGACAGCTAATTTATCTTTGTGATTAGAGAAGTCTGTTATAAAATCGATGTTTGCTGTGAGTAAATCAATTTGTTATCTCCTAATTAGAACACTATACAGTTGCAAAGCATCATTTAATTGTGATGAGATGCATTTTCCCAAAGAAAATGTTTCCCACTCCATTCTAACTATAGTTTGTATACATAATATATATATAGTGAGCGTTTCCCAAGATACCTCTTGATTGATGCACTGCCACAGACAGGATGGAAGGCCAGCTGGTTAGCATGGGACATCTGTTTTGCCCCCTACATAAGTGACATTTTGCCACTTCTGAAAAGCCACCCAGAATTCTGTTATGGAAGATCGTGGCATTTCTGTTTGTGTATTCCTTAGTTATTTTTGTGTTTTGCAAAGACGTGTTTTCTCCAGTGTCGTGTCATTCTGCTAGTAGACGTAATGTGAAGACAGAACCTGCTCTGTGGAGAGGAATTGCCTTGTTTTCCCTGCTATGATTTCATAGCAGGAGCTCTCCTCTTGCAGGCTACCGCACTCTCAAGCTCTGCATTTTTTTGCTGAGGTTTCCCCTGTTCAATGGTACTCTCATGCCAACTAGGAGCATCTCCTCCAGGGATCAGCCTTGTGGGTTAGCCTGCGTTCACGGGGAGCAGCGTTTGTGCAGCATGGGAGCTGGCTGGATGCTCCTGCAGGGTGCTAAGCCTCCCCTTGGGACTGGTACCTATGGGCGCACCGTGTTGCTGTCAACCGCAAGTGAGGAGGGACTGTGCAACCCAATGCTCAAAGCTGCCCGCCTGGCAAAGTGTGTCCTGCAGCGTGGGGAGCGAGGCCGTGGCACGAGGCCACGAGAGCAGGCAAGGCACCGGATGCTCCTGCCCGTGCCCCTGGGAAGGGTGCTGCGGCAGCACTCCTCTGCGCTTGCTGGCGGTTGGTACCCTCTGGCACTGCCAGCGCGGGATGACAGTATTACACTGCTAAGGGAGGACAGCGTCGGGCACCCAATTCCATCAAGTCTGCGCAATGAGTGAGACAGATGATGTCGTTCTTCCTCCCTTACACAGCTTTCTGTGACGCTTTACTAATCACGACCTGATGCTTGCCCTGACCCAGCCTGGAATACAGATGTCACGTGTGTACAGTGTGACCGCTGCAATGCCAGCAAATCCAGTGCCTGTCCAGGCGTAAAATGCCATCCCTGGTCCTGGCTTGGCATGAGAAGTGTTTCTGAGAACCGTATCTGGTGGCATCCAACTCTTCGCTTGCTTGGTCTCTCTCAATGCACCACAGTTCCTGATGCAATCTGCTGTTGCTCTGCACTCATTTCTCTTGCGTTGACCCACAGAAAGATGTTAAGAAAGGGAATTGTTCATCCACCTTTGTATGAAATTGAGCTCTGAATGGTAAAGATCATAAACAAAACTAATAGCTTCTGAAAATAAATTAGTACCCAGAATGCAATAGATGGTCTCCAGCCACAGAAGAAAACAGTGCCTGGCCTGAAAGGTGTAAACTCCTAAAATAAACAGCACAACTTTTAACAGAGACATACATTAATTTTTCAAACTATTTTTTATATTTATATAATTATATTCACATAGAAAAGAGAGAAAAAAATAATTTATAGATTATTCTGGACAACCTCTTCTCTGTGCAACTTCTCTGATGTTTGTGGAGTTACAGGAGGAGAGGGTTTGGCTTTTCATCTTGATAGGGTGAATGTGCTAGAGCAGAAACAAAGAATTTATCAAAGCTGACCAGTACATAATACATCTATTTATCTATTTTTTGGCAACTTTTCTTTTTTTGCCATCTTTTTTTTTTAGTGAAGATATCTGTATAGAGGACTGAAAGACGATTGTGATTAAAGTTTCTGAAATGCTGGTTTACTTTTAAAAGCTGCAGTAAAAAGCCCAAGGAAAAAAAATCCTTTTTTACAGGAACCGATAGTCATTTATAAGGGAGCTGATCTCACCCAACAGACTTTGAAGTTGATAATTAACCAGAAACGGGAAGGTTCGTCATTTGGTAATGAGCTGCCTACAAACCCATCTGATGAATAAAGGCTGTCAAACAAAATCTCTTGGCATGGCACATCCACCTGCAGGGCTTACTACAGATGGCACGACAGTGTCTGACTATCTGATTCAGTCAAGAGATGCCGATGAAAAAGTGGTGCTCTGGATAATATTTTCTAATTCTTCAAATGCTGCAGGAACAAATGATAGAATTTCTATATCCTCGACCATGAATTTCAGGGGAGGGAGAGAAACACAGTCCCAGTCCAGTGTTAGAAGCGAAACACAGCGTAAAACAACAAAATTACATATGCATTATTTAACACCATTACTGGAGAGGATGCAGTGGTGGGGAAAAAGCTGCTATAAGAGGATGAAATGGAATCCCAGAACATTTATAATATCCATCTTCCCTGTGGCACAGACTGGCATACATACAGCTAGCCGTTATTTGTGGCAATTTGTACAATTCAAAGCTGCTTTTCACCCCTTTTTAAAAGGCCTACCCAGTAGTCTTTACTCAAAGGAAAACTGTAAATGATAGTTACTGAAAGCTGGAGCTCCATTCATCTAATAATATAGAGCTGAGTTGTACAATGAAAATTGTCAGTTCTTTAAGGCTATGTCGCAGTGCTGTAGGCACCGCAGATGTTAAAGCTTTATGGAGCTTACAGGGTACCATGCATGTGTGTAAAAGTCCATTGGATAAAAATATATGGTGATAAAGAAAGATATCTTTCCTCTCTCCAAACCAAAACGTGTTCTGGGCTTCATTCAACTACCTTCCTCATTGTGAAGAGCTTCATCAGCACTTAACCCAAGATAAGTTGCTGCAAGCTAACCCTAGGCAAGACATAAAAATGAACAAAAAGGGCCCACCCTGGTCGTGTGCAGAGGCAGCTGGTTTGCAGCTGGCCGCACGGGTTTGCAGGAGCAAATGTAGCTGTGCGGTTCCCAGGGCCGGCTTCTCCCAGCAGCGAGGGAGTTCCTTGGTGAGCAGCCCAGCTACCTCTGATCAGTCACGGTGATCAAGGCTCATGGGCTGCACCGTTCAGAGGGGACAGGGCAATTGCTCTGCAGAGACCCCCATCGCTAAGGCTCAGTGTAGCTCATGGTGTACAAAATACCTGTGAGCACCTTCAAATTCCTTTCAATAGAAAGTGCTTCTCTGCATCAGCCGCCAAAGAGCAGGTAGCACAAGCAAGGGTTTATTGCTTGCTGCCATTACCAGCAGATAGGGTTGCCTGGATCATTTGGGCAAAACAGGAGCCAGGTATACAGCTGTTCCAGCCACCTCTGTGCATGCATCGTACCTCATCTCAGGTAGGGAGTCTGCCCGGAACCTGGCAGAGCCCAAAGGATGGGGAGATTTGTAACAGAAATGTGAAGATGGGTAGGAACAAAGTACTAAGGGAAGTGAGTGTGTGTGACTGAGCACCAGAAGAACCAGCAGTACAAAGGGTTAAATGCATAGATACCCCCCTGCAAAGACACCATTTCCAGGCAAATGTTGTTATACCAAGCCAAGAAGACTTACACTATTAGAAGATCCCAGCCCAGATGACTCTCCAGCAGACCCTGCACCCTAACAACAGGAGGGTGGCACCAACATGGCAACTTATCACATATAACATAGCACATATGCTTTTTCCTATTAGCCCATGAGGAAGATAGACCGCTTCCAAACCAGTAAAAACAAGCAATGGGCAGCAACCTGGCCTAGGAATTAGAGACCTGAAGTCAACACGATGCTCAGACTAGGGACCGCTCCATAAGAGCTGATGGTTCCTAATGGATATGAGATCCGTCCAGAATGTCATTTTGTGTAGCCCTCAAAAGGAACCCCACGGACAAATGGAGGACTTGACACAAATGGTGTCCCTTGTCCTCAGAGTCATACACAAGTTATCCAAGTCAGATCTGAGCACAGACATCTTGGTGCTTGTGAGTATGTGGTATAAGGGAATGGGTGAACAAAATGTATGAGGGAATGGCTGTGAACAGGTGAAATTGACTTTCTTGGAGATGTTTGTAAAGAAATATCACCTTCTCCTTCCATAATATCTTATGCTGAGTTTTGTACCACTAATTTCCATCCAAGTAGACACATCTGGCCAGGTTTAATAACTCTAGCTGCCTCCCAGGCAAGCTGGATCAGGGTGAATTTTGCTTGTCATGCTTTGCCCAGCTGTAAGGACCATGTTCCAGCAGACCCCGGCTGGCCCTGTGTGTGATGAGCTTGGCTTTGGCAGGTTGGGTCCGGGCTGCACACCAAGCTGAAGTGGTGTAGCTGTTTCCCAAGGCAGCCTTGGAAATGGCGTAGTCATGTTCATGCCTAATAAACCTGGCTCCACGTGAGCTTCCTCTGATGGAGGAAGCCTGTGCATCACTGGTGCCAAGGGATCGTTAATTTGGAATGGCATAAAATGCCCTCTGTTTACAGTGGGTTGATTAGCTGACCAGTGGAGGATACTGGCATGTGAAAGGCAGGAATGGTGTCTGTTCTTTATGTTTCACATCTGTGGGATTTCCTAGAGAGGGCTATCAGCAACGTGTTGACCCGCTGAATCCTAGAGTGGTGTCTAAATATTGATTAACCCCTTACGCAGTCATTTGTTATGTTTTGTAAGTGCAAACTAAGAACAGATTGACGTTTGGTTTTTTTTTTTTGTAGATTCATTTCAAGGTAATTGAGACTAATGTCGCAGTGAGTAGAAAAAATATTTCCCACTCCCCCAGTGCCAGCACACACAGGACATGTATGACTGCTGTAGTGACACCGTCTGTCTTGAATGTAATTTAATTTGTGGAGTCTCATACATGCAGCAATAAACAATGTACTGACTGTATTATTTGACTGAACTCACAAACCTTCACTTTAATTGCATTTTAAGATATTTTTTGACATCTGAGATACTTTAATTATGAAGGTTAGGAACAGCTCCACAGGCAGGGTTAAAATGAAGTTTGTACTCAAAAAGTTTCATTTTCTTAGTATGTGCCCTCCCCAAATGACATCAGTTGCATTTTCTAAGGCTTTACAAATTAAACATACTGATTAGAAATTAAAGTAATTCATATTAGTATGCCAGAGCACGTAACAACCAATGTACGGATTTTTTTTGTGTGCGTCCTTTATCTCCCTAGTAAAAGCACACAGTGTTATCTCTTGCTTCGTACACGGCAGCAACATTATGAAGGAGTTACCTCTCCCCCTTCCCCCCCTGCTGAACTCAAACCGACTGTGTTTACTCGCAAAACACGAAGGTTGTGAGCTACACAAACCCTGCTGCGTTACCTGGTCTCTGAAACACTGAACTGAAGCCCTGCTGGAGGAGTTATAAAGCATTTCGAGTGCCGACCTGCTATTTGACTGCGCAGCGCAGAGGTACACCTCACACCTATGGAAGCCTTATGCCAGTGTTAGTTTCCTTATGCATGCCCTTTGGAAGGAGCAGCGGTCATCTGCAGCTGCTTTTCCTCATAACTGGCTGTCCCTCAGACACCAGAGGTGGCTGGTCACTGTAGTTTGCTAAGACAGCTCTGCAGAGGACATTTCCCCAAACATCTGCCTCTGCGCCCGGCAGAGATGAGGCCACGCAGCCCTAAGTGGGGGCCATTTCCAGGAGCACATCTCCGGTGCCATTCTTGAGTCATGGCTAGAGAAAAGCCTTGTAGGGGCTTGTGCTTACGACCAGCCTTTAGTGTGCAACAGATAAACTCGCAAAAGAAAAGGCTGGTGAAGGGGAGAGGGGCGAGAGCCGGTTAGCCCGCTGCGGCTGCAACCACCAGGCTGACCCCACAGCCAAATCTGCCAGACCAGACTCCCATGGGGATGCCACCTCCAGGTCACCCTGGGACCTTCCGTTGCTCTCCAGGAGGCTGAGCAATTTATTCTAACAACACAAGGAATAAGAGGTTGCCTCTTCTGAAAAAGAACAGTTTTTCGTGGAAGATAATTTTCAAATGCGGAAACAATAAGGTCAAAACCGACTGTTGTTCCAAAATATTTTTTGAAAATCACAAGATACTTGCTATATCTCCTCAGGAGAAGAAGAAGGGAAAGGAAAATTTGACTGTAGAAGTATGGGATGTGTACAGGAGAAGCTGAGAGGTGGTATGGTTTAACAGAGAGCTGTTTGGCAGGAGTGATGCTATAAAGCCCCACATTGCCATGAGTTGCTCCAGGAAACCAGGCAGCTGTCTGTCCAGGTAGTCTTGCGGTTCCCGTTTCTTTAGCATTGATTTGAAATGCATGTTCTGATTATTTATTTTTAATGTTTTCCCCTCAAGGTGTCACTGCAGGGTAGACTTGAGGCTATTTACAAACGCCAGCTGTGTATTTTCATTCCTAAAAGTGTTTGCCTTCCTTTGAAAGGCAACCTTAACTATAAACACCTTGGGTAAATAATGCATGGTTTGAAGGTAATGCGACATCTCCATATAATGTCAGTCTCCCTTAGGTTACTCTTCTTCACTTTTTCATCTTTTCTCCATCTTCCTGTAGTTCACCTGGGAAGAGGAAGAGTTGTGAATGTATAAGGCATTGGGTTTAAGCCCATTGAAAAGCAGCTCTCTTGCTCGTACTAGAGAAATGCTGATCTGGGATACCATGTGTCCTTCCTGTCCCTGCAGTAAGGCTGCTACCCCCACTAGCATATTATTGACAGCCCTTTCCGGGAGCCCTTTCATTTTCTGTGCAAATCTTCAATCCAAGAGGATGTCAGCCCCAACTGACTCTTTACCTGGGATCTCAGGTGGTCAAAGGCTTAGGGAGAACAACACAGATTTACTTCAAGTGCTTGCCTCTTCGTTGGACAGGAATTGAGGCAGGCTCTTTTTTTATTATTTACTCTCAAAGTGGTGCAATTGATAGAAACCTCCAATAGTCTGTGAGAGGAAAAATCAATTCTTCCACTGGCAGTAGGAGAAATAAAGCCTTATACTCCTAAGCCTTCCCTACTTTACAGTAATCCCTGTTGCCTTGTCTAGCCCCTGTGACACCTCCATCTGAGGGCAAGACACATGCCAGTTGGACAAATGTGCTGATCATTCAGCCAGCAGTTGTTAAAAAGAATGTGTAACAGCTGAAATCTGCCTATCTTTCTGTCAGGGAGATGAGGGGATTAATGAAGGGATTAATTTTTTTAATTCCCACCCCCCGAGATCTTGTAGGGTATTTTAAACATGTACATTACATTTGGTTGCAGTTAGCCAGAGAGCTCAAAAGTGATGGTTCATAAGCATCGTTTTCTTAGGACACAAAGCTACTGGATAAAAAATACCCAGTAGATAAGCTAGAGAAGTTTCTTCTACTGTGACTTGGATCCTGCAAGATCACTCATCTACTTGCTTATGCATGGGTTGCAGAGAGATGAGTGAGAAGATGTAACTGCTTATTTATTTAAGCATCCTCTATAAAGGAGTTAGTACTCTCTATAGGCATGGAAGGAAATGGGGAGTCTACTACTGCTTGGGTTGGTTCCTGCTCTGCTCCCTGGTTATTGTGTGTCCTATATGTAATGCAGCCAGCTGCTAGTGACAAGTATCTTCATCACAGATGGTGCTTGCAAATAACGTTCACCACAGTCTTAGCAGATACTGTGATGGAGCCAATGAGCCATGGAAACTGGCCCATCTTCTTAGCCTGGAGTGCTTCATGCACGTCAAGTTCAAATGTGTCTTGGTGGGAGAAGGTAGCTCTCGCTGGTGGTCTTCATTCCACTTCTGTCTTGTAGACATTTTGACTCCAGGCTTTCTTGACTGTTTTCTCCTGTCCCATCTGCTTAACCAAGTACTTGATCAAGCATCCCTAAGATGGAAAGTAAGCACACAGTGAGAGTCAGCAAGCAGAGTCTGGCTTCTACCTCTCCTCTTCCCCCAGCTGCATCTTGTCTTGTGGTCTTCATCTCTTTCGCGTGACATTTTCCTGTTGTTGAAAACATTAACATATTAACATCGCTACTTTTGCTGTCAGTAGCAGAACATCAGAGCTACCTCTCAGAAAACTGATTGGGTCAACAGTGGGTAGTATGGGGAGAATCTGAATTACAGCACGCCTGGCTGACATATATAGAGATAAGCAATTAGAGGCTATTAAGCTGAGCATCCCTACTTGTGATGCAGTTGTGATGATGTTTTAAGCCAGCCTCTGCAATCTAATTATGTTCACTAACTGTATCAAGAGAGTGTTATGAGGGTGATACTTCAATCACTCAAAAGTTAGAAAATACCAGCATTTAGGTTATCTCTGTGATCCAAAGTGCATATTATACAGCAGTCTCCAATTACTGTCTTCTAAATATATTTTTAAAATTCCCTTTAGAACATGAAATCTAAACACAAGAGCAGGACTTGGAGGCTAGGCATGGGCTGAAATCTTCCTGGTGACTGCTATCCTAGCTTGTAGGGTGTACACGGTTAATGAGAATTCACTCGCGCCCCAAAGTTCACAGCCCTGTCAGCTTTCAGATACCTCCGGCCACTTCTTTCCTCACCCTGTGCTGCTGCTCTCCAAAATAACGTTGCTCTTTTCCAGCAGGACTGTGGTTCGCTGAGCCCAACAGCCTATTTGCAGAAATCGTTTCCTACCTGCAGCTTTCTATTTTAATGGACCCTCATCAGGATTCCTCCCTCCCACCTTTACATGTGTGGGCACCCTCTGTGGCAGGTGGACTTCAGAGTCATCATTTAACACCAGGCTGTTGTGAGATTTGGTTGCTGCCTAGTAAAAGGACAGAAATGAAGTGTGGAAGTCCCACAGTGTGCAGAGCCTGGGGCCCGGGCTTGCCCAGAGTGACAAGTCTAGAAGGGCTCTCACCACGAGACCAAGAAGAAGGCAATGTGCAAATCATTCAGAGGAAAAATCATCACAGATTACCACCCCTGAACCCACGAAGCTTATGTCTACATTGCAGCCACGGATGTAATTGCTGTATACGCTGGCATATCCGAGCAGGCTTAACCTCACTAATTCAATAATAATAGCAAGTTCAAGCAATTCAATAACAGTACAAGCTCAATCACAGTAACAACAGCAGTGAAGATATAACAACACGAACTTCATGTCCATGCCATTTCCCAGGCAGCCAGGGTCTCAGATGACCTGGACAGCTTGGAGATATCAGGTCATAGGTTTCAGTGCATTGTTATGATCATACCTGTCAACTAAATTAAAGCTACCTCATATGTGCACTACAGTGCATACCTCGGATTTTATCACAGGTATAAGAAACAGGATGATTTAAGAGTGGCATATACCATTTACCTGTCCCTGAATATGATTATGACAAATCAAATGTGAACACTGCTAATCAATTAAACAACTTGTGAATTAATTTCTTCAGGCACAGCTAAGTGCCAGATTTCAGTACGATACAACTATGTGAAAAATTTGAGGAGTCTATGCCATTACTTTATCAAGCTCATTAGAGCTAACCACTATGAAGTTACTCTCTCTGAATTAAAAAAAAAACAACTTAAAAATATTCCTTTGGAAACAGGAAAAACATCCTAACCCATGAAAAATCAATATTTCTCTGGAGAGAAACTGTGTTGTGTTTTTAAATAAAGTCCCTCAGAGCAGCCCAGACTTAGACCACAGGGATACAAAGTAAGGATGCTTTTTCGTTTCAGAAAATAAAGGCAGACCACTGAGTTACCCAGACCTGTTCAACTCTTCAGCATTCATTAAGCTGCAAATGCTGAGGTTCAGAGAACACAGCAGTCACCTTGTAGTCTAGGATGTATAATTGCTCTATCCAATTTTATTTGCCCTACTTAATGCAGTATGTCAATTTATGACATATTGATTCAACTTATAGAGGTAATTTTTTTCCCAGTTCATTTAAATTATAGTTTAGGCTGAACATGCTTGAAGGAGATGTCTATAAATTATGTCAGCTTTCAGTAAGTCTACTTTCAAAAATACAATTTAAATCAAAAGTGCTAACTAATTTTGTTTAATTATTGATTTAAGCCTACTCTGCTTCTGGAAAATGTAATTACCAAAGTTGAATTTGGCCAGATCCACAGAGGATTATATGGATTCAAGTGGTAAGGGAAAGAATTCAGTCTCCTAGATCAATGATGGAAATGTGTTCTTTGATAGTGGCTCCAAAGAAGAAGGCCAACACTACTTCAGAGTGTCTGTTTGTCCTTCTAGCCATTCCCCAGAGGACAGCAAATGTCAGTGAGTTTCTGGGTTCTTTCCAACATGGTAACTCATCCAAATACTGACCAGAGTGATGCTGTTTGAATGAAAAGGAGGTCAGGTTAGGTATTGGGCTGAAATGAATGTCTGTGTATGAATGCCTTATACACAAATATATAGCTTCCTGACTGCTATATTTATCGCCCCCAGAGGCTGTTTTACTTTTCTGTACACCCCAATATGAACTCCAGCAGAAGGACAGGAGGAGTCTTCTCAGGAGGCTCTCAGGGGAGGGTCAGTCCTGGAAGCATCTCCACCAGCCTCAAACCTGTGAAGCAGGGAAGGACAGAGTCCCAGTCCCTGGCACCAGAAGAAGCCTTAAATGAGGATTGCAGTTTAAATTGTGATTATTCAAATGATTCCTGCATGTTGCCCAAGGAGGAGGCGACCCCCTGAGACTTTATACACCTGGGAATCAACCAGGTCCTTGGAGGGTGTGCTTTGATCAAGTTGCTCCCACCCATAGGGTTTCCTATGAGATGATTTTGCCAGACCAGCAGGTTAAAAAGTTTTAAAACAAAAGTTTTTAATGTAACCTTTTTGGACTACCAAAGCATGAATCCAGTTGTCTTTAATGAATGCCATAGTACTCTTGAAGGTTAAATTTATTACTCCTAAAAGATTTCAGTGCTGATCAAATAAAAATCTTTTGCTGATATATTCCTAAAGGATAATATTAGGTTTGTAGGAGGATTTGAAAGATTATGTGAGGGATTGTGAAACAATTTCAGGGTAACCTCAAATTCATGTTTTTGAATGACGGCAGCCTCAGCACAGAAACCATGGCAGGATGCTTTCATTACAAATCTTCATCTCCCTTTCTATCAGGAAAATGGGAGTCTCCGAAGGGCTTCTCTTTCCCAAATAATTTAGGTATGTTCGCAGTCCTCCCTCTGATAGAAGCTGTTTGTTTTCCACTTGTTTGCACTGCTGAGTAATTAATGGGTTGAGAAGTAAGTCAGGGCTGGCGAGGAACCCAGCTGCACTTGCTCTCCTCTGTCTGCTCGGCTCGCCCGACCTTTGCCAATCTTAGCAATCTTTTTAGCAGGGCAGTGAGAAGATCAGGAATCTTTGGACAAGAATTTGAAGGTCAGCCAGGAGAATTAGACTGGGAGCGACTGTCAGGCTGCAGGGCTTATTTGCTTCTAAAGGAAGGCTCATATTTATTCAGGATTGACCGACAAACTCTGTGCTTCTTGCAAAATCAGGAAGCTGGGATCTGGTTGGGTTTTTTCAAGGCTGTATGTTTGAGAGCCTTTCCCTCTATAAACCCTTGCCTCACATAGTATCTATGGGAAAGAGGTTCCTGTGAGGAGCTGAGACAAAGTTGATGCATCTCTGCCGGGACTTCCCTGCAACTGAAAGCAAACCCAAGCTATTGCCCTGCTTGGTCAGCAGCAGGGGAAGATGTCCCTAATCACCAGGCAGCTCTTGTTATCTCCCTCTGAGCTCTCGGCCAAGAGGAAACAGCTTGCAGCCCATGTGGCACTCCAGTGCGAGCAGTAAACATCACATTAATGTTTGTAGGGACCCAACGACCTGTCACTGTGGGTTTGGCAGTGCTGCCTGAACTGCCTCGGCATCTGCGAGCCGCACGGCCGAGGCAGCTGGAGCACTTCGGGACAGCTTGCCCCTGCCCCTGGGAGCTGCATGGGCTCAGGGAGGGGGAGCAGGGGCGATCGCCCATGGCCAAGCCGTTTCTGCACCCACCTTGTGAAGGAAAGCCAAAACTGAAATAAGAAGCAGCCCCCGTGAGCTCAGCCCTGCCCCGGCACAGGGAAGACTGGAGCAAAAGCGGGGGGTGTTGCCATTACCTAGCAAGCACCCACGGGCCAGGGCAGTGAGGAGGAGTGGGGGAGACCAGGCAGGTCCTACCTAGCCATGGGTCGACAACTCCCTCCCCAAAGCACAGGGGAGACTAAAAGTCCCTCCTGGCACTCCAGAAACTCAGTCTCCGTAAAGCTGCCCTGTGGTTGTAGCTTCATAAAAATACATGCTTTTACCCTTTTTGCTCTTTATTCATTACTGCCATTCTTTCCTTAAAATAGGGACTCAAAGTCTCGCACAGTGGCATGGGCTGGAAAGCTGTTTCAGTCGACCATAGCCAGAATAAGGATATCTGCAGGGAAGGGCTGACTGGAGCAGTCCTGCTGCATTCTTCCCCAAACAGGTGCTGAGGAAACCTCAGCCATTTCACAAGCGTGGTGGTGCTCTCAGGAGGTTTCCCCTTCCCCCGGGGGGAAGCTCATACACTCCCCTGTGCGAAGCCCCACGTCCTGCCCTACTCTGACAGCAGTACGTGCTGTTCGAAAAGGCAGGGGCCCGAAACATTGGGAAAGTGCAGAAAATGGCAAATGTGGAGAACTGTGGTAGAGCACCTCATGGCTCCTGCTAGAGGATGCTGGAACTGATGTGACAAACACATATATACGCATAGCTCCAGCCAGAGGACATAATCGAGATCTACACCCCACTGTGTGGGAGAGTTACTTTTTTTGAGACTGATAGTCTTCCGAAAGCCTCTGCTGAAAATGATACAGGAACAATGGGGAAGAGATGTGTTGTCTGGAAAGATTTGGGTGTCCTTTTTTCATCTGGCTCTGAGATACGTAAGTAATGTTAAAGTGATGGAAAAACCTTCTGGACTTGCCTTTTTGCTAGGACACTCTTCTTAGAAAAATGTCTGACAGTCATCTTTTCCCATTTTTCTTTTTCCTGTTAAGGCAACTTCGACAGTCCTTTAAAATTTTCCACTGCAGAGACACAAGGTGCAACCCATCATGTCCCCAGGGGTTTTGGGCTCCAGGGAAAATGCCAGAGGTCTGCTCAGAAACTACTCTTTGGGAGAAAAAAACGAAGGAGGGAGTTGCAAATCAATGACTGGGAAAAACTCCAGGTAAAAGAAATAGTTTGACCATAATATTTAAGGCTGAGATTTCCAAAAGCACTTAATGATTTTGAGTGCCTCACTTCTTGGGTATTCCACCAGAGAAGTCTTTGGAGGCCTTACGCTCAGAGAATAAGTGCTTGGCATTTCCTGAAAATTATGTCTCTGTTAACATATTTCAAGTGGTGCATGAAGAAAGGGAGCTATTGAAAAATCACAAGGCCAAGATGTTCTTTAGTGACTTAAAATGGTCAGACAAAACATATTGTCATACTGAGACACAGCTCTTCAAGGATTTTGAACATTTTTTTTCTTTCTCTGAAAGAGAGATTAAATAATAATATATCTGAAATCTTACGCTGCACTTCAGTTGTGTCATGAAAGATAGAATTCATATTTGATATTAATGGAGCAGGTGAAACGTGAAATGATATTTCTTTAATCTTTAATGAAATTTCTGGTTTTAGCATTTAGCTCGTCTGTTCAATGACACAGAAGAGCTAATAATATCACTGTTTTTGAAGGATTCATTCACTACAGGCGGCCTGATTTCTGAATCTGTAGGAGACTGTTTACGTGGTCCAATGATGCATGAAAATAATAATAATAATAATAAAAAAATCCTGTGTCCTTGAAGCTTAGTGAGCAGAGTTGCAAAGGTATAATTAAAAAAGAAAAAAAATCTCCCAGTAAGCCACCACCCTGGAACAGGTACGCAGTAGTTTAGAAAATAACAGTTCTCCGGGAATTAGCAGGAGCAACGGGGTCTCAGGACGTCTTCAACTGAGCATGCTCTATAGCTTCAGTAAATACCTATACATTCCACACTGAAAAGTTGAATGGTGCTTTCTGTAGCAAACTGTTTCTTTGCTGAACATGATTTAAAATTTAATAATTGCTTTTGTAAAACCCCATGAAATGGGAAAGGTTACTAATGACGCTGCAAATTTTTGTGGGGAGAAACTGAATTTTTCTCATGAAGATATATAAATGAAAAAATACTGTGCGTGACAAAAAGTTTTCTATCATTTTGTCTGTTGATGCTTGCCTCTTAATTTCTCTCCAGGTCCTAGCTGCTTATCCTTCACCGGGTGGCCGTCCCAGGGCAGGGCATCAGGAATAGCCTCTTGACTGAAGAGTGAGACAGAGCAGAAGCAAGAGGAGGTCCCGGCGGGGCGTGCAGGCGAAGCTCCCGTGGCTGCACGACCTGGGTGCTCACCGTGGGCAGCGGCCAGGAAACAGGGAGTTACCGAGGCAGCCAAACATACAGTTCCCCAAAATCCCTCCCACAGACCCCTCCCAGCCTCCACACTCACTGATATACACCCAGCGTACCCTCTCCAGTGCAGCCTCTTTGGGGCCGAAGTAGATTATGCAATCTCTTAAGGTCATTCCCACCTTGATTTTCCATGATTTCAGCCTAGAATTTTCCCTTTTTTTTTTTTTTTTTCCTGAGGGGGCAGTGCTGACCTTCTTAAAACAGAGGAACATGGGAGTAGTGTCCAATAGATGCAGTTTTCCTTCCAAAAATCAGAGGTGCTCTCCAGTACGCATTAAAGCTAGCCGTAATGGAGCTAACATAACCTTGGCCATTCTCCCTGCTGACTGTCCTAATAATAGAAATGCCCCTCTGAGTGAGTCGCTGAGTGTTGTAGCTCACTGATGCTGGGGATCTGCCAGGTGATTTCCATTAAAAAGAGCAATTGGTGACAATATCCTTGGTGAAGTCTTACTTGTCTTCCTCAGAGCACCACTGGGATGAGCAAGAGGACGCCCTTTCTCCACTCCCTGTTTTCAGTTCTCCTTTTGTTGTTAGCACTTTCCTGAAGTCTCCGCTCTTTTTGAGGTCTCTCCAAAACCTGCTTCTCTTTGCTTTCCAGTTACACTTTTGTTGCATACATAACGCTGCAAACAAATTCACCCTCTTGCCCTTGCACCAGCTCACAGGGAACCTCCCAAGCCTGCGTGGCTGAGCTGGGGAGCAGTGGTGTGTGTTTTTTGGTGTTGGTGGGTGGGTTTTCCCTCCTTCTGCCTTATTTTACAGAGGGCCTGGCTCACTTCTTCCATCCAGCCTGAAGGGAGAATAGCTAGTGAAGCTGGGAGGGCAGCTAGTAAACCCACCAGGTTGTAGTGGCCAGAGACAAAATGTCCATGAGGCAGTCGCAGAAGCCACCGGCGTGTAAGCACGCGGCCATTTAACCTCAGCTTGAAAACACTAGGGTGAACATTAGGGGTCAGGCAACCTCAAAAAGACAATTTGACCAAGCTGTGATAACAAGATTAAACCACTTGGTCTTCACCTTGTGGGCCACCTTGTGGCCCTTGGCCACAAGGCCCCATCTTGGACTGCTCCAAGGACCAATGTTGCTCATAGCTTAATCTTGATGCGCCCCAACCTGTCTGTTGCTGCAAGGAGGCCTGGGAGGTGGGGTTGCTTTCACAGGCACCAGTGCTATGGGGACCCTCCCCAGCTGCAGATGGGGCTTTTGGTGTTCTTCTGCATCGTTGTGGCTCTTCTGCCAGCACCAGGCACAGGGAGAGGTTGAAGAGCTCTTCCCAGGCCTCTTAGTTCATGTTTCCCTTTTGATTTATTAATATCAACTCGGATTTTAATTTGCACAAAAGATGTACCTCAGTAGTACCCACAATCACATTTTCTGCTAAAGTCTTCAGATGTGACCCAGAAACCTTATCAGAGAGCACCGGGCAGAGTGCCTGCTTAGCAAAACTCACCGCAGGTACATCTGAGTGTTGCCATTTGCAGGATATCTGAGCCGTGCCTCAGCTATCTCAGATGATATATATATTTAATCCATGGCAGCATATTAGTAGATCAGACTTAGATTAATCAGGCTGAAGATAACTTTTGGACATTTTCCACAACTAGGTCAGAGATAAATAAGGTAGATATTGTTCTGTGCTACAACACCAGCAAGCACTGGGTAGCAGCTGTAATTTTCAGGGACATCAGCCAAAGAAATACTGTAATAAGATTAAGGGAAGCAAAGTGAAAGGGGTGTATATGTATCTGCATGTGTGTGCACAAATGCAATTCAAGGTTTTCAATTTGCAGAAACCATTAATTTCCAGTGAAATTTTCTCTGCTGTTATAGCAGCAAATATGCAAATTTCCTTTATGCTAAAATATCCTCCTCTATTTCCTTAGTCTCATAAAATCAGTCCTGCCCACTGATATTAATACAGAAAGCTACAGCTAGAATAACAATGCAGCTGTTCAAACCAAGGAAAACTCCCCACATGTCAGGAACGGAACAGGCCTTACATTTTGAGGCTTAGTGATGCCTGGAATAAGTCAGCAAACACATAGGAATTAGTTCCTTTAAAAATAGAATAGGTCACATTTAGGATGTCTAATGTAAAATGTGACTGTGGGTGTTAATGGGGCACTTCTTTTCTGCAAATTAAAAACTGAGCTAATGTCAATAAATCAAAAGAAACATTAAAATGTTCTCTAGCATTTACCAGTGTCCCTTGGAAAAGGCCTCTGAAGCACTAGTATACACACAGATTCTGATGAGAGGAAGGGTCTCATGAACTTGATTGAAGTTCTAAATGATGTTTAGAAAATTCTTGATTTTTTGTGCTCACTTACTGCACTTGCAACACCAGAAAGGTCAGTGATGAAACCTCTCATTATGGTAATTCAAGGAAACCAAGTCACGGGGCTCCAAAGTGAAAAACAAATGTGCCATAACAGCAGCTGAGATGCGGGCTGAGATCTTGCCCATATTGAAGCTTTCACCATCAAATAGTAATGGCCTGGATTACATCCAAGGTCAGCATAAAAGTTTCTCTTGGTTTTCACTTGAGCTACTATAAGAAAAAAAGTCAAGAAAAAGATGGGGGTTTTTGCTTTGCTCCTTTCATGTGTTAGTGGAAGATTCTGATATTCTTCCAAGCAGAGAACATGCTTTCAGGGCCCTATTACAATGAATGTAATACACATGGAAGGGGAACCCAATTTTCCTGCAGCAGGCAGCTCTTTCAGCTCTTGTTTTTTAAGCTGATGGCTCAGTAGCAGCCCTGCTCTTCACCCCTCCTCTGAAGAACACCTTTAGCAACCCCTGTTAGGAGCTGCACTGGTGATGCCCCACATCTCTCCCAGAGGACAAAGTTCATTAGTTTATTACAGGAAAAATGCACTTACTCTCCTTTTCGAAAGGTTAATTAGCTCGTCATAGATATTAGTCCATACTGGTCTTGTTGGTCTCCCCAAAAAACAGCCATACACATCTCCCCTTCGCACTCCAAGCAATGGCTAAGAAGATACCTTTAACCACACAGTAGCAGGCTTCTTCATTTCCAGACTCTCATGCCTCCTCATAACATCTCTGCCTGACAATGAAGAGACAGGAGGAGGTAATGTCTCCAGTGTGAAATATTACTAGTAAATATTACTAGTAAATTTTATAGTAGTATAATTACTAGTGCTCTCATTTTCTCACTGGAAATCCCTGCTAAAGACTCCGGTTCCGCGTGCAACATTACAATTTCTTCCTGTTCAGAGCACTTGCCTTATCAAGTGTTTTGCAGTAGGGTCTTCATTTTTATTAGCGGGATTGCACCCAGCAGACAAGACTGAATATTCTGTAAATATATATTTTAGACTTGACTCTTCTTTGATGAGTTCTCCCCCTTCCTGTTAGTCTGATCTGGGGTGGTCTCTGCTCTTGGCCCCACCACTGTCCTGCTCTGTGGCCATTGCTGGGCCACTTCCCATGCCTGGGGGTCCCCTTTCCCCATTCCCCTTGGCTGGTCCTGCTCAGGGGCCCAGTGCTGGGCACAGTGGGCTCTCACCTCAGGCCAGGCTTGCAGAGCAGCCCAAGATGGTGTCTACATTGGCTGGCTCACTCCCACATCTCCCCACTGCCAGCACCCTTGAGCTCCTTCTCTTCTTGCACCAGCCCTTGTGCTCCTCAAATCCCTCACTGCACTCTTCCGGCACCTGGGTCAGCCCAGGCTACTGTGGAGACACATCCTCACATGAGGGTCTTTAGCACTGTTGCAAATACCAGGAATACATTGGATTTAGTTTCTGTTGCTTGCATTGGCATAGCTCTTTTCTCTTTTTGGACTAAAAGAAAAACAGGGAAGATGTTTTTTTGAGTGCTGCAGCGTTTCTCAAACTATTTCTGCAGCCACAGCTGCAACCCCATTGAACATCTCAAGGATGGGATAGGCTGAATGTGCCAGTAAAGAGGTCTCTGAGCAGCACTGGAGCCAGATTAAGCACCCACAATACATTCAGCTTCAGGATGTGCTGCAGACCTCACCTGGGAGCCTCACAGGGCTTTCTGGACAGTAGATCCCAGGTTTGGGCTCTCAGGGGGGCCAGGAAAGGCACCCTTGCACGTGTGGACCTTCTTCTATAGCATGCACCGGTGGTGCATCCTCCTTTCTCTGCTCTCATCTTTCCACTTGGAAACTTTGGGGCGCTGTGTAATGACCATCAAAGCTGTTTTTCAAAGGCATGTCCAGATTGCTGTGCTCCAGGGACCCTGTGCGACAGGCCGGGAGGACTTGCAGCTGAGAGAATGCAATTCTCCAGGAGCCAAGGGATAAAGATGGGATTTCCAGACATGCCCAGCCACGGGCCTGATCCTGCTGCTGTGATGTCAAGGGTAGCACTCTGCATCACCTTAGGGAAAATGGATTCATGCCAAAGCAGATGGAAGGTGGAAATCTGTGAATCCTTCAATCCATCTGTGTAAATGCATTTTCACTAAGCGCTGCTCAGGAATATGTTCCCCCTGTGCACCCTCGGGGGTCTTGCCATTTTTCCCGGGCAGTGGAAAGGGGAGCAATGCATCCAGCTGCCATCCCCCTGGCATGGCACACGCTGTCCGCCAGCCCCAGCAATAGCAACCCACTCTGCTGAAAGTCAGATTCAGGTCTCATAGTAAGCTGAAAAAGCTGGTTTTGAGTCAGTTATACAGCTGTTCAGATGACTAGAGAGCATTTTATATAATTTGTCCCAGTAAAATCGTAGTTTTTAGCACAAGTGAAATGCTGTCAGGATCCCCAGAATTCACTGCTTTTTTATTAACTTTGCCTCACAGGGTTTCTCCATAGCAAAGATATTAATTTAGCATGTTTGTTTCAGTGGGAACTTAAAGAACTGAGTGTATGCATTTCACAAAATCAGTTTTCCTAATTATTATCTGAGATGCTTATTTTGACTCAAGTTTCTATTCCTCCTTAGAGGATACTGAAGAGAACTAATCCACTCTGAATATTTTCCCTCCCAGATTATTTCTGCTGCTTAGCATTGGAAACTTATCCTTCATTAGGGACTGATCTAGAAGCTATTGAAGTCAATGAAGCACTTTTTTTTTTTTTTTTTCAGTCTGATTTCAGTGAGCACTGCATTGGAATTTGAAGTAAATTGGCTAGATGAGTTTGTCTGGAACTGGTGAAACTGCTCTTGTTCTGCAGCTTAGCCCTAAATGTGATGACATTTCACATTTTCCATGCAAAAGTAGGAAAAGTATCTTCAAATGGCATAAATATCTTCTTTTTCTCTTCCTGTCAAACCAGAGAAGATTAATTTTTTAAGTAAAATCTGTAAGGGGCATTTATGGAGAAAGCGTGACTTTGCTCAGATTATTCTCCTAGGCAGGAGTTCCTCTAGGCAGCCTTGGTTTTGGTTTTCTAGCTTTCCAAAACATTGTAAGACATGAACTTCTATGTCAAAAAGCATTAGAATAAATTACTTTGGAAGTCTGGCAGAAACTTATTTTTCACAGATACTATATTATAGATAATGAAAATGAATAGATTCATTAAAATTATTTTCATACTACTTTGTGTAATGCAAATCTCATCCTACAGCTTTTGTTTCTTTGTTCCTTGCCGTGTCCTAATTTTAAAGGAATAAGGATTAGAAAACTGTGCATATACTCTTTACGCCCACACATCAAATATATTTCTTTCTGTATTTAGAAATATATCTTTATATAGAAATGTCAATACTATACTGGGTCGGATCTTTTGAATAAGTTCATGAAATGTGACTTCCAGGTGATGCAGAGCCTGTTGCTGAGCCAGAGATACCAGTTCAGCCCAGTGAGAGCCCTTTCCGGGAAATGCCCATGCCTGCGACTTCAAAGATTAGTTCCAGATTCCTCCAGATTCCTCCACAATGCTTTCAGTAAGGTAAACTATGTAAGGCTGTAAGTTTTGGCTGGTGCCTCACCTTTGGTCAGCAGCTCCTGTGCCACTAAAGTCAATGACAGGTTTGCACAAAGATGAAGGGCTGTAGCAGTTCAGCCTGCAGTAGATGAACATTACTTTTCCATCAGCTCTTTCCTATTGCCTTCAGCACCTCGTGCTGGGGAAGAAGGGAAGCAGGGTGAGGAATCTCAATGTCTGTGGATGAATGGGGTTGTCCCTTACTCTTCACCTCCATAGGATAAGAAAAAATCTGACCCCAGAGGCATCATGTATCCTGGAGTTGTCCCCCAGCAGTTATGAATTGCTAGTATCTCATATTGGAGACTCCAAAAGCCTCTGTTGCTACACCACCTATCACCTATGATTCAGTATATCACAAGTGATGGCTCTGTGGCCTGAAAAAATATGGAGAAAAAGAAACAGGAAAGAGGAACAAAAAGAGATCTCTCACCTCATATTGCTCTTTTTTTTCTCTTTCCTCCTATTGCAACAAGGTTTTTCTTAAAGATCTGTTTTATCGATTAGGCTTTATCGTAGCACATGACAGCATCTATCTGGTGAGAGATGGCTACACCTTTCTCCTCAAGTACTGAACCACTAAGGTCCAGCCTGTAACAACAGGATGCCAACGACCTGCCCTGATGTTGCATCCTTTTAAAGACATGCTTAAAGCTTTTTAAGCTTTCTTGATAAATTAGAAGTCATTATAATTGTTTTCTAGCTAAATGCAAGTAGTTTAAATGCTCTAGGGGTTCATTTTATCTTACTATCTAGAATTGTAACCTGCAGGTTTTCCAACATGTCTGGAAGCTCTTCAGAATTAATCCTGGGTCTCTTTCCTTCCATCCTGCTGTGTCTCCTGCTTCGTGAAGGCCATTTGTCCAGGACTTATTTTTTAAGCCATTCTTTTTCCTCTTGCAATAGTGTCTTGAAATTAAACTGCTTCACTATTTAATTCTGCTGCTTCTCTGAGTAAGAAGTGGCCAGTATTTGAGTCTTGTTTCTCTGATAACCCTACTGAGCATTTGTTTAGGAAAGTCATGTCCTTCTGTAAGTCCTGCGACCCTTGTTATTTGACTTTTTTATCTGCAGGCAGTTTCTCAGCCAGTATACATCCTCCTTGTGCCAGCCATGTTCTTTGAGGAAAGGTTTTTTGATACCCATCTGGTATCAAACCATCTCTGTGTGAGATGGTTCACAGGCCACTGACCAGCGTGCCAAGAACTCTTCTGTATCATGTGGCCATTCCTAATTCCCATGCTTGGGGTGCCTTGTCCATTTGCATGCATCATTTATGTGCAAAATTTACTCAGGTAATTTCAAGATTCACAACTAATTGCCATGTAGCTATAAATTCTGTCTTCAGAAAGAGAGAGACCTGTAAGGATTTTGTGCGCAGATTACTTCCATGACCAGAAGTAAGTTTACATACAAGGCAACAGCGGAGCAATCTTACCATGCACGCTGTCAGCATACCACAAATCTGATCAGCAGAGTATCTTTTAGCAAACTATTTCGTCAATGCTAATAGCCAAGCACTGCAAAGCATGCAGAGGAGTTTGTGATGTGGATGCTGGAGGCAGACCAGCTTCACCTCAAAAAGGGATGTGCAAACACCCATCAGCTGAGAATTGTTTTGCATTCCTGTTGCAGCGGGCTGCGGTCGTATGGGGGAGCTATGAGCAGTAGGCTCTGACGCTCGCTAGCAACACATCTGTGCTCTGAGGATTAACATTAATCCTGGCATTACACCTTCATTTAAAGCAGAGTTTCTGGAACGAGGGGCTGTAAAAGTGAGCTCTGAATGTTTACGTACTGATGAAGGCTCCTAATTTCCCATGCAAACACAGTTTAAAGCTGGGTATCCTCACCCTGCCGGAGCCCATGGGACTAGGATTGGGCTGAGGTTATCCTCAACTACATTATCCATAAATCAAATACTGTTCCACTGTAAAATGGAAGAAAAGCAAATCCTACACTAAAGAAATTACAAATATTATGACAGCTAAATTTGAGTCAAAAGCTTATTTCGCAAAGCAAAACAGTTTGGACAGTTGTCTTGAGTTCTCACTTTAACTTCATTCCCCCTTCTAGGCTGTCAGTCACATCTGGATCCATGGTCTCAAGGAGAAGAAGATGACTGTTGCCATTTCTGTCAGCTGTAAGTGACAGGAGAGTCTACAGAACTGAGGAGGGTACGGGGAGATAAAATGCACAACTGGCTTTTTACCATTAATTTACGTAACCGTTTGGGAATCAGCCTGGTCAACATCTCTAGATGCCCTTCCCAGTCCTGGGAGAGGAACAAAGCCTGGTGGTTACATGCAGCTGTGCGGGGAGGGACAGGGGCACGGGCATGGACACGCACACACAAATAGAGGCTCGGCCAGGCTGTGGTACATGCATGCACAACCTCTCAGCAGAAGCTGGTCCAGGAGTCCAGCGGAGTGAGAAAAGTTGAGTGAGAAAGCGGAGTGAGAAAAGTTGCAGGTACAGTATGTCTCTGTACCACATCTCACTAGGGGAGGAGGAAAAAATGTCTCTGCTGTGCAGCTACAGGGTGTGTATTTTGGCCTCTCAAGGGAAGGGCAGTGAACTGGATGCAGTTTAATTTGTTTTTAAACTATCGGTCGTTACGACGTCCCATGTCGCCATCCCTGGAGGTATTTAAAGGACGTTTGGATGAGGTACTTAGAGACATGGTGTAGTGGTGGTTTTTGGCAGTGTTAGGTTTATGGTTGGACTCGATGATCTTAAAGGTCTTTTCCAACCTATATGATTCTGTGATTCTGTGACTCTGTGACGTCTACGTGAGGCACCTGACGTAGGCCATCTCAGCATGTTCTTCGGCTCACGGAAGTGGGGAAGCTGTAAGAAAGTCAGGAGGACGTTTCGGATACCCCCAAGCGGGGCACAGCACGTGTGACGCTGAGGCGTGCTTCTCACCGTGCACGGGTGCTGTGAGCAGGGAGCAGCGTGCCTCCTCCCCCAGCCCTGGCTCCGCAAATGCAAATGTTCTGCAAATGCTCCTGTTGTGTGCTAGCCACATTTCTGACACAGTCCTTGACATACTCCCAGGGGCTGCAACAGCCCCTCAGCTGCAGAATAGATAGCAAAATTTGGCGTGCTAAGCCAGGTCAGCAGAAGGTTGCTTTTCACCCTCTTTCTGCTGACAGAGCGGTGAAAGAGCTGGGCCCTGTCGCGAACAGCCCTGCTGCTGCAAATGAAGAAAAGAGTGAAGGAATGTTAGTACCACATTTAGCTTTATTGAAATTGAACAAATGCCTTTTTTTAATAAACCCTTTTACAGCAAGTGTAAAATTTTAATGTTTGATTCATCTTATGTTACAGGTTGTCGTCTTCTGTGTAAGCAAAAATACCATCTTTTTTTTTTTTTTACTTTTCTACTTTAAAACATGTAGCAAGGATTTGAATAACGTAGATCTGGCACCAAAAGGTAACAGGTTCTGAAAATCACAGTACAGTTTTAAAATTCTTAGGTTAATTAATGATATTTAAAATGATAGCCACTTTGAATAAAGATATAAATTAGAGGTCTGTAAACAAGTTGTGTTTACCTATAGAGCTATTGATTCCAGCTACAATGAGAGCAGTAATAGAAACTCAATGCTAAACTGAGCTACACCTTTGAGGAAACAAGTTCTTACTAAGTAGTGTGGTACAGGGTAGCACAACAGGTAAAATACAGTTTGGCACCTCAAGTTGCATGTAAAATCAGCAGAAATAAAATGAAGTAAGTGCACTGTCTTCCAACAAAAATAAACCGGGCAGTTTCACTGGTTTTGGAGTGTCAGCTATCAAATAAATCACACGACACACAAGTTCAACCCCAAAATTACAATTCTAGTAAAGCAAGATAATATTAAAATGCACACCCACAAGGATAGTAAAGTATAAATCTTTTTTTTTTCTTTTTTTTTTTCCCTCTCCCCTGTCAGTAGAAATAATTTACAACCCACAAAAGGACTCCTTGGTGAAACCACTAACTACAGACATGGTCATGGAATGTAGCTCAGTAGACTTGTTTCAAATAGAAAGGCAACATTATCCTGAAAAAGTTTGGTCCTCTTATAACTCACTGTACTGTAGCCACCACAGTCTTTTGGTAGATGTTTTAGGAGAATTGTTTGTTTTCTGATTCTCTTTTCTTTTGAAAGATAATATCTTGGTGATAAAGTTGGGTAAAATTTGGCCCCATTTACAGACGTCTGATCAATGCTGAATCTGGAAGAACAACACTGAGAGTACACAGGGGAAACCTTTCTTGACTGGTCTCACGGCATCTTTTTTCATGCAATCACTTTTCCATCTATACTTCTTTTCCTCTTTGTTCATTTTTTTTCTTCAGTGTCCTTGGGGGGGGAAGAAACCCTTAGTCCAAATGACAGAAAGACATTTCACTGTTTATTTACATGTGGATCACTTTGGCTAAGAAGTCCTGGCAAACTAGACACGCCTACTTCTTGTGAATGTCCTCATGCCGTATAATTTTGTATGTAATCCAGTAAAAGATGTTGAAAATGAGGAAGGCGAGTGGGAATGCAGCGCGGGATATTGTATCAATCCTTTTTGCACGGTCAACAAACTTCTTTTTGATGGAATCTGAATCCTTTGGTGGTGCTGGAGGTGGGTTGGGTGGAGTAGCCTTGACTGCTGTGCCGTCTTTGACTTGGAGGCAGTGACCCATGCCATAGCCACTGAAATTGAATCGACTCTCACGAGCAACTTCATCTTCCTGGGGGATAAAGAAGACAAATGAGAGACACAATCACCTGTCTATCAAGCACACCATATACTTGAGTAGTTGAGGTGCACCCATCCAAAGCACCTAAGCAAATTAGCTGGTTAAGCTACGATACAAAGTCCAGGTTTCAAAGACAAGCAAGCAATTACAACTCACATAAAAATACAAGGAAATTAGGTGACTGCCAGTGTTTGTGAATCAGAGCTTTAATTTCTCTAGCTATGACTAAATCAGTTGCCCTGAGCAGCAGGCTGCATCCCAACTCCATAGGGAAAAGACCTGACTTCACAGGTTTCTCATCACTCTCCGTGGGCTTGCTGTGGGGAGGAAACAACATGGTCATGTTGGTAGCAGGGAGTCTGCTCCGGCCAGGCTGAATTGAATAACCCGGAGATCCAGGGGCCCAAGCTCATGGCAATGAGTATCCCTGGCGCAATCTAACCGCAGCCTTGCACCTCTGTCTCCGATCTACAAAACAAGGACAGATCACGGTCCCTCCTTGCTCACAGGAGTGCTCTGACAATCAATACTTCAAAGTGCACTGGGCACTTGGATTTAGTGGTAACTGGGAGTTAGGTGCAGTAGCGCGAGCTAATGTAGCACCATCTTGCAGAAATCCATTCTCTCTCTTGTCTGAGTGGGTAATATTTGTTTTTGGAGAGGTGAGTAACTACCACTGAACTTTATCACCATGATAACTGTGTGATGAAAGGTTGTGACTGTGCTGGTGAATTCTCACTGCCATTTTTCCTGTCTGATAGCACAATAATACACAAGTTAACAGTTACTGGCAGCCCTCCCTGAAGGATTCAAAACCAACAAATGAGCAGCTCTATTATTTTTCATTCCAGCAGGGATGAATTGTAGGTCCAGCAGCTTGCCCCAGTTAAAGACCTTCTCTTTGACTGACAAATATTTCATTGTTGATTTAAAATGACCGCTTCTTGGGCTCACAAGGAGCCCACTCCCTCACAGGGAATACTTCTTCATATCTCTCACTAAACCAGAGCCTTCTGATCTTGACAGAGAATCAGAGACTGCAAGAAAAAACATCACAGCAGCAAGATATTGAATAAGGAGTACATATGCTGAACTTGGGGGTGGGGAGGGAGGATAATTTACACCTATTCAGGATGTAAATCACTGCTCCTTCACAGAAGCACCTCTTTCAATAATTGCGTTTCTCTGTCTCCCCAGCTCCAGCATTGGAATTGAATATATCACTAGACTTGCTCTGCTTACCTTGGAGCTGACATGCAAACGTGTATAACTAGTAGTGTGATCCAAGGCTACCAAATGAGAAATAGTCACTCTGACTGCTTATGACATTGAGTGCTTATGGAAGGAGGAGAGGCAGTGAAGAGTGCTTTGGAGCCCCTGTCACTTCAGCCTGAGGACTATTCTACAGTGTGCCCATGAGCAGGTGGAAAACTGTGGTATTGCAAGGCTGTTTGAGCACTTAGCCAGGGTTTATAGCCCTTTCATTTCAAAAACTCACCATCATGAAGAAAAAGAAGCATGGTCCTCTCCTTTTTCAATTGTATTTATTCATAGTTTTCAGTCCCTCTGTGAAAACTCTGAAATTCTGCTTGTCCTAGTGATTATAAATATGTAAAGTATTTTAAAGATGATCCCACTGAGACCTAAGTTCTGGATAGTCTTGTAGGCAAGGCTTCTCTTGCATGACTTAATAACACCACAAAGTCCCCCAATAATAAAGGGAGGTGCCTTCCTCGCAGCGCTTTCCCTTTTACTGAGTTTGAAGGATAAAATGCATGCCCAGGACATGAGAGGTGATTAAAAAGGGTAACAGATTTTCAGCAGCTGTGTTGCCATATGTACTTCATTCATTTTTTAAAAATTTAATTTCTGTTACTCGTGAGAGACCTATGGGAGGAAAGAAAATATACTGAGCTCAAGGCAGGGCTTGGAAAGTCCCGACTTCCACTGTGCCCTGCTGGGTCACAGCTTTGTCGCGTGGGGCTGAGCAATTCATCTTCAATGTCACGGCCCCGCTTTTGAGCTTACACTGCTGTAACTCGAGTGGGAATTCATCTGAGATTAGGGGCAGGGATGTTTAAATCGCATTCTTTCAGGTCTTCAGCACCCAACATTTAGCTGTAAGGAGCCACTCATTTCTCAATGGGATTTAGAGCTCTGCTTTTTCCCCCACAGACAGTTGGCTGTGCCACTTCTTTCTCACAAAACCCCGAGGGAAGTGTGCCCAGTCCCCATGCTAGCTTTTTATTTAGGACTGCAGCAGATGTTGATTTACCCTGGGTACAAGAGGTACAGCATTCACCTGGGGTATGAGGAGCACAGGCTCAGTTTCCTTCTCTGCTTGAGCAGATTTGAATCTCCTTCTCCCCAGTAAATCCCTGGATCAGTTTGTTACTTGTTCTCCCAACATGGAGCTGTTTACTGGTTGCAAAAAAGCTTGTGTTTATGTAGCTTTTTTTTAAACTTAATCAGAAAAACTTTTTTCAAAGACTAAATAGTTAATCAAGAGAATGGCACTGTGTTTCTACCCTGCCACTTGTTTCTATGTTTGATATTACACTCTTACAAAAACTTAGCACTAGAGACACCTAAGCTGTAGCTGTTGCGATCGGCTAAGTGCCACAGGAGCAAGCAAAGCCACAGTCCTTACAGCCCCACCTCTAGCCCTGGAGGTGCTGTAGATCCATAAGCACCATCTCATTTTCAGTAGTAAAATCCCTCAGGAGCCAAGGAGTATTTTACTGGTTCTCTGTTCTGCAGTCTGGCACCTGCTTGCCCTCTGACCACTGCCAGCATCTGCAGTCTCATAGGCAAGGCCTGACCCCATCAGAGCTCTCCCACCTGACCAGACATCACCTGAAAGACCTCGGGGTAGCGAGGTCTCTGCCCCCTCTGATTAAATTGGCCAATAGTGTTGAAAATTAACCACGAAACCCTGCAGAGATCGAGACCCACATGTCTGTGCTAGGAGGATACTTCTCCCATGAGACTGCAGTTGGGCATGTGTCCTATTAGCCCCCTGAGCCCTCAAACTTGTTCCACCCAAAATGACACAGCAGGGACAGAAAGGCTTCCTTCTGCTGCTGAAGGGAGCTGGGGGTCAACACAAGTGCTGGAACTTCATTGTCCACCCTGCTTGTGGGTTATCTCACTCCATCGTGGACCATGCCAACAAGCTTTCTCTGAGATGAACCTGCTCCACTGGGGACTAACGCTAAGCACTGTGGTCATGAGCCATGTGGTGATAGCTGGCCTCAGGAACAATAAAATCCCCAATGTGATTTACTTTAGCAGTATGGATGTAGTTAAAAAACCTGTCTCTAAAACACCATAATCTTAGGGCAAAGCTACAATTTGACATTTCAGATGATCTTCCAACATCATTACATATAAAGGATTTTGGGGAATAGTCATGGAGAAAGAAAACCAAATTTAGATCCTTTGACAAAGAGAACCTTTTTTTTTTTTCATGTATCAATATGTGAGATGAAGAACTGACCTCAAGTGCCTTCCCTTAACATAGTGCATATGTCTTCCTTTAGCCTAGAGGCTTGGCGAACTACTGGGAAATCTACCTAGGCTACCCTCTGATGTGGTTGCAAAGTCACTCTTCATTCTCAGGGTCATATTCAGTTCACACCATCTGACATACCCTACCATGGAGCCTTATCCAAAAGCAGTCTTCAGTCTGTGCTGTTCACCAGCTTAGTCACTGCTAAATAGTGCAAATGACTTTGCAAACATTTCTGTCATTATTTTAATCAGATTACACATAAAATTTACATTCATTTTAAACGAGACATGATCTCACTTGCTTAAATCCCAGGCTATTTATGTTTTTACAGATTTTAAGACCAAAATCAAATTGCAGTTGGAAGCCACTGGACATCAACTGGAGTGGCAGAATCCACTGCCATTGAAGTCATTGACTTTATCCTTCTAAAGGGATGTGAAGTTAGTCTTGCCTAGTATGTAGTTATAACTCAATCTGTCCTTGATAAAGACGTGGGGGAAAAGGGTCACAAGCTAGCATGAGAAACAGAAAAGTAACAAATAGCAAGATGAAATAGTTCTTTTGCTGGTTTCCTCTCAGATGTTCACGCTCCTGAGTATTTTAGAAGAACTATCCTTTGAAAACTAATTACAATTCCTGAGATTTGGGCAAATGCTTTCTACAGATGCTTTTTCAACAACATGGGTTTATGTGTATTATCTTATGGTATCACACTGAACATGCTTAGGTGTTGGCTATAAACGGTTTCATCAAACAAGAAATATATTTTTCTCAATTTTTAATTTACCTTATTAAAATTATTAAATTATTAAATTCATAAAAATTATTAAATTCATAAAATTTAATAATTTTCTGTGCTTTACAAAGTGATAAAATGAGATTCTCTTGACTTAGCTTTGCAGTAGGCAATGTGTAAATCAGGGGGGTTATATTTCTGACATGGTTTTCTTTCTTCATCTTCCATCTTTGTAAAGCTTTTATTTCTACTCCGTCAGGTCTAGAATGTAATCCATACTACCAACTGCACACCAAAGCAATCAGGAATGGGAAAAACACTTTAGAAAATCTAGTCCATTCACTGCCTTGCATGCACAGCTTTCTGTACAATGCATTCTGAAGTGCTTTGTCCTAACCACTTTTAAATGCTTATCGTCAGCATTGACTCAGTTTTAACAATGAGGAAAATGAGATAGAGGCTGGCTTCAAACAGTGTATTTAATTTACTCTCTGATATGATTTATTCATTTAATTTTGCTACTCTTTTTCCAACATATGGTGGGCAAACAATTTAAAAGACTATCTGGTTTAATTAAATTTCAAGGGCATAGGAGATTAATTTTAGGTATAGGGTAGAGAACATCAGGGAAATTTTCCTTTTGGCATTCATAAGCACAAAGTTAGAAAACCACAATAAATTCAGTCTTGAATGCAAAATGGAATCAATAGGAATTAGACACCAAAATAGCTTTGGAGACTTCATTCCTAAATCATCTTTATGATTTTGAGACACCTCCCATCTCTCAGTGCTTTACATAATTCACGGTGTGGTTTTGTAAAGACAGTGGTGCTCACATGGGTTCAGTTCTCAGGAGTCATTGCGTATGTGGATGAAGGTAGTTCAGCTGAGAAGCATGCTTGGACTTCCAAACCCTCTTTGGTTCTCCACAGAAGGCTCTTACAAAGCTAAATTGTCAGGAGATGAGAGGGAGGGTCCTTTCATAGATTAACTGTTTAAAAGGCAGTAATGGAGTTTAGGAGTAAAAGATCGATTTCATAACTGAGGGAATCACTGGAGAGGATCCCCAAGAACCTGTGCGAGAACCAGTAACAAGGAAAAAATTTATAAATGAGCTGGGACAAAGGTTCCCAAGGGAACGTACGCAGGTGAAACAGGCTATTCAAAGCGGACAAATCTAAGCCAGGCTTTCCAGAAGGATTTCTAAATGCTGAGTGACTCAGTAACAAAATGGCAGTAAGTGAAATACAGGACCGATAAGTGCAAGGTAAAGCCCATTGCAAAAGATAACCCTAATAATTACACATAGACAGTAATGGGCTCAAAATTGGTTCTTTCCCAGGTGGGAGTTTGGGGAATTCCCACGTAGATGATTCTGACATTAGTCCTCTGCTGAGCAGCCATCAGGCAACGGACAAACGAAACAGAAAACATCGTTCTGACACTTTATCCACTCACAGTGTGATCAGTTTTTGAACACGAGGAGCATTTCTGGTCACCCAAACTCAGTAAAGCAGAATTAGGTAAAATACAAAGGGGAGCAGCAAGGATGATAAAAAACTTTTTCTGCATGAGGAGAAACAAAGCAGATGAGATTTCTTCAGCTCAGAAAAGCTGTGTTTGGGGGTGGATATCACAGAGGTCATAAAATCATGGTGAATATTAATAAATGGAAGGAAAGGGAATAGGTTATGGGTTTTTTTGTATATATATATTTTTTTCAAGGCAGGAAAGAGGATAAAACACAATGACACTATGAGGGAGAAAAGAACTTATTTTTTAAAAGGAAGTTATCTTTCATTTACCTGTGTAAATCATTGTGTGAGAACATTTCAGAGGATGAAAATAGCACAATGGCACAGATTCATAGGTCCATGTGCACCTATTGAAAGTGCAACCTACTTCATGCAGAAGTGCACCCTTGGTTGATTATTTTCAGAACACAGAAAAGTCCTTCTAGGTTTGTCTTGGAGCTTTTAAATACAATTTCTCTCAATATCCATGCCAGACCACTGCTGGAGAAAGGGTCCTGGAGCAGAGGCCATTCCTTCTCACCAAATATGGCATGTCCTATGGGACTTCAGGTCTTCCACCTCTTGATAATGTGCCAGGAGCTGGAGCTAATGTTGAAATATCCTGCGTTTCCACTAGTTTTTAGTATTTTGAGTGTCATTTTTTCCTCTTCACATAGTTCTGCTTTGAAGCTAAATCCTGCTGATGCAGAAAGAGACGTCTCTTACATAGCAAACCTATGCGTCCCTGTTCCTTAGACAGGCAGAAGAAGCAAAGTTGGAGCAAGCTCTGGTGGCATTTGGTAATAAAGAGTCACTAACAGACTCCTCTAATTTGTTCCCCCCTGAAGAGCCCTGGATCTCAGCTCACCCAAGCCAGATGCCATTCCCACTCCTCCTTCATCCAGGCTTCAGAGGAGCAGAAGGTGATGTAAAATTGTCAGTTTCTCACTTCAATCCTGCCCAAAGTATAGATCAAACACGTCCCAGAATTTGGCCTCATAATTGATTTTTCTAAATTTTCACCAAGGTGTTTAATCAAAAATATAAGCAGACTCTGACCGATCTTACTGCTTGATGCTGCTCCATCAGAACCCACCATTCTGTGTGCGATAGTGGCATTCACCCCTTTTCTACTTCTCTTAACACCGATTTTCCTGCTCACTGAGGTTTGCTTTTTCTCTCATTTGGACACTCATGCCTTATAAAATCTAAGTAAAACCAACCTTTTATTATAAATAGCACCGATATTTTAATTTATGTAAGAGAAATTGGTCATTATTGTCTTCAGTAAGTGTTTCCAATGGACAAATTTAGGTTTGTTTTAGAAAGCTGTGTTTAGTAACACCTCCTATCTCCAATAAACAGCAGAAGAATCTCTGAAGCATGAGTGATTTACTTATTCTGTAAGAACAGCAAGTGAACTGTTGTTAATACAATAATGACATGGTAGTTAATGTGGCTTAGCCCTCTTTGAGTAGGAATTGAACATTATCCAACTGAAAGAGTAACATAATTTAAACATGTTGTGGAGCAAAAATATTTTCCTGGCTTGAAATATCTTTAAGTGGAATCTAAATTTTTCAAGGATTACTTTAATAATAAAGATTATACAGTCAGTAAGGGTGATCGGTTTGCTACCAACAAAAAAAGATTTTCCTTTTTCTTAGTAAAGCATGTCTTCCTTCTCTCAATTTTGCAAACACAGTTAATGTAAATTCCTTATTCAATTTCATGTTTTATATATAATATAATTAATATTTTAATTATGGGGGGGGGGGAGAACCAGATGAATTGCTGTTTTGCACAGCCTCGTAAAGGTTATGATAGAGTTATAGCTCCTAAATAACAGCAGATCTATTCCTGACACAGTCTTTTGGTTTCCCTTTGTTTTAAATGAAAGTAATGCCTTAAAATATCCAGACCCAGTGACCTGTGAGTGTCCTATAGACATCATCTGCCTGGGTATTAAATCCTCTCAGGACAGTGCAGTCTGGAAACTTGACTGCTCTTGGATAACTCTTCTGCCAGTCTCTCCCTGCTGGAAGAAGAGGTTGGCCAGTTTATCAGTGGGAACAGCACATTAGTCTATTTTACATCAGACAAATAGAAGTTAATGACCTATATTTGAAGGATAATCTGCTTTGATCAGAAATCTGTCGGATACAGGGCAACCAATTTCTGCTCATGCTGTCTGCATGCAAGGCTGAGCAAACTGCAAAGCTAGTGTTTAAATATGTGACTATTTCAGCTAGAACATGGAATAGCAGTTAATGGGCACATCAAAGCAAAATAATGTAAAGCAAGACTATATTTGCTAAAATTTTAGAACCTCAAGAACCTAAAACTCTGAGGGAAACCTACCTAAAATTCACATTTCCCACTTTCTCTTGCTCTCTGCAAAACATCTGCCCCAGGAGAGATGAGACGCGGCACAGACCCTCTCACCTGCCTCCTGTTGCCAATGTTCAAGCCCCAGCCTCAGACTTCAGCGCTCTCCTGCCCTGAAACCTGCTGCAGGGCCAACACCACCTGGCAAGTCCCATCCCGGGACAAGGGCGTGCGCTGCCCCGGCTGCGTGACAGGCTTGGGCAACCGGCCACCGCAGCCCGTGGGGCAGCCGAGCTCACAGCCCCCAGTCGCGGACAGGGACATCTGAGCACCTGCCCCCCAGGGTTTTTCCCATCAGGTTCCCTGATGCTTTTCTCCAGGCAGATTTAAATATTTTGGGGAAGATCGTTTTAATTGCACCTCTGCAAAATTTCTCACTGGTCTCTGCCTCAGCTGTAATCATCTTAGATCACTTTATTAGAGCACCCCTGTGCCCTGACCGTGGCATCTCACAGTACCTCATTTGTTAAAGAGTCAAAATTAAAAAAAAAAAAAGAAGAAAAAGAGTGTATATGTGCGTACAGGGCCCATAAACAGCACTCGTGATTTGATTCATGCAGATTACTCTCTAGAACAACGTATTGCCGGGGATTTTTTCAGGCTCATGTTTTGATTCCCTCAGCTCCATCAGTTTTCGGGGCCAATCTGCAGTCCAGCCCACAGCAGGCCAGCGACAGTGGACGCCGTCCTCCCTGCCTGGGACAGGGCTTGGGACGAAGCGTTGGGACCTGTGGCATCCATGCCCCTCGCTGGGCACTGGCTGTCTCCTGCTCGGTGCATGGAAGGGGCAGGGGCAGGGGCAGGGGCAGGGGTAGGGGCAGGGGCAGGGGCAGGGGCAGGGGTAGGGGCAGGGGCAGAGAAAGGGGAAGGGGCAGGGGAAGGGGCAGGGGCAGGGGAAGGAAGAGGGTTTTTTTCCTCTCTTTTGGTGGATTCACTCCTTCAAGCCATTTGCTAAACAAACACCCAGAACAAACCCCAACAAATGCAGAGGGAGATTACCAGAGATTTCTCAGACAGACTTCATGCATTCAATTTATGCAAATACTGCACAAAATGAATTAAATATTGCAAATTATTTTAATAATTTAAATTCTGTAGCTAAAAATAGTCAAGAATATCTGAATAATCTTAAAGTGTTCACATGCAAATTTTATAAGTTTTGTGTGGGTTGTTTTTTTTTTTTCCTGAGGAGACAAGCCAACTGATAAATAAACGCCTTCCTTTTCCAATTATCAGTTCTTAATAGCAGACTTCCAATAAATAATGTTTTGGGGTTGGTTTCCTTTTCTTATCTTCTATTACACAAATTATCCTTTCTGGCTTTGCATATCATTTAGTTCTTGTCGTTAGCCAAGATCTTAGTCTGAATTTCTCTAGCTGTTTTTACATAACACTGAAGTGTGATTGGGTTAAACAAAGTATTTGCCAGCTATCTGCACTTCAAGCTTGTTTCTAAAATTAAATTGTTGCATCTTAGAAACATCTTGACTGTTTGATTGTATTAGAAATTTACTACACAAATAGACTTCTGTATTTTCATTTTGATTTGCTTCTATGAGGGTTGCTCTATAAAATTCTGATACTATTTATTCACAGCAAAATAAATATTCATCATGAGGTAAAAATCAATGGCACTCAGTGCTACAGCAACTTGATAGTGCAATCTTTACACAGAATTGTTGGGGTTTTTTTTCTCATCTGGTAAGTAATAAATCCACAAATCCTACAAGGTCATTGGAAGTATGCATACAACGGAAATGAAATAAGATTTCATTTAAAATGGGTTTGATAGTTTTACTGTATTACACACACATAAATATACACACTCGCACAGTCTGTATACACCCACACATGCAGATATGTGTACATGCATGTATACATGTGGGCATCTACTTAAGTTGGTCATCTAATGCCTTTTGTATTCCCTAGTGAGAAGCCCACCTAGTGAGAATTTTTGTATTCCAGCTTAAGGTTAGGAGCTCTCTCCAGAGCGTTTATCAAACTGCAAACTCCATTTTGAATAACTCCTCAAAATGCTAACTTTCCTGCTAGCTTTTGCCCTTCAGATGGGAATGCGGTTCTGAGCAGCAGGGATACAGAACACATGAACAAGGGTCATTAAACCTTCCCAATCCTCTCTGCCCATGAGCAGGCTCTGTGGTGGGGTGCTGGCAACTCTCCAGGAGACCATCTGCCCAGGCCAGTAGCTAAGCAACAGATCACCTGGTGATGGACTTTTATTACTTGGCAAAACTGATTAAAGGATAACCTGAAACAATAGATTTAACAGTATATAAGAAAAGTCAGCACTGAGAGGTACACGTGGATGAAACACGGAAGCATGGCTAGAGCAGTGGAAGAGGTATTCTTGGGAGACGATCTCATATGCTCATCTGAACTCAAGTTTTGCTCAAGAATATCAAGGAAAATGGGAGAAGAAATGGCCGATTAATTTATCTAGAGGGGAGAGCACAAGAATAACACCAAAATAAAGGGTTGCTATGCCAGCAGCCTTCCTGAAATGTGCATGTTGTATGTTTCATCTTTTATATGTCCTGGAGTAATTATAAATCAGTGTTTGCAGTGCCGGAGCTCTGGAGAAGCCTGTCCTTGGGTGTACGGAAGAGGTCAGGATTCACGTTGAGGGCCTACGACCACCTGACTGTGAGGTCCTGCTTTTGTGAAGGGATAACACCTTGGGAAGGATTGTGTTCGGAAAATATGCCAATAAGCCAGAGAATGAAGCAGTGCAGGAGTCCCCTGAGACAGAGACCCGGCAGCATGGGTTTCTACTTCACTGGACATCTAACAGCCTCATGAGTATCAGGCAGGAGCCCTCTACCAGAATCAGATAAGATGATGGGTTTGGGGGCAGCCTAAATACTGCTCAATGGGATATCACACACACTGTGCATTTATAATGAGTGGGCATTAACCTGATTTGTTTGTCCTCTGAGCTGGAAACATGAGTGGGGTCTTAAAACCACTAATGTGAAACACAGGCAAATTGATTAAGGAAATGGTATTCAATAGCCACTCTTGGTCCTTTTGCTTCCCTGTCTCCTTCCTTCTGCACCTGTCTCTTCTCTTCTTGACTTTTTCTCTTTTCTGAGAAAAAGTCTCAGAAAAGTCTCTTCTCAGACTCTTCTGAGAAAAAGTCTCAGAAGAGTCTCTTCTCTGACTCTTTTCTACTTTTTTCTACCACACATTTTGCCTCACTAGTTCCCAGTTCTGCTCTTGCATACCTCCTCTCTGATGCTTTCATCCTCACTGATTTCCAAATACGTGATCTCCACCTTCTGCTTGAAAAATTCAGTTTCTTCCTCAACCGCTATCTGCTCCTGCCCCTTTTTGCTCTTCGCGGCTAAATTCTCTTCCTCCAAAGAAAAGACAAATCATAAAGTGGAGCTCCACCTTGCCAAGTCCACCTCTGAACTGAAAGGTGTTATTCTACCTTTTAAGAATAACCAGGAAATGGTTGGATTTTAAAATTAAAACATTCCACTTTTGGGTATCCACAGAGCTCCTAATTGCTCAAAGAGTTTCCAGTACCACAAAGCATTTTGAAATCTATCGCTTCTCATTTGCACTACTGGTCATGACATAGTGCCCCCCGTTCCTGGCATGGAAAGCTGAAGATCGCTGAGTGCGTTGGCCCATGGAGCAGTCTGTGCCCTTGTTCTGACTGCCCAGAACGTGCAACACAAACCATTTGGAGGCTTTGGGAAACGAACACAATGAGTGCTGCAAAACCAGCAAATGGGATTTAATTTTTATTCTAAGTTTAAAGCTCGGCAAAAAGAGTTGTTTGTGCATAGTACATGTTGTTCTAGTCTACTGAAAACTGAGTAACGTGGTAGTATATGCAAATAGTAATAGATTAAAGATTTGGCATGCTCTGGAATACTCCAATGACATGTCCAATCACAGCAGTACCATCTGCTTTTCCTTATATGTGCTAAATTTATAACACTGTGCTAATTTCTATATTAGTTTACACACCACCTTCAGGAAATTAAACTTAACAGATAAGCAATATTTGGGCTTTGTGACTTATCTTTAGCAAACAGTTAGTAAATGTCTCTCCAATTACTCTCAGCTCTCTTCTTAGAGAAAGGAGTTTAGAAATCAATAACATTGATTATGTACTCTTTTTATCCCAATGGCAATGACTTGCAATTCAAACATTATTTCCCTAAGTTTTCGCTCATGCTAGAATTTTGACAGAGCAAAAGGTCATCAGACTTTCACCTGGAGCGTGGACACCAGTAAAACACAAGAACCCTGGTATTGCATAGCTAAATTAAAATGAACCCCTTCTGTATGGAGTGGAAATTTTAGCGTATGGCTAGCTGTACCTTCTCTTCAGGTGGTGTTCAGTTTGACATCAGAGAGAATACCACCTTACTGATCAACATCATAAATAAACCTACAAAACACGTGGATATGTTCTTCCTGTAATTTGGAAAGAAAACAAAAGTAATGGAAGGAGACCCATGGAGTCTGCACAACATTGGCAATATCCCCCTCCTCATGCTTGCTCACTGACACTCTGAAAGCACAGGGAGACAGAAGACCGGCCAAGGAAAGGCTCCTTTCGATGGCCATCTGGGGTTTCTGTGAGTCTCTTGCCCTGTTGGCTTCAGGGCTGGATGGTTTACTGATGATCCTGGAGCTCATTTGCAGTGTCTCTGTGTGATACTGTGCTGAGTGATTTCTCCCCACAGGATGAAAGGCTGAGTTATCCCTTCTTTGGGTCTGAGGGGAGCAGGTATTTCAAAGCCCGAGACCATTGAACCATCACCTGAGGGGACAGCCGTCTAGAGGTTATTTTAAATGTGTTTGACACATTTAAATAGATGGTTTCAGCTTGCCAGTCTTGGAATGGCTCCTAAAATAAAAGTCAATAGAAAGAATAAGGCAATTTGTTTTGGATGATTAAGAGAATCTGGCTCATATATCCAAGGTGTGACAATTCCAATCACATCTTCATTTCAATTTACAGGAAAGAAATAAACTAGGCTTCATTATTGTTCATACTGCTGGTGCTATATATTTGACATGATAATCTACAGTATTAGTCAGTAAATTGACTCACTGGACTGCCCTTGATCATATGCTCCATTTTCCGCTCAGCAGGGCCCTCTCTAACAGCTATATATAACCAGGGAGAAAAAAAAAGAGACAGTTCTCTCTTAGATCATTATAAGATGATGTTGCATTCAGTTTTCCTGTTGCTTCAAAGGTTATAAATGATGTGATCTTTTCGCCATCACATATAATATATGGCTCCTGTTTGTCTGACTTGTCAACTCCTCACACAGAAATCCAATACTCCCCACTTGTCACATATTCATTTCAGATGTGTGTTCTCTTGCAGGGCCCAAAATGAAATAGTCACTGTATTCCTATCTGCCAGTTTTCAAGTCTTGCCTTGTGTGGTCCTTCCTTGTCAAACCACAGTTGTCACATTAGCAACCCACATGAGTACTTGGAGCAAACGTAAAATCTCCTGATCGTAATTAAAATTCTGCATGCTTTTCTATTAAATGAAGAAAATCATCGTGCATCTTAATCCATAGCTCTGCTCTTCTGCCACTGTTTTTTAAATGTCTGATTACTGAGCTAATTGCTCAGGCAGGTTGTTTTTAGACTGCATCATGCATTTATGGGTTTTATATCACTGTCAGAATAAGTCTTGGATTAATCCTGGCTCCTCATCTAGGTGTTGAAAAATTGTTTCCTCAGTCCAGACAGAAGTTAAAATTAGGAGTAACCTCTAAAAGGGGCCATAGGGTGAAGGGCAGTTCCCAGTGCTAAGAAAGGATGAGAGCGTAGACTCAGAAAGCAGACAGCTCAGCAGGAGATTGGCACGAGTTAGCTGTATTTCAGCAGCATATCTGCAGCTGCAACCTGTGCTGCTGCAGAAGGAAGGGGAACCAAAGAGCCTTAGGATAGAAAGAGCCTATCGCTATTCCTGTCCAGAATGGTAAATAATCGTTCAGAGACTTTTTTACTGACCTTTGTTTCAGGAGTACTTGCAAGTCAATGAGAACTACAGGGTGTAAATCAGAAATACTCAACTGCGGGTCAGCACATCCACAAAGATATAATTCAGCTCACAGTCTCCCTGAGGAACAATCCCTCACAAATCTCTCTTAAACTCACTCCTGATATATTGGGCACATTACAGAAGAAACTGTTTAAGAGCACTGATTAATATTTTCAGCAACTGTAAATCTCCTGGCGTACTGCTTGGTGCCGGCTCTGGCAGCTGGCTCTCAAGGGCTCTTCTGGTCCTGTTCCCTGCCATCCTACGATTCTGTGTTTGTAGTTTGAAGAACAGAATAAAAATCAATAACGGTCCAGGACAAACAGCTTTCTCTATGTTGTAATGCTTTAAACATGCAAAGAGGCTAAAGTCTAAGCCTCTTTGCTTCAAAGCTTCGGAAGCTGCCAGCAGAAAAGATCCTCAGATTCACATGAATTTGGTACCGATTCCTAAAACATCTTCACTTTGATGTGAAAAGCAAGAGGGGAGCACTTGTGGGAAAAGAAAGGTCAAAATTCACATCCCACTGTAGCGCGCCAATTACCCCTGGGGCACCCCTGTACCCCCGGGGTACAGCAGGCGTCTGCCTCCGGCTAAGGCAGCCCGCAGCTCACACAAGAGATAAGATGTGGTACTCCACCAAAATACCTTTCTATCTCCCCTCTGATGAATAGGACCTCACTACAGGAGAACTAGGTTCTTGATTCACAGCTGAAGGAGGTAAATATTTGACGGACTCACGAGGGTCATGTTAGGCAGCAAGGAACATAGAGCAGTGACAGAAAAAAAGCGAGACTATGAGAACACTGGCTGGGATGCCACATGCAATAAAACCGTCTATTAGCCTCATGTGGGGTTCAAAAAATATTCAGGAAATAACAACAGCTAGGTTCAAACACAGCGTCTGATGAAAAAAATCCATTGTCATGATATAAGCCTGTTATTCAACCCCAGCTACACAAATACCCAGAAGATAACTCACCAAACAAAGGGAAAAGCAGTAACAGAACAAAGAAGGGTGACAAAATCATCAATCTTCACATGTCAAAAAGCAAAATTCAAATAGGTTATTTTTACAACAAAATGACACAAGATAAGCCACAAGGGAAAGTGAACAAAGATCAAAGAGCAAATAAGAGACAGACAACACAAACAGGCATTCCCAGTATCTAGAAGTAACAGAAGAAGAGAAGCATACAGCACCAGAACATCTTAAAAGAGCTGTTGTGTATTTGGGGAAAAACATCCTTTGTGCAAACTTGAAAAAAAAGAGTATTTACAGCTAGGAAGCAAGATATTTTCTGTGCCTGTAAAAAGCTACCCTCTCTGGACTTTTTATTACTCTTTCCTCACATGCCTGTTTGGTCCCTATGAAAAAGTACAGTTTATATCTCCACTGCATGAACATTCAGCACAGGTAACAATAAGGCCAGAATAATAAAAGACCAACCCATTAGCGAAAAATACAGAACTGACTCCGCTGAAGTTCATGACAGACAAATCTAGGTCATCTCCAAAATAAGGAACAAAATGGCAGTGCTCAAAAACATTTTAAAAAAGAACTGCAACAACTAGCTTATCAATTGCTTTTATGTAAGATCTGAAGTCGACATGAAAGGTGAAGATTGGGAACAGCAGCACTGACTTAGTGCTTCATGATATTTTTTGTTTAATTATGGGAGCACATAATCTTGCTTTCCTCCATTGTTTTTGCTTCCTTGCTTGCATGGACTAAGGACCCCCAGCCACCACCTGAGAAATCTGAAATGGCAGGATGAAGTCGGCTTATGCTAAGTCCTTAAATATGCTAAATTTGTTCCTGTTCTTGTTCATGTAACTGAACAAAGAGAAATACCTCATATCAGGAAAGAAAACCAGTGTAACTAGCTCTCCTCCTTTCTCTTTCAACCCTGCTCTCCTTGCAGGCACAGTCACTGAACTCAGCATTACTTTGTTCGTGACAAATACTGACTGAACCCTGTGAATATGCATTACAATTTGCAAAACCATTAGTCATCCTGTTTACTTTCATCTAATACATAGCTTTGGTTATTTCTATTCCTTGATTAACCTCGCAAAAGATCTTCCTCCACTTCCAGCACCCTTTTCACTCCCAACATGCACTCCTTGTGGCTCCAGTGGCCATATGTAGTCCTAGTCCCACAAATGCTGAGGAGCTAACATGAACAGCTCACAGCAAGTTTAAGAAAAGTGTTTTAATAATTCATAAATCATCACATTGAACTGACTGCTCTATCCATAAATAGTAAAGTCTACTCATCACAAAAATACCACCTCTGGCTTAGGAAGTCCTTGAGCTGCAAAGTCCTGGAGCGCAGGAGGATGCATCAAGGACCTATTGCTGTCACAGAGAGCTTCCTGTGCCAGGCAGAGCTCTGGCCTAACGTGGGGTTTATCTTCTCTACATGGAGCTTCCCACCGTGAAAAGATGCAGCTGGTTGCTAAACAGCTGGCCCATGAATTTCAAAGCTACACTGGCTATTTAACTTCTAAGTTCAGATAATGACCCGAAGAAATGTTCCTACCAAGTCCCTTTGCCTTCTGACTATAATGCAGCATGTTTAGCTTAAACAGGTGACAAGTTCATTTTGCCTAAGATGTAAACCTGAAAAAAAGAATCTAAATTCAACATTATATCTTTCTGTAGGCATTACTAAAATGATTGTTTACAAACATTTTTCAAAAAATCTATAATAAAGTTCTATTATTTCTGATAGGAATCCAGTTTTATGGGGTCTGTGATAAGAAATTTGACTATTGCTAGGTGAAAGGTTAAGCTGAAAACAAATGCTACATGAAGAACACATTGACTAGGCTGAAAAGCCAAAAAACAGATTTTCAAACTGGGTAGGAAGAGCAATTAAGCTCACTCTTGGTAGGAAAGGGTTGAAAAGTAATTAAAAAAAGCTATACAGAGCAATAATTTTGAAGGTAGCAGATAAATCAAGAAACAACTAATCTTCTTTAGTTTTGCTAGGGAAATCATTACTAGAAATATTGGTGAGGCTACCTGGAGTGAGAAGCATAATACCCAAATGAAAGAGGCTCAGAGAGAGAACTAGAATTAATAAATTTAGAAAAGCTGAAGCCCAGGCATGGCAGGACATGCCAGCATATGAGACCCTGGGGGAAACTGGCAATTACTAGGCAGACAGGCACAAAAGAAATCCAGTGACCTATGTGGGAAATACAGTGTAAAGCTAATGTAGGGGGAATAATAACTAAAATACGTTACGCCTCCTCTGCTTTTTCATCTTAGACACACACACACACACACATACATGCACCAATACCCAAGGAGGGACCTCTCTGATGGAAGACTAGCTGACATTACGGTTTAATAAGGAAACTGCAGTTGAATAGCTGCATAATTTGCCACTGCTCCACTGTAAAGGATGGGGCAAGAACTTGCAAGACTTGCAAGTAAGGTAATTGTCTTCTGCAAGAGCCACTGGAAGGTTATAGGAAATACCTATATAGTCTGTTGGTAGGGCTGGAAAATTATTGAGCAAGAGCACAAAGTGATTTTCAGAAGACTTGAGTATCCACTCATTGGTGTAAATATCTGCAAACACAAGAACGTCCACCAAATTTCACATGGGAAGTTCCGTGACAGTGGCAGGTTCACCAACCTTTCAAAGTTAGGACAGAGTACTTATGCAGTATAAGCACCCATGCTGCACATGCAATGAAACACATGGGACCAGACAAATGCATCTTAATTCATCTAACTAAGTATGTAATGGTGAAAAAAGAGTATTAGGACCTTGTACGTCTTCCAGACAGAAGATACCAAGGGCTCTAAAAGAGCATCCTGTGATGCACAAGTTCTTTGTATCTCACCAACCTGTAGTGGCATCACACCTGATTAGACTTGCTACAATTTCCCTTGCCTGCCACGCTCAGCACAGAAAAAAGCCTACAAGACGACAATTCTGCAGATGGGGCAAATGAGGAGACTTAGTGTCTGGTTCTACACTGTGCTTTGCAAAACCTGAAGAACATGAATGTGGTAAAACCCTTTGGTTTTTTGCATAAATATCTGTTGTACAGGTCTTTCCTGTCAATTTGACGACAGAAACAGACCATATTAGAAACGTGAGCACTCCATGGAAGTGAAAGAGAAAGCTGGCATAAGTTAACAGACAACAGATAGCATAATTTCTCAGAAAGTTTGTGCTAGAGAGTATCAGGGCTGCTGCACGCAGGTACCTGTAAGAGTTTACATCCTGAAGAGGAAATGCACAACTTGCTTTCCTAGAATGGCATGCAAGATCTCACATTTGTGCAACTCACATAATCTCTAATGAACAGGGTTTGTGATCTCTGTTCTTAGTTATTCTTTTGACAGATTAAGATTACAGAGCACCTGAAGGCAAGTGTATATCACCGGCAGGCTTGGGAAGGCTTAACAGAAAAATGAATAAGTCAGTCACAGGCAGAGCACTTCCACCTGACTGGCAGAAAGAGTTATCTCAGAAAACTACATGGAGACCTACTTGAAGAGAGGGAGGTGAGGCATGAAAACAAAGGCATCCTATCTCCTGGGAGTCTTGTCGTGATATCACAGAGAAATTAAAACCTTGGCACCTTGGTAAAATAACTTGCACTTATGCAAGTGGATTATGTATGTGTGTGTACCAATGCACACACAGTATCTGTGTGAGAAATTACATACACAAGTTAGAAGTTAAATGATTCGAAGAGCTTTGCTATCGCTCAGAGAGAAGTTACAGGCTCGATGCAGAAATTCACAGGTAGGATTCTGGACTTATGTTACTCCACGTGTTTAGGCAACCACAGTAGCCTTTTCTGACCTTTCCAATCTGTTTACCCAAGAGCTAAAAATGCTCTGGCACACTCAGTATGCCAGCTATATTCAACCAGCCACTGGAAAACTGAGCTTTCCAACAGTAAGTCCTTCTTGACATTGATCCTGCTGTGGTAAAGAAGTGTTGTGTGGGAAGGGCCAGGGCTGTGCCAGCTCTGAGATATCATGGGGAGAGTCCAGTCACAAAAGCAGAAGCGGGTAACTTTTTAGTGACCTGTGGCAGGGCTTGGCAAGGAGTTTTCAGTTGCTCCCAACTTGAAATGGGTCTTTGTGAGGACCCTGGGAAGACTCAGCAACAAGCACTCAGAATATGTGGAGCTTCAAGGTGTTTATTCCTTCCAGTGTAACTATCTCTAGCCCCCTCCTCATGTTGTGGCAGAGAAAATCTCCTTCCGCACCTATCCATCTACTCCCAGTTGGCCAACTGCTTCTTTTGTGCAAGATAGATTAGTGTTATTACAAAAAAACAACAACAAAAAACCTCAACCCCAAAACAGGCAGCAAGAGAAATACCCAAGTATGGATATCCATATTTAGAGTAAATAACATCTTGCTGTAGCAGTGGGTCAAGTGAAATAAACATGTCTGATCATTAAATCAAACTAAATGTGTCAGAATCAGGCTCTGACCAGTTTGCCATAAGCAATGGCTGTTAACTCGAACAGAAATCACTAAACAACGTTGCTTTCCCTCGGGAAAAAAAGATAGAAAAACAAATGGCTTCAACACCACTTTTTTAAAAGTACTATAAAGACTGGATTTTACTGTAACCCATGAAGTTTTTCAGACCTTGAGACAGCATGAGGTTTCAACAGCCTAGTTAATACAATTTGGTTTTGCACAATGTCATTTGGACAGCATCATTACAGAATGCTTCACAATTAATTACATTCAAATAGCAGCTTCTATCCCCTGTGGAGAACGGGATTAATTGGGTCAGATGTAAATATGCATTTCATGGATCCTACTGAACACTTGCCCATCTCACCAATTTACCATGTAATTTGATACAACTGGTGTACTATGCTCTGGAGATGTGCAGGGCGAGCACAGTTGCAAGTCAGGGTAGAAAGACACAGATACAGCAGCGCTGGTATTCTCAGCCTGCATTATGCTTGGCTCTAACTGCGCGACCCTTCCATTCTCTTGCAGAAATACTCATTTATATTTATTCACGCTGAAATACTCTGCTGTTGAAAATGAAGCTTGGGACAGAACTCAGAACTGATATGAAGCATTGTGATGGACCCCTGGCAACGTGGGATCAGAAACTGTTTTCCTCCCAGGTGTCTTCACCCCCCATTGGAAAGAGGACCTGGCCACCACTGCAGTGAGAAACCCTGAGACCAGGGCCTTAGCGGGTCCTGACTCTGGACAGGGAAAGAGGAAAGATAAGCTACCTACAGGGAAAGAACAAAGGAGCCAACTTTGGGGCAAAGTTGTTTCCCTGACCCCTTGTGCAGCCTAAGCCTAAATCTTGGGTCTGCAATGGCTTTTTACTGTCTTTCTGGAGTCTTGGGTAGGGGTGGTTTAGGTTAAACATTCTCATCCTGAAGTCCCCTTTCTTCATTTTTTTATCATGAAACACATATTCAGCTGGCTTTTTTCCATGAAATAAGGTGGGGCAGAACATATCCAGTGAAAGAATCACCATTTTCTAAAATAATCTGGAAAACAAAAGCTTATTCTTGTGGCAGGTGGTTCTTGAAAAGCTACTTCTTGCTGCTTTAAAGCATCAAAAATAAGAACACTGTTTCCTGGCTCTTTCTAGCTTCCTCTGCCCTATTTTCAGTTTGCACTCTCCCTTAGGTATAATAAAAAATGAGACATTTGCACCCAGCTGGAGCGTACCTTTCATGAGCTGGAAAACTGCAGAGTTCATTTCTGGCGTCTTTCCTGCTGTTCACGAGTAACTACCAGGACAAACTCACTTGAGTGAAGTGCAAACTGCAGTCCCCAAGGCTTGTCAGTTCAGAGCTGTTCCTTTCAGCCACTGCGTGCACGGTAGGTACAAGGGAGGACTCAGAGTTTCTAATGCAAAGTAACACTACTGAGCAAACAAAAAAACCTTTTTTGAGTAGTCCTTCTGGCTTTTCCAGTCCTACCTGTCCCAGGTGGTGCAGCATACAGTCATTTTGTCATCCCAGATCTGAAATATTGTAATATTACTGTTCTGTAGACCCTTTAGACTTAGTTTTACAATGCTTATATCCTGTTCATATCTTATTTAACATTAAGGAGTAATTTGCTAAAGTATTTGCAAGCTGGCCAACATGAGTCATTATACCATATCATGTCCTACTTGCTGCTTTGGTGCCGTGCCTGGTCCCTACGGTTTGATTATCTGTCCCCTGCTCCCACTGAGTACTCTGTGTTGCACCACGCTGATCATTGCAGTGGACAGTGGATATAAAGATTCACCATTTTGCAGCCTTACCAACCCCCCCATCAATTCTCCACTTCTCTGGTTTCCACCACCTCTAGAGTAGGCATTTTTTCCCTGTCTTCCTTTTTTTTTTTTTTTTTTTTTTTTTCCCAGAACTATGAATTTTGTTCTCCTGATTTTGTTCCCCTGGCTTTGCCTCTACTCTGGTACCTGGATTCCACTACTTCAGCTTGCGCACTTGTACTCTACCAGATTTAATTAATGCTTAGATATTTGGGACTTCATATTTGGCGGTCTTTCTCAGGAACTGGTATTATGTGATCCATAAATTAGTTTGCCTTTGATTACAGAATGTTTAACGTACCCGGATTTTTACTTGGTTTTCACAGTTCTCTCCCTTGAAATGTAACTATCCTTTTTCTCTCCTGTTTCTTGGTTTGGAGTGAAAAATCCACCCCATATAATCCATCATTTTATTATGTCTGTGGCTGTAAAACACACAAAACACAGATACTTGGTTTGAGTTTTTTTACCTTCCCTCCTCCAATAAGGGAGGGAAAAGCTTCCATTTCTCTTTTCATGATACTTGTAAACAGTCCTTTATAAAAACCCATTTCTCTTTTCCACTGTTTCTTTGTCTGTGTTTGCTTTTCACTGGAAAATCTGCATTTCCAGTAAGCTTAGTCTGTCCACCTGGACAGACTGCTCTTACTAGATTTTTGATCTATTGCTTGGAACCACCACTGAGGCTGAACTGCTTCTTTTCCTACAGGTTACTCTTTCTTTGGGGACTCCTGTCTCTCTTTAGACTTGTGCCTAGAGCTAGAGTGGGGATTTACATCCAGATGTTTTTCCAGTTGGAATGATGCTTTTGTTTAAATGTTTAAACTCACTGTAGTAAGTCCATTTAATAACCAATAAAGATACTTTGATTGGTGTTAACTAGAGCCATTCCCAGCCTATTCATGCTCACAATAAAATGACAGACGAGGACATTCAGACAAAGTCACAAGGTGACATAGCAGCGTGTTGAAATGTATTGTGTCTATTATTTAACTGGTTCTGTTCTGTTGTATGAGGGACTGTAACTTCAAGCTAAGTGATCATTTTTGTGTATTTATCTTCCGCTGGATTTTTTTCTGCGCAGTTACATTAAAGTGCTAACGCAATTGCCCTGGAGAAAGAAAAGTAACCGCAATATCTTGAGGGTGTTTATCTACAGCAGAAGCTATGTGCTCTTTAATCCATTAAATGAGCAAATGTGTGTGAGAGAGAAAGCCATTCAGACTCAGACTCCTATTTTTCACAATGAAACTCGTGTGCCTGAGCTCGCCTGGTGAGTACCAAAAATAGCTCAGCCAAAAGGGCTTTCCTTGAGCACTTCCATTATTCACATGATGCGGCACCTTACATAACGCGAAGCGTGCACGTCATCCCGCCGAGTGCGGTGCACACGGATGCTAGCGGGCAAAAATTTCCACCAGGGACAGTAGTACCAAGTGTTTTAAAGGCAAAGTCAGGCTGAAGGCACTGATTGTTTTCAATGGGCAGAGCTAGAAAATCTTAGAAAATTGTTTGGGGGGTCTGACGGAGGCATTTCAGTATGATTAAAATGGCAGAGACGGCCTTTGAAAATCACTGTTACTCAATGCATACCTCTTCTCCTTTTTAAAGATGGAAATATTGTATCATCTTGACAGACGCAGTGACTTTGTTTGGGCACTTCGGGTACCTGTCTTGCCACCTGCAGCTCCATCCGGAGACCAGCAGTTCTCTGAAGCACTGGTCCGGGTGCTGCCATCTTTGCTTAGTGGAGTTATCCTTTGCTGCTGTAATCACTTAGTCTCAGTCCCAGCTCTTTCGTTTGAAAACACCATTTGTGCCTCCCTTTGCTAATCTGCATGCATGTGAACCCCCCTGGCTGCAGCATTGTTATTTGTATTGCTCTGTGTTCCCTGCACATGGGATTAAAGTCTGTCACAGCCTCCAGCTGCACAGTTTTTCATTCAACCTATAAAGTATTGCTTTTAACACTAAGGGTCCCAAACTTAACCCCTGTTCTTGGTCACAGTGATAACCATCACACATATAATTTAGGAAGTCATCTTTGAGATGATGGTATGAATACTAGTGTACTGTGAGTCATTTTGACTACTGATCATATAACATAATAATTACTGTTTTCAAAAAGGGATGACTGAACCTGTGTAAACAGAGTTCTTCCGCTTCCCTGGAAACATATCATTCTGAAAAATAAGCAAATCTTCTTTGATTATTACAAATCATATTTAAAAAAGAAGTTCCTTTCTTTCAGGTGATCTGGCACTATGTAAATTTAGATTTTAATATAATGAAACTGTACTACATCCTCAGTACCATCAGACTCACGGCTTCTGCAGCCTGTACTCTCTCTATGCAAAAAGTAGTATCATGATATAAAATAAAGAGGCAACCATTTCTCTCAGCAGTGAAGTATTGCTACTGTTGGTTGTATTTCACTGTGAGCAGGAAGACTACACAAATCTTTAGGACAAGCATTGAATGCTTCCTCCAACAGAAACTGCATGGGCAAGGTAAATAGGTTGAAGCGCTGATTACCTGAGGATATAGGGATTTATTCTGTATGGAAGATGGCAACAGGTCCTGGTAGTGCAATCTGTTCTAATGCAATGACAGGTCAATGGTTCAGCTGTAAATACAATTTCTGGACCATCAACAACACAACCTGGACATTCCTAGAGAAACATTAACCAGTCTGATCTTCGGCTTAAGAGATCTGATGGTCCCTTAAGGTGTCTTGTGCTTTCATGTAATGCTCTGAGGGTTGCAGAACTAAGAAGAACAAGATGAAGCAGAAGCAATAATGAAAGCAGTGACAAAGATCTAGGCTTACAAAACTGAGAACAGGATTTTTCTTGTTCTGTAGATCTAGATGCTAAACCCAGGAATCCTGATCAGGCATGGTTTGGCCCCTATTTTTTCTCTCCCCAGATTAGCAACTGAACGATGCAGTATAAATATTCAATCACTCCTCTTTTACACTGTCTTCTCTTGACTGTGTCACAATCACTTGCCTGTGACTTTTAGATTCGCGTTCACCATAAGCCCTAGTTCAGCGAGCAATACCTCAGCAAGTCAAGCTCCCTGCTTGTGAGGCTCCTTGTGGCACCACAGGCAATGTTGCTCTGTTCTCTGCACACAAATTTCCTTCTCTTGAGCAGAAAAGTACTGAGCTGCAGCTACAGTAGCATTGGTCCAGAAACCTCCCTCTTGGTATGTCTCCTCTGTTCACCTCTCAAGTGCACATCGCTTCTGTGGTGGGAGTTCTCCAGGGTAAAGGAATGCCAGTGCAGCTCCAGCTCTTAGGGCTCTGCAGCAAAAGTACTGCAGCAACATGGCCCCTCTGCGTACTGTCCTGGCTGTATATGTAATACACAATATTCAAAAGCAGAAGAGACGTTTCTGCAAGTGTTCCTTAAGAGAGAGGGTAGCCAAGCCTTACATGAACCTCAGCTGGACTACTAGCACTATATGACTGATAAGACACGCAACACTGATACTTACTTGGACTGTTTTTGTAGTTGTATGGCACCAGCTTTCCAGAGACAGCACACTAATATTGGTCCTATCTTCTAGAGAGACCTGGAAAATTTTCTTTTTATGTTCAGTCTTGTCTATGTGTAAATAAGATTATACCTGCAGTAGAAAGCATCCAGAAAAGAAGACTCTCTTCTACTGCTTGATATCGTAGCTCTGAAAGTGAACAATTCATTGCGTTGCAAACCCTCTGTCCTAATCTTGCTGTGTGACATGAACTGTGATTTTTGCTTTGATTTTGAAAGCTACTAATTCCCTTCACAGTGTACAAAATCCACTGAAATCATCTGCATCTTATAATCACATAACTTTACAGAGCTTGATCAAAGTCAGAGGCCCATTACAGCTCAAAAGCTGCTCAGGCAATGTTTTTGTTCTGGGAAATCAGGTCCTGAGAGATTTAAATCCTGGTCCCATTTTATTTAAATGAATAAATTTCATTTCTCAGCTACCAGTACCAAGCAGTGAGCTGCACACTAAGCTCATTTCTCTCTCCATCACTGATTTTATTACCTCCACAACTCACCCATAATCTGGATCTATCAGCTGCTATCATATTGCTTCAGATCTGCTACACGTTACGCTGTGTAAAAGATTTCAGCTCCATGGCTCTTCTCCAAGCAAATAAAAAGAAACCAACAAAATACATTTTTTCATTCATAGATATTCATACTCCACTAAGCAGGGCTCAGGACATTACGAGGAGGAACACTGCAGGTTGATGGTTCAGGAATAAATATCATACCAATAAAAAAGCATTTCATTATACATACCGAGTTTTGTTGGAATGCGCTCATCTGAAAGATGACACAATGTGGGATTTTCTGTCTCAAGGCACTTCCTATGCTCCTGTCCCCCCATTCACCCTATATTTATACAGGACCAGGCTACTGAATATACATGCACTTTCCTTGGGAGGTTTGGAATGGGGGTGGCACAAGCCAACCATGGAAAAGAGCAAGCATAAGGATGGGCCACAAGAATGTACAGTATGAAACTGCTGTTCATGCTGGGGACAGTATTGTATATTTTGTGGGGACATTTAGCAAAGAGAATACAAGAGACTACTAGTGATGCCATCAAAATCATCCATTTTGCTGATTTATGACATCATTGCACATACTAACACTCTCTCTTGCTTTCTCTTTCTCACTACAGTTTTACCCTCAAACTTGAATTGCCGATCTGATTCACTGTCCCATAAGCTGATGACTCTTTGCTCCGCAAGCCATTCACGCGCCGCATGGACTCGACGCTTTCATTCCCAACAGTCATAGTCTGTGCCTGTCCCCAGAGTGTCAGCATAGATAGCAGCAACAAGAATGGGAATAGCACAGCGGTAACACAACGACACACATACACAACACGCAAAGAGAAGAACGGCTCCGTTAGAGAAGACCATCATGCAAAACAACGTGAATCACTTTCAAGGCAAAATAAACTGAGAACATTGTGAGAGACAAACTCAAGTAAAGCAATGCAGAAAACACCTTCTAAAGAGATGGCCTTAGTAACATTATTGCCTATTTTGAAATTCGTGCAACCAGATTCATAGGAAAAGTGAAAGCAAGCCTGTGCAAATGGATAGGTGTTTCTTACTCCAGCAGAACATTTCCTTGTATTTAATAAGGGTGTTACCCATTTTGCAAAGAATCCATGCACCGACTGGCTTAGGATAAAGAGAGGTCTTCTGGTGATTTGGTTTTAAATAACTTTCTTTTAATAGTCACCAGAATAATCATTCCCACAGCAGATGGATGATCACTTCCATGGACCAAAACGTCATAATTTTTGAGTGATGCCACTGGATACTGTTACTTACCAATGGTGGCTTCTTGCCTACTTGTTCAGCTCTAAAGAAGACATCGTATCCAAACCTGAAATTACAGAGCCCATACAGCAGCTTCTGCTGCTGCCATGCTGTTTTTGGAAACAAAGGCTTCCAGTGGTAGTGCATCTGGCATGCGTGCCTGCAGACGGACAAGCATTTCTGCTCTCTCCTTCAGCTCTAATCTAAACTTAATGGGAATCTCAATTCACCTGACAATAATATTAAACCAGAGAACAGCACTGGATTGCTTCCCAGAGCATCCATCAAATATTACATTAGTTACAGAACATTTATTAGACAGACCTGTCAAAACACAAATGCCCTGTGCCATTGTTGTCATCTCTCTTGTAAAGGAAACCATTATTTGTGGCTTGAAGCACTGGCGCAGCTCAAGCAAATATTTACTTCACCTAGCAAATGCATATGTACAGAGTAAACCTAAATGTTTCTACTAATACTGAAAAAGAGTGACATAGATACAGGAAGGATGAAGCCTTTACAGTTGTGGGAATGATCATAACTGGACTAAAATTCAATTTAATGTCTATTCTTGTCTTTCCATTTACCAAAGAAAAAATCAGGAAAGGTGGACAGACTTTGTAAAAATATTTCTGAACTGACATCTAGGTTAAAAACAAGCCTCTCTTCTGTGTTCCAGTCACTGGTATAAAATGATGTGATAACGATACTCGCAAATAGTCCCTTTGCTAAAAATTTGAAGTTAGTAAGAGTAACAAACTGTGAAATAGTAGAATGTAGAGAAGAAATTGTCCTAATCCTTCTCTTTTTTAAAGTGGCCATGTTTCCTGGTTTCAGCTGGGAAAGACACCAGTCACTGGTGGTTTAGAAGTGAGGGCAGAACTGCTGATCACTCTGCAACAGGCTACACTAAGGAATCTCCCATTTTAGCATGACTAGCTAGGGTAGCACTAGAAAAGACAGGTCTCAAGCATGTGCTGACATCAGCACATCTGGATGATGTCAAGGAAATAATATTGGTACTCTGTCTATGTCATTGCTTCCAACTGTTCCTTATCTGCTGCTGGATGCCACATAATAGCATAATATTTGGGGATTAGAAGGGAATCTAATTTCACAGGTGAAGGTACAGCTGCCTCAGCAATTTCAAGAATAAAATTCTTGGAATTAGACTAATCTATTGACATTTATCAATAACTTCATAAACTGCAAATAAACCCAGCAGCTAGTTTTCAGCTCTTTATCAAGGAGTAAATCATTCAAAAGGAAACTTTAGAATAAGACTGTCCTGCAAGGGCAAGAAGAGCTGAGGTGAAAAACCAACTGCACGTCAGCATGGTGTCGGGCCAGACTCAGTCACGCCAAGTAAAGAGCATCTGTACCTTGTTTTGTCTTCTTTGCCTTCTTCGAAGCCTTAGAAACTCCTTGTGCTGCCGTGAAACAAAGTTGACTGCTGCATATTCCAGTAATGCAGCAAAGACAAAAAGAAGGCACACGGCCATCCAGATGTCGATAGCTTTTACATAGGAGACCTACAAAGAAATAAGACACAGCATGTTATATTTCAAACTTCTTCATGAGCTGAAGATATTGACATGAAAAAATAAACACATTTCTGCACAGCATGAGTTCCAGTTGTTCAATGAGGTGGGGTTTTTCTTGTTTTGTGGTTTGGTTTGTTAGTTTATTGTCTTATAACAAATAAATAATCTAACTATTAATGGAAATGTGTGTTCACAAAGAATACACAAATTATGAGCTACTGCCTTTAGAAAAGAATCAGGATTAGTCTAACAGAAACCAAGTGCTCTTATAGTCACAATCACAGCTTATCAGAAAGAATACGAATACAGGGTGTGATACAATACCTATTGTAGTTATCACCTTTTTCATCTTTCATGAACCAATCATCATATTGATTAATTAGCTATTTTTGGTATCCATAACCCCAAAGTAAACTCAGGGTACTGTATCCTATTGGTTGATATGACTTTACTAATGTATGTGTTATTAAATATTTGATCCTAGTTGCATGACCTTTATGCAACAACTCTATAAGAAAAATAAATCTTCATAGATATTACGTACTACAAATACCCAAATACCAAATGCCTCTGTTCTCGTAAAAACCTATTCTGATTTGACTTGACTGGTCCACAATAAAATCACATGTATTACAGCACTGCAGTGTCACAAGATTTTTATATTACCCACAGAGTGGGCCAAACAGTAGCCAATTAATGAGCTACACACTATGCATATCAAAGGTACACTGTTCTCCATATCTGTATTTGGTCTCTGCCTTTCTTTGTAGTCTTGCAGTTTTTAAGCAAAGATCTTATGATTAGGCAACAGCAGGTTGTCTCTTTTGTTTATCAGGTATTACATCCAGGGTGGAGTTGAAATCATCTGGCTTTTAATGTCTACAATGTACATGTGAGCTAGTTGCCTAAACTCTTTTGATATAAATAAATCAAGGAATGAAGAAAAACAGGCATTTCTAGGATGCAATTCATCTGAACCGTTTTAGATGTCTTCTTGGGATGTGATGAATAACACCCAAATAGTGCTTCTTCATCTTCATGTCTGTAAAGAGGAGCTTAGAACCACTGTCTAAGCATAGACACGTGGAGCTTTACTCAGTTGTTAAATAAAAGCATCACATACTGCCACATTAGGTACCTAGCCTCCATTTGCTATTCCAGCAGAGCACAAATGTCCAGTATTATACTAACCAGTCCTCTGGAGATGTCTCAGATACCCAAGGTCACCTCAAATGGCACCACCATACAACTGAATCAAGATAAGCAAAATGGATCATAGCTAAACTCTGAAAAATTATAATCAAAGGTATTTAAAGTCTGAATAATACCCTGCAGGCCAAACATTTCAATGCAGTCAAAACATACAGTGGTCTGAAAAGAGAGCAGAAAAGGATGTGTTGTGCATCTAACACTCTAATGTTTAGGAGACCCAATCTCCACCTTGGAAAACTCCACCTCTACCCTTTGCGCACGCTATTCAAAATGACCTTGCTCTTATGGTTGTGGCTACCATTTAATGATGAAGGGAAGCACACCTGTTTCGGTAGATTTTGCTCCTATTGCTCCTATTTACCATGCACTTGAATAGCATCACTTTCCAAAGTCTGTAGAACATTTTTTATTAACATCGAATGGAATATACTGCCCTATGTGCTCTAGCAAGCAATTCGAGCAGAGGAACTGGCATTTAAAGCATGGCAGAAAGGATACAGAGCTCCATCCTGCAGATCCTGAACACTGAGCAGGACACTTCAGAGGAGCCAGATACTGTTGTTCAGCTTGCACCACGGGAACATACATTTCTGTAGCTGAGGCTATACTCCAGCTCCACACTGCCATGCCCACTGCAATGCCCACAACGCAACATGCACAGGCTGAAATGGAAGAGGAGGATTTAGCAGGCTAACGTGACACTATGAATCTGTGCCTTTCAATCAGATACACAGCAGGTATGCATTTCTCTCTCCCACACATAAAAAAAAAATCTTACGAGTTACATCTTTACTGAGCAGCTGTGAAACCCAGTGAAAACTTGACAATGTCCCAGACGCTCTGTGCCACAGGCTGAGGCGCAGTAGGAACCAAGTCACTGTAATTTCTGTAAAATGCAGCTGAGTTTAGATTGTTTGTTACCTTCCTTGAAGGGGCAGCTTGTTTCCCTTTACAAATGCCCTTAGGAGCCGTATTAGACATGCATAAACAGCTGGACTGTGCTGCCAGAGACAGCACAATGCAGGGAGTTGAAGCCACAAGAATCAGCATTTCTGACTGTGCAAATCCTGTCCTAGGGGGCTTAAAGCAGGGAGGGCAAAATAATAAAGGAAGCCCTGAGTGAGCCTTCCTGCCACTTACACAGTGCTGCCATAAATGGCATCCACACAATTGCTGAGCCAGCTGGATTACTTTAAGTCCAGCCTGCTGGGCTGGAATCAGAGGATCACAGTATATGTGGCAGGTACGTAGCTTGTTTTATTTAGCCATTGCCATACCATGGTACAGCTTTAAATGTGAAAACAGCACATTAAAAATAAATAAATGGAGAAGTCCTGCTGATCCGTTTGTTTTCAAATCACTTTATGTAATTTAACCTATGTATCCCCAGTATGTACAGAATTATGCTGCTAAAAGCTGAAAGCCCATGCAATTTTCTGAAGTTAGACTTTTTTCTAGCCACTCCTATGCATGGAAAATGACGCGGATCTATTACACCAAGCCTAGGAGAGCTTCACCTGGTACACAATTCCAAAGAAGTCGTAAAGTGAGTGCCCAGATTTTAGACCAGCACTTTGGTATCTAAAGCACGCACAATGCAAAGATTCAGTGGATTTTAGGGTCTCTGTCTACTTTAGCTGACTTTAACCCGTATCTTCTTTCAACTAGGAAATGGTCACATCTACCAGATCGTAGACTGATCTGAAGTGAATCTCTCCTAACCACCATTGCTGAAGCTGTTCCACTTCGTATGAAAACACTTAAAAATCCATTGGCTTGGGGACTGGGAACAGACTCTCCTCTTCCTAGATGCAAACCTTAAGCAGTGGCATATGAAGTCATTCTCTGTCTCTGTGTCCCACACACACGCAGGGATTGAGAAGGCCCTGTCACAAAATATTTCATGGTGCTTGAACAATTTCCTCAGTGAGATGAGCACAGAAAGGATGAGAATTGGATCTGCACATTCCAGGTGAGTGCTATAACCACTTGCCTACCAGATGCTGTAGCTTCTTACTGTGGTGTCTCACATGTCAATGAAATGCCTTTTTCTAAGAGCTCCTCAGCAATTTCCCACTTATCTCTACAGGAAACTCTCCACTCGGCAGACTCTAGCGTGCATCTCATTCCTAGGTGCTTATTTCTCCTTTGCACCATACAAGGAACCTTTCGCATCTAATTTTCAGTTTAAAATACTGCTGAGTGACACACTCATAGGAGCTGGGGTCTGCAAAACTGTGTACTTCGTGATATGATAGGCACATCCATTGCTTTGGGAGGTTCTTCCACCAAACTCAAAAACAGTGTTACCAGCGATGTTTTTTTCCCAGATCATAGCTTGAAAACTCACGTTTGCTCAACTAAAAGGCTTACAACACCTGCTTTGGTAAGGACTCATCAAACAATACTGTATCTCCTTAACTACCATGTCCATGCTCCATGTTCCATAGTCACTACTGTGTACGTGTAGGACAGTATAGACCCTGATTTTTTTGGAGAAGCTTTTGTCTCACCTAACAAAACATGTTATGTACATGTGGTTTTTTTAATTAATGGTAAGAAATAAGCATTTTTAGGACAAAATGCATCTAAGTGGAAGGTAGATATCTATACTATAGTCAAACGAACTGTACCCTAAAAATGCCAGTCTCTCATTTTTGACCAAGACTGGAGTTTTGGATGGCTATTTCAGGTATGTATGTCTGCTTGATATAGGCCTATGTTGGTTAGATAAAGCCTGTGAATCCTCTCTATTAGTGTCTTGATGTAATCCTTCAACAGAATAGGGCAGAATAAAACAAGTTACCCACATGACCCTATGTAATAGAGACTGTTACCTGAGCATTTGCCACCTTTCCCATAATTTCACTTGCAGGACAGAATGCAAGGTGTGCAGTAACACTACAAATTCAGAGTAAGCATTATCAAGCTACCAGGTAGTAGTGAAAAGATAGACCCTGTAAAACTTCCTCTGAAAAGCCTGTCACTCCGACAGCACACTGGCTCCATTTACTTTGCATTACTTCAAGAAGTGGAGGTTTGCAAACTCTGCCTCGTTCAACATTATCATGTTCAGAAAGCACATTAAGATTTTCGTCCCCTTTTCTTTCTTTAAATAGCCGCTCCACTTTTTACTGCATGTTGTGCAGCTTCCTCTCTAATGTTGTTCGAGAGGAGGAGATTTAACGGCTCCCACCAATAAAACCATAAATTATATCAATTATTCAGATGCTCTGTAAATGTTTTAGGGCCAGCTAATGAGGGAAATTTTTCAGAGTGAGAGCTGTCTGCACCAAGAGCCAAGTATGGTAAGGCTGAGCACAGTAAATGTGACAAAGCAATTCCTTTCCCTTCATAATTTTCCTCATTTGTTATTTGGCCATGCCCATTATGTAAATAAAAGACCAGTTTATGCTCTATACAGCACTGCTGTAGCATCAATGATCCCAGTGAAGTTCCTGGAAATGAAAGTCTAAAGAGGATCACACTGTTCATGAAGGCCTTGCAAAGATTAAACCTTCCACTTTTCCAGCTCTTTTTATGTTAGCACTCTCTCACAGCTTCTGGATACCTTTCGGAATATCGCCATGTGTCACCACCAGAACAAGGCATGCTTTTGTGGAGAGAAGCCGGGGGAAAACATGGTCATGGGTCCTGCAGTTGAGCAGCTGTCATTTGTTGACGTTTGTGAATCAACCCAAATGTGAGCTCTATTTCTGCTACAGCACCAGCCTCATGAGACTCCAGACAACTGCTATAACTCTCCGATTCGGCTGAACAGGCGTAAAATGGAAATAGACACATCCATTCTCTCCCAGAGTCCTGCATTGTGAAAATAACTTCAATACGCAGTGCAAGGTGCTCAGCCTGTGTTAAAAAACATATATACCCTTATTTTGGTTGATAGGATGTCATGAAAAAGTATCTTTGGCTTGTGATATGAAGCCCCAAACCTGTACTTTTGCACAATACCACATTCTAGGCAAGATTTTTTTTAAAGAAGAAAATTTTCAGCTACTGGAAAATGTTACAATTTGAAATTAATTTCTCCTATGCATTAAAAGAATCTCTTGGGGAAAAAAGTTTCAGAGAATTTTTCAGATTGGAAATGTGGAAATAGAACAAAGTAACATTTTAAATCAAAACTGAAACAAAAGTTATGTAAAACTGCCTTCCAGTACAAGGCATTGATGTTGCATTAAATTTCACTTTATTTTTTTAAACCAAAGCACTTACATTAAATTCTGTTATCATAAAACTCACTGGTTTTTTTTTTTTAAATCTTGAATTCATAAAGAAATTGATAGCTCTTTCCTGCATATCAGCTTTATACAGCTGAAGCTGAAAGCACCAGTCCTGGTTTCATCACATTTTCCAGGCAGAGACGTTTCTGAACGAAGAACATGCTGTCAGCTGCTATTACAAGGAAAGTATTTTCTTTTTGTCTCGTTTTTACTCTGGATCTTTCTTTTCACCCAATTATTTCACCCCCATGAAATATCAACCTTCTAAAGCAAGTTCATATCAGAAAATGCAAATTACTTTCACAGTCCTAAACCCTCAGTCCTTTTATGCTATTCTGTTGTTGCAACACTTTCCAGTTAACTATCCTTCACGCTGTGCAATTTTAAAGGGTCATAGTCACTGTTCAATACCTTAACAGGTTAGGGCAACAAGACTTTTTAGCTTTGTGGACAATACAGCATAAAACAGAAAGTGGTTTAGATTCCACCAAGTTTAAAATTAATGGGATTGATCACCTGGTGAGGAAATCTTCATTAAGTGTTCAGGAAGTAAAGCAACTGTCCATCACAGCTGGCTTTGGGACCTGTTCTCAAAGGGGCTGCTTCTGCAGGGGAGGGAATGATAATGAAAGCTTTCGTCTTCCAGACTATGGTAAATGTTTGTTTGCCTCTTCAAGACTTTAATATCCATATCCTTCCCATAATGTACTTTGCAATGAAAAAGGCTAAGCTATTGGAGCTACTATTCTGTTACTGGAAAATAAGGGTTCATAGTATGGGGCAGATTTTGACAGGAGATGGTTCATCAGTGAATGAGTCCCATGGAAGTTGTAGGTGTCCTTCGTCAGCTCACTTCTTACTGCATTTCTAGGTGGCTTGGGAAGACAACCAGCTTAGCTGGTGACCTTCTTTCCTTTTGAGGTGAAATGGGGTTAAAATCAAGTCCCAAATGTCCCACTCGGGAACCAAGCTACTACCCTCAGAGTAAAATGCCTGTTCTGAGATGATGACATAACTAATTTGGTTGGTTTGTTTGATGAATGAAAAAAATGACAGTATTTGGTGAATGTGAAAGACACTTTTTCCAGTTATTTTAATAAAACAACTATTTTTCTTTTAATTGACAATATTTTGTTCAACTCTTTTTTTTCAGAAACATCTACTTCATCTTCCATTTTTAAAAGAAATGTGGACAATTTTCAAAACAAAACAAGAAACAAGCAAGAAATATTTAATTTAAAAATGCTGAAACAAACTTTCCCACCCTCCCTCCATTATTCAGATCCCATCTGAAAGTATCCACCTAACTCAGCAGGGAGTCACAAGTTGTTCCAGTCACCCAAAATTGCCTTTTTCAGTGAATAAACTATTCATCCAAATTTTTTTGCTCTATTTCTATTGCTGGTTCTGCCAAGTCATGAGATGCTAAACCTCCTACCCACTGCTCATGTAGAACTAAATGCCGACTGCATTCAAGCCAGGAAAAAGTATGGAAACCATTTATGGTTTGTTTTTCCTTCAAAGATGAATGAAAATTGTCTTCAAGTCTTTGAAGATGATCAGGGAGTTAAGGTATTTACAAAGATGTTTAGAGAGAGGCCCCTGGAGCAAGATTCTCCCCACCTTCAGATTGGGGCTGACCCCCAAGGAACTGCAGGTATTATCCAAGACTTTGTGAAACTCTGCAACACATGGCTAACACCTGATTCAGGTGATGAAGGACTGTGTTATAGTGCATCCTGCAGGATGTGATAAAGGGAGCACAGAGCAGTAGCTGCACACCGGAGACTGATATCTCTTTAAATTATGTAACTATATTCTATATGACACATCATAAAAAAGCTAAACTTGTGTTCCGGGTAAAGGAAAGCCATTCTAGAGAAGCAATAAAGTATTTCTTTTTGGCATGGGCTGTGTCTATTCATACTTTATGCTCCTTCTTCTCAAACAGCATATTTCCACCTTTGAAAAATGTAATCCCACAAATACAGTTATCAGATCGGTGAAGCCAAGACTGCTTGTTTTTCCTTCCCAAGGGCATATGAAGTATTGGCATGTTCATCATGTGTCATTTTGTGCAATCATATGGTATAGTTCCCTTGTATTTCCCATTCCTGACAATTCATTCTTTCTGTACAGGAAATTTAGACAGGATATACCATTTCCACTTCAAAAGCCCTTGACTTCCTTGAAAATAGTATGACTATTTTTCAGACAAAGAAAAACAAATCTGAGCAATAGCTTAAGGCAGTTTTTCTAACCAAGCAGGTTATAGCTGAGAAAACAAAGGCTTGTGCTTTGGACAGATAATGGTGTTGGTTCTCAGCTTGGGAGCAAACTGGGTGATTTTATTATGCATTGATAATGCAGGGATGGGCTGACTGCTGCTGCTGGGAATGAAGTAACACTAATTGAAATTGTAACCAGGGTCAAACGCCCACTTTTGCAAACAGATAGTCAACTGTGTGTTGTATCACTTTTCACTAAGATGACAATAAAGTGGAAATGTCTCTTATATCTAGGCCAGGAGTTCAAGTCTAGCTCAGACCACTACCAAAATGGTTAACAAGATGATACAGACAGGAAATGATGAATTATTTAGAAACAGGAGGTTCTGGAGACCCTTCCCAAGAACTGTGGTGAGTTCGTGACCCGTAAAAAAGGGCAGAGTGGAACTAGGAATGAGCAGATCCGCATCAGGGCGTGCAAAGTTTGGGCGCACGGATGGACCAAATAATAAAGGGACTAGTTATTTCTGTCTGATTGTTTCTTTTCAGCCCCCTGCAGAAACAGATTTTGGGGAGAATCAAAACTGTGGAAGAGAGAGAGGGGAAAAAATGTAAATTGCTCTGTTCACCATTAATTAGGACTTTGGCGTCCACCAGGGCACTGCTGACTTTTCTCATTGCCCTGATCCTGAAAAACACAGGGCAAGAACAGGTCAGGGGACACCACCACTCCCACCAGCTCAGCCACATCCTCAACACTATATGGAAATTGGAAATTGTGGGTTTTGTCACTGTCCAGCCTGGTTGCCTCTCTCTGCCCTCTTGGTAAAAGAAGTCTGGCTTAACTGGCCAACAAAAATGTGCTCTGCAGTAGTGTTGCAGACCAAGAGGCAGCTAACCCCACCTCAACCCAATGTCACAGCCAGAGGTGGTATGGTTTTGTCAGATCTCAGACAAGCCAGTAAGACCCACAGTCTGTGCTTGAGCTGTCTTAGAAAGAGACCTGCAACACCAAGCATGAGTTTCTCGCCACTAATATTCTGCACATCTCTGCTATTTTCCTCAGTCCCATTTTGTATGTTTTGTCTTCTTCTGTCTTCAAGAAATTGGTCTTGAGTAAGAGCTCACAACCATTTTTCTAAATCTTTCTCTTTCTTCTTTCTTCCTTCAAAAACTACCAGATTTCCAATAAAGCTTTCTACAGTCAAAGGGAAAAACAATCCTCCTGTCCCCCAAAAAAGCTAGGGCTCTCTGTGCACACAGGCTCCCTACAGGTTACTACAGCATCTCAGTGCCCCACCAATTAATCTTTCGGGTTTGGCATGTGAATAAAGAAAGGCAGCAAAGCAAGCTCATATTGGCAGAATTAAAATAAATAATACCAATATTTGTGACATTTCTTGTGTATGGACCAAAGAAAGTAATCAACAGATTGGTGGAGCCATGGTGATCAGTTTATGAAGGTGACATAAGGATTGATGTCCCTGCTCCAAGGAAGCAGCTTCTTATTGTTAAGTAATTGAAAGACATTTATCACACGGAAACACCCTCATATCCAGCTGAGATCAGTGCAAATTGAGAATTATATGTGGCTGCATTAAGACACAGGCAAATACACATACAGGCAGCCTTTGTAGCTAGATGACAATGTCAGTCTCGGGTCTCGTTTACAATAGAAGTTTCTGGCTCTTCCTTCCTAGTGAAATCAACAGATAATATTTCTTTAATGTCATTAAATGCTCACTTGACTACTTGGACTCTAGTGGTATTTCTTCAGCAGATGAGAGTGTGGATAAAAACAATCACCAAGGAGAAAAAACTGAGGAAGATTAAAGAGGAGCCACACCACCATGATTGCATGATTGCTAGCAAGAAACACTGGCAGGATTTTGAAACAGTGTCATTAAATTCATAAATAGAGTGAAATGCTGATACTTACCAAAGGAGCATTTATATTTAAGATTCACTTGAAATAACAAGCCAATGTGGTATGTACCTGAGAACAGTCAGAGTGCTGTTCTACTTCTAAAATGCCAGCTTTTCTGCAGTGATTACAGTTTTCTGAAATTTTTTTTTGTTTGGGTTTTTTTTTTTTTTCAAACAGAGCATTAACTCAGGTTCAGAAAATCCTTTCCATCTCCTCTGTAGATCCAAAAGTGTCTCAACCACCTCAGGTGAAAAGTAATCTCCATTCAGCTCAGCCACAGCCATGCCAGATGTAGTTATTACCTCTGCCACCCGGTTAGGAAGAATTGCACCAAATTGCATTATACTTTGACCTTTGAAGAGTTAACTGACTCAGTGCATGGCTGTTATCAAATAACAAGTCAGGTTTTTATTTCTGTAGCAATAGGAACAAATCTCTTCCTTTCATATAAAGCAGGTAAGTATCACAAAACTGGTGGATGACAGTATAGCTACCATGATCAATACCAAGAACATTTGCACCTATACATACATTTTTAGGTATAATTTTTCCATTGGATAGCATGAAAATTGTGTTAATGCTCAGGTGACTGCAGAACATTCTACAACATCCTCTCTGTGCTGTATTTCCTATTGTAGTCACAACTAAGTGAACCATTAAAAGTGATCCAATTCACTGAACCAAACAACAAAAACCTAAAATTAGAAAAAGGATGCCTAGGGCAATATGCCTTTTTTTCTTTAACTCTTGGTCTCTGCTGTTTGTGAATAGAGAGTTGATTTTTCTTCTTCTTCCCTAAGATTATACTCCTCAATTCTGGATTTCTTACATTCCAGCAATGTAATTTGGTGGGAAAATGCGTTTGTTTATTTTTATGACTGCCAGTCTCTCTAGATCAGAGATAAGCAAATTAAATTAATTCTTTGGTCAGAGAAAATTGCCTTACCAATACTAAATATAACATCAGACTGAAACAACTGAGAATGTGATGGTTCATTACATTATTCAGTATCTACATATGCTTCTTTCTTGACTGTTACTTGATCAGTTACTTACTATTCCTGAGCCACTTATCATTCTTAATGATTCTTCGGGCTCTGTGTTCTGAATTGCTACTTTCATCTGATTAAACTGGAAGGGAGAAAAAATACTTTATTTGTGGATAATTTAAGCAATATGTAACTAACAATAATGGTACAACAAACAGATCTGCATACACAGTCCATCAAATTATTCTCTTTCTATCTTTGTAAGAAAAAGGGATTTTAAATGAAAAATAAAAGTGTCCCTAAAAAAAGATCCTGAAGCTGACATCAAAGAAAACATAGGCTCGGGAGGGATAACATGGTCCAATTCCAATTGTAAGTGTGAGTCATATTTCATGTACAGTAAAGCACTTAAGGAAATGCAGAATTGAAAGAGGATGTACAATGGGAATAATAGAATATGGCAAAGGTGAAAATGTACGCGGAAAGAAATTGATGGCCTGAATATTAATAAGCAGAAAGAAAGAAAATGGGATAAATAAGGCAGGTTAAAGGAAAGAAAATGGAATTCAAATAAAGGGGAACGAACAGCAGCATTTAGCAAGATTCATATAAAGATCTTATTTTTTTTAAACTTTAACTGGATCAGTTTCCATATTCTAAAAGGATCAGAGCTGCCATATTAATGTAAATGTGCCTATCACACACCCAAATTAGCTCAGTCCCCTAGGCCCAGGACCTGGAATCAACACTGCGTTTGGTGAAGCACAGGTTGCGTGCCCAGACCACTGTTTTGCGGAAGGTCACCTTGCTCAGGACGGTGCATGAAGCCAAGCACTACTTCCTTTCTGATGGCCTCCTCCAACCAAGGACCCACCTGACCTCCTCTGTAGGTCCCACTAACCTGCTCCAGACAGTCAACCAGCACCACCTCTTTGGAAGAAAAAGGCTGGGTCTGAGGGCTGATATTGCACCACGTTTTGTGATAGAAGCAGATCCGCACAGCAGGTTTGAAGCTACTGGCAAGTACCTCTTTCCTTGTTTTTCCTGTTCACATCCTTTGGAATTTAACGATCTTTTTGTTCTCTTTTCTAAACTCAGGTAGTACTTCCTAATCAAGCTCTGCCTGTCCTTTCCAGCCAGAGATGTCTGACCAATTCAAGTTTGTTAACTGAATTATGTTTTCGATCCACTTGTGGAAGACCAGCCATGGAACAAAAAAGCAGGAAAAACAAGCACAGGAACATAACATTGTAGGCTCCCTTTTGTGTCCATGTGGAACCACCAGGAACACCTGCGAGGACTCACCAGGCTACTCAAGCACAGAAGAGACAGTGTCACCTTTCATGCTCATTTTCTACTGCGGATTCTGATTATTTGTGATAGCTTACTGATGGTCTTGCTGCTAACATCGTAACTCAGAATGCAATTCTCTCCTTGGCAATTCAAGAGACAAAATAATCTGTTGATTTATAGTAAAAATTGGGCCTCCAAATTCTGAGACTTTGCTTCCAAGAACAGTCTCATACTAAGGTTTTGTTTGCAGCTATCATGTTTTTCACAGAATTTCATTTTCACCTGAGCTGTAAATCCAGTACTTTCTGAATCATATTGTAACATCAAATTGTCTCCAGGACTCTCATACTAAGATCTTTGTTCAAAACCATGCCATCACACAGCAAGGCTGAGTGAAGACATTTTCAGCCACAACAGCTAGGAATCTAGTGCAAATATATAAAAAAATCAATAGCTAAGAACATCATTGCTTCTCACTGAAGGATGTTTGTGCAGAAGCCTTCTAGCCATGCATTCTTGTGTTTGGGGCACATCTATATTCCCTTCTCAGCTTATCTTTGAGGCAAAGTACTGGACTTTCATAATTGGAGAATCCTTTTCTGAAGGTTATTTGATTGCTTAGCCTAAAGTCCAATGTTTACTCCTATAAACTGCTCTTTGTTCCTCATCCATTTTCTAATGCCAGAGTGGGTGCATTTGTTCTGTACTGTCTGCGGCTATAGTTAAAGCATCCAGAGACTCTCCAAGGAACAGGAAATCAGAGCTGCACACCACCAAGCACTAAAGGCGCCCACAACTCTCTCAGTTCCAGGGACTGAGGCAGTTTAGAGTAGAGATGGAGAGTCATATGCAGGATCATGCAGACACCTCTCAGAGAGGCTGCTGTTGGCCCTGGAGGTTCAAAGCACTGCAGCACAAGTAAAGGAATGGCTTTCATGTCAGTCTGATGCGCGTGCTCAAGACTTGTTGAAGTCTGTTGCCCTGTAGCAAGCAAAAGCTTGCTGGCTCCTTGCAGGATGACTTCATGATACTGACAGATGAATGTTCGCCTTACAAAAAGGCTGGAGAAATCCTGGAGAGAGCTAACAATTCCATATCTAATGAGCATATTGCCATTGCTCAGTGAATATTCACAGTGAAGATTGTTCATCTGTGCAGGAAGTAGGGAATAAATCACTTCTGGTTCTCTTATTTCTATTTGCAATGTTATAGGCTCTTGCATACGATGTATTGGGTTACATCCTTCCTGCAAGCATGGCACTATAATTGATGGTATAGGTCCCTTTATTTCTTTTTTGTGTGTGTGTGTTCCTAGTTTGTGTCATATGCTGTGTCTGTAAAACAGTGAATAGGTGAGGTTGAACCACCTACAAGGAGGGGAGGCTGCTGCACCCTCGAGAAACTGCTAACCCTGCTCAAATGGAGAAGGTTCACAAGACTTAATGATATGGGATCTGGAGAACTGTACTGAGAAGCCAGACATGCCTCAGAAATTATCTCCTAAGACCCAGAGGGGACCAAACTCTGTTTTCTGCTACTCAAAGTCATTGGGATGGCTGGAATTGAGGACACAGTAGGTAGGAGGAGAGCTGTGTATGAACCTTTGCATTTCTGCTCAGTCTTACCTAGTTGCTTTGAGTTTATTAAAAAAAAACAATTCAACTTTTCTTGTTCTATTCATGTTCTGATGAAACATGGGTAATTTGTAAGTTCAAAAGAAATTTTTATCTTTTGCAGCATCTCATTGTGAGAAGAAGATAGAGGCACATCCACCTCAGAGCTCTGGTTGATACAGGGTCTTGACACAGGCACCATTTTGTGAAACGAAGAGACTCTGTGCCTTTCAGCCGACTGCCCAGCCTTTCATGTGTCAGACACAGGGTCAGTGGGTATTTCCTCTGATACTCCTTTCTGTACTTCCACAGCTTCAGAGCAAGAAGCAAAAGCCAACTTGTTCACCAAGAGCATAATTTACGGCTGCCCTGCAATGCCCCTGAAAAGGAGCAGCCACGTAGCTCACAGGGGTTGTTCCTCTTGCGCAGTCACAGACCTGGATGCCCCGGAGCCCGTTTTCTGCTTTCTATCTGATGTCGGGGCCACCTGGCATGGGCACTGCATGAGCCCAGGTTCTCCAGGTCGGGCAGACCACATGTCAAAGGCGGGAGAGAAAGGGAACAACTTTTCTGATTTTCAGGCAATTCTGACCTGCTCGGATGAGTCATGTAACTTAAAAGGAGCTGCAAAACTGAGCCAGCCTACGCAAGAGAAGACAACAACCTATATATAAATAACAACCTATATAACTTTTCCCCTGTCAATTCCATAAGTAGCTAGAGAAGAACAAAGCTTTGAAGTGAGTCATGTTAACTCCCTTTCTCTCTCTCTTTTTCTAACTCTGAACGGTATAAAGAAGCTCAGAAAACACATCGGTCAGAGTTTTAAATCATGAAGATCAGGGTCAAATCTCTTTCAGGAGATTTTAATGAACTGCCTAAGCCAGTAATTCTATTTGCATAATTGGGAATGAACATGCGTCTTCCTTGAATCATTTTGTAGGCATTTGCCTTACTGGTAAGTCTAGGGTGGTAATAGCTTGCTGCCAGCTTTCTTTCCAGCGCTACATATTCTTTCAACATCAGTCTGTTCCTGCTATTAGCTTAAACACAGGAATGCACACCTACATCCTTTATATCCATGTGGTTATTACAAGCTCTATTTCCATTATGACTCAGCAGAATTAGCACATGATACACAGTTTTGACTCCTACTAGAACAAACGGGTCTGATAATCCTGTATAGAAGCCCAGATTGTGCTGCCCTGTTACCCAGTATTTGTGTTCGGCATTAATAAATCTATCTTTTGAAAAGTCCTTACCTTTTAAAAACTCTGACCCCACTAGCAAGTTGCTGAGGGGAGTGACACATGGCTAGAAATACAAAGAGACACACTTCATATTATATTTAAGAGCTATCTTTATGTCTGATAAGTTATTAATAGATGTCAGAATTTCAGTAACACTTGCTCTATCATTATTAATTAGAGCTGTGGGGAAGTACTTGCCTGGCTGGTGAACCCTGTTAAATGTTTCTCACATAAACTGACATTTACTCACTTGTCATTATGTTGGAGATGAAAAAGAAAGCAAACAAATAAAAAAAACAGAGAGCTATTCTGCATGGAACAGTACATGTTAGCAGAGAGCAGATTGCATCTAATGAGACTCAAAACTACAAAAAGGATCTCAGTATTTCTCTGCCTCTTTCCCCTGAAAGAAGGGAAAGATCTTAATGAAGTCTTAAAGAAGCTAGGCCACCTGCTTCTCAAAGAGTATGTGCATTGCAGGGAAATATTACTAGCTCCATTTTACAAATAGGGAAATTAAGGTATGCATACGGCAAATACATTGCCCAAGGCTACAGGAGGAGCCAGTGGCAGAGCTGTGAACAAAATCTTAATGTTTTGGCTACCACATCCATGTTTTAGAGTACAGGTCATCCTTCCCACCTGCATGTGAGAGGGATCCACATTGCTGATGGATCCACAGAACTGCCTAAATCCGTGGGAACTTTCCTGGGGAGACTCTGCATCACCACGACACTGCAAATGGGATTTTGCAAAAAATGCATATTTGTATCACCGTCAGATACATCAGGAGGAGAACAGGAGAGAGACAGGGGGAAAAATGTGCAATAATAGTATCCACTCCTTCTTGGCTGTTGCTGTCAACTTGTTCTTGGACATAATAAGAAGCAGTGAAGAGAAATTTAGAAAGATTTGGGTTTTTTCAGTGTACATTATACTCATAGTTAAGTGGCTTTTTTTTCCCAGCGTATGCAGCTGCAAGAGAGATTTTGCTTAAGTTGTCAATACAATGTTTATTTTGTAAACACATTTGTCAAGTTTGCAACACTTACTCTGCCTAAAGGGTACCTTGAACCTAATGTTATTCCAGCAGCCATGACTTTGATTGATTGCACATCAGGAAGCTTAAGCGCAGAAAACTCCTACACGAAATCACTTTAAAGTATGGAAATTAAAATTTAAAGGCTGCTTCTTTAACATGCTTCTTGTGCGCCAGAGCAGCCCCAGCCCCAGTCTGAAATGTGGGGGCAGCAAGAAGGAAGGGTGGCAGAGCCATTCAGCCCTACTCCACAGGACATGTCATAGGCACAAACATTACATTGAGTGGTGCTAATGTGGGAGGGGAGCAAAGGAAAAGAGCCTCCATAGCCTCCTGTTTCTAACAAGCCCACATCTGTTTCACATCCCTAGCTGCCAACTAACTGCAGAAGAGCACAGAAAAAGCTGCAAGCAGGACCTGGTTCTCCAACGAACATGCTCACCATATCCCTTTGTTGCACATCCCACCAAAATCCAGTTGATATTAATATGCTTTTACCAGAGGAAGCGGTGCACGCAGAATCCTCAGCCAAAGGCTTCTTATCCTCAGTGAGTATCTTCAGAGCTGCCCAGCATGTTTGACAGCAGCCTTTCATGCACAGGATAGTCTCCACAGAGGTTCTGCTGAGCTCTTGGGGAGCTCTGTGCATTCTTATCTGAGCGCTGTTATTTTTAGAGTACTCGATGTAGCTTCAGGAAGGCTGCAAGTCAGTGTTCCTGTTGGCACTGGTGTTGCAATGCAGCAGGTGCACTGGCACTGATTTTCCATTGCTACAATTGTTTGCCCCTTTTTACAGGGCAGGTGAGTTCTCATGGTTGCATTAGGTCCAATGGCCTGTGAAGTCATTTGCTATATCATAGTATGTTCTTTCTTTCATCTCAATTCAAGCAATGTTTCCCTCTTGGCCTTTCTTAACAACCCAGTTCTCCAAAGTTTTTACTCTTTTCCACCCAATGGCTGTACAAAGGAATAACAATTAGCTGGAGGGGAGTGTTGAATTCATCTTCCCTCTCTGTCCAATATCCCTTTGATCATATATACATAAAAGCTCTGGGTGCTTAAGTCCAAACGGTTTGCCCTTGTTCAGCTGCTGCTTAACTCTGGAGATAACTTAAGTTCAGTAGGTCCTTCATTGTTTAACTTCAATGTTTTCTGGGCAGCTGAGTTCTGCTCATGCCCAAAGTTCCTCCTTCTACGTGCAGGGAGGTATCTAGCTCCAACCTGGCTCCAAACATGATTCAGGAGCTACAATGCGAACATAGAGGGACTGTGCACAGGAGTTTATTCAGAGTCCACCAAGCACACACTGACAGCCTCAGGTGCTTTAAAAAAATGCTTTGGTAGCTGCAGGAATATTAAAACAAATTCATGCCAACCTTTCCATTGGAAGCTTTGTGGTACCAGCACTCACCAAGGAAGAGGGAAATACACCTTAAATGCCTTCCCAAGCCTGAGAGGATATCAGTGCATCTCTTCTACCTCCCACAATATCTGTATCAGGCCACGGGCAGGGCTGGGAAGAGAAGGGTCTTTAAAGCTCAAAGGGGAGCTGTTCTGCTGCACAGAAAGGAAAGCAAGATGAATGAATTTTGTAGCAAGGAAGAGGAGAAAAGGAGCTATACCTTAGATGCCTCTGGTATATTGTCAGTCACTGGCTAGAATGGAGAAGCACCTTATCTGGTTGGTAAGTTATTCGCTCTCTGTCCAATTTGAAATAATGGTACTGCTGCTATCAGAGGAACAGTCCTCATCTATGTGAATGATAGGGGGAGGATTCAGCTCACCATCTGAACACACAGGCAGCTCCAGGGTAGACTTCATCCCATCTTCTTTAGATGTTGATTTGCCATAGGGATGAATTGTCTTTCTGGAAGCATCAATTTCTGTCCACTGAAGGGGGAACTAAGATAAAGAATACCTGCTAGCCAAATCAATCGAAAAAGTGAGGTCAGGCATTCAAAGGAGGGAGGAAGGGGAAGCTAGAAATATAGGGGAGAAGAATCCAATGAAATTAACTTGCGGTTCAATTCAGAAACTAGAAAGACGTAGAGTTCCCTGACTCATTCTGTCCTCTTTCTTGCTGCGAACAGTCTAATTGGAAGAGCAATTCCCTTGTTTCATACTGGTTTGTCTATTTATCTTCAAGGCTTAACAGAGACAAACATGATTAAAACACAGTTTGGAAAAGCCTTTCAACACTGCCATTTATGTTAAATATTATTGTTTAATCACTGATTTCCCTGTGGTAATTATGCTATGTTTAGGCTTTAGGGTTTTTTAATCGGTGTTTTCCTGTGGCTTGGGTGTGATTCCTGCAGAAGCCTTGTAATAACCAAATAACTAGGACAGCCTAATCTAATAATTTGTGCATGCATATGATGTTCAGGGGGATTATTAAAGTTATTTTCTCACTAAAATGTTATCAGCTTAGAAAGCCGAGCTGTTTCAGGCCGATGACTTTTCATTGCAAAAATACAGTCGTATGCACCAGACTGCAGTTGCAAGTGCTAATATCATTTATTCCATTGATTTTGCCTTTTGAAAGGAAGCTTGCTGCTCTCTAATTTTTGCTTAAAAAATCCTAACAACCAAAATAATGTTGTTCAAATGGCAAATGTTTGCTGAAACTGAAAGCTGCAGTATTTGTCTAGACTAAAAGGGTCTGTTATGCTTTGGGTTGACAGGACTTGTTATTAACTTAGGTCATGAGGCCTTGAGAATTTTATCCTGCTTTAATAGCATTGTATTTCAGGCACCCAGCACAACTAATTTAAATCGTTCCAGGGGTAGAACCTAATCAATTTTGCACACCAAGATGGAAGTCAGTCCCTCAGTACTAATTTCCCTGCAATGTAAAAACAGTGCTAACAAAGAAAGGCAAAAATATAAAACTAAATACCATGAATGCAAATAGCATTACTCAGACTTTTTTGTTCTGCTGGAGTAGTCTAAATTTCAAAGCCACCTCCCACACATACGCTTATATATAACATTTTGAAATACAATACTTCCTCAGATGTTGCATTCATTGTCATACAGTTTATTCCTAGATATGGAGTATTTTGCTACAGAAAGCAAAACTACATCAGTATTTTACTGCTCTAATGATTCATTCTGGATGCTGAAAGAAAGACCTGATCTACAATAAAACAGGAGCACGAGCAAAGAGAAAGAGATAAAGATATGGGCAGGAAAATGTCAATGTTATTCAGTTGCTTGGGCCATGTTATGAAGAGTATGTCATGATTCTGCAGTCATACATGCCTCATATTTCTCATTTGAATGATAATTCTTCTTGGTGTAACTGTAGCAGATACAGCCATACTGCAATTATCATTGTAACCATTATCCTTTCAGTGAATTGTCTTAGATTTTTTTTAAGTTTCAGAACCCACACTAGGAAGGCTTTGTTTAATCAGCTAGAGAGACCATAGCACCAAACTGGGGCAAGCCTTTCTTAGAGACTCTAAGGAGGCAAAAGCTTAACCTGCTGTTCATATACCTTTGTTACTTAGTCTTGATTATTGCAGAAATAATATTTACTGCAGAAAAGTTCAAATAAAGCATTGTCTTCTAAAGTTCAGTTGCATCTGAATGTTGGCCCATTTTTTGGAGAGTGTTATGCAAAGCCTCTTGTTAAACAAGGACACTAGCAGATGTGGTAGGGAAAATGAAGATACTGTCAGGTCCCTGGGGGCTCCAACAAGGCTTGGTTGCCCTGACCAGTCTCACTTGAGCCCCCAGCCAAACTCCATCTGTCCGTGGGCCCAGGAGTATCCTAGTTTGGGCTATGTCATACATGGGCTGTGCTCAGCCAAGTCTCCTGCATGGACCTTGGACCTGTGTTATAGTTAACCCTACCACGGGCCTGGCCTCCACCTGTCCTAACTGGCTGCCTGGGCTTCCTGGATCAACCCTGGTTGTATCTGGGATCTCTGTTCCTTGCCTCCAGTCCTGTCTCTTCTCCTGGTTGCACCTCAGCCCTTGCTCATCCCCTCATCTCATTTAGGACTGTCAGTGGATCACATCACTGTCACCACCCCAGCCATGCCCAGATCCTGTGGGTCAGTGCGCTGGCCTGGTCTGTGCTGTAGATGCTCTTGGCCCCTGGCTTGCTCTCCCTCATGGAGCAGCTCGGCTTATGCTGCTCCCTGACAGATATCATTAGGCTATCACTGCTACTATCATAGTCATTTATGGCTTACTTCATTTTTTGTGGGTCTTTCCCACTGCTATGGGTTTCGACTCTGAAGGCATTTCAATATGTAAAGAACAAAGTGCAAAGCTCTACCTGCTATACTACATTAATAATTGACCTGGGTTTGGAAAGCTTGCTTCATCAGGGAAGCCAGTAGATATGGATTTTTCTGAATTTTAGCAAAGCTTTTGATACTGCCTCTCACAGTATCCTTCTGGACAAATTGTCTAGCATACAGCTAGAGAAGTCCGTAACACGTTGGATGAGCAATTGGCTGACGGGTTGAGCTCAAAGAGTTATAGTAAATGGGGTTACATCAGGCCGGTGGCTAGTCACCAGTGGGGTTCCCCAGGGCTCAATTTTAGTGTCAGTGCTCTTTAATGTTTTTATAAATTATCTGGATGCAGGAATCAAATGTATATTAAGTAAGTTTGCTGATTATACCAAAATAGGAGCTGTGGACTCCCTCAAGGGTAGAGAGGCCTTACAGAGAGATCTGGATAGACTAGAGAGCTGGGCAGTCACCAGCCATATGAAATTTAACAAGAGCAAGTGTCAGATTCCCCACCTGGGACAGGGTAATCCTGGTTATACATACAAATGAGAGGTTGATAGGATGGAGAGCAGCTCTGTGGAAAGAGATCTGAGGGTTTGGGTTGATGGCAAGTCAAATGGCAAGTTGAATGGCAAGATGGCAAGTCAACAGTGTTCCCTGGCAGCCAAAAGGGCCAACCGTGCCCTGGGGTGCATCAAGCACAGCATAGCTCGCCAGTCGAGGGATGTGATTGTCCCACTCTACGCTGTGCTGGTGCGTCCCCACCTCGGGTACTGTGTGCAGTTTTGAGCGCAATATAAGATGGGCATCAAACTATTAGCGTGTGTCCAGAGGAGGGTGACCAAGATGGTGAAAGGCCTCGAGGGCAAGATTTACGAGGAGCGGCTGAGGTCACTTGGCTTGCTCAGCTTGGAGAAGAGACGGCTGAGGGGTCACCTCATGGCAGTCTACAGCTTCCTCAAGGGGGACAGTGGAGGGGGAGGTGCTGATCTCCTCTCTCTGGTGACCAGCGATAGGACACGAGGAGATGGAATGAAGCTGCATCAGGGGAAGGTCAGACTGGACATTATGAAAAGGCTCTTCACTGAGAGGGTGGTCGGTCTCTGGAACAGGCTCCCCAGGGAAGTGGTCACGCCACCAAGCCTGTCAGAGTTCAAGGAGCTTCTGGATGATACTCTTAGTCATATGGTTTACTTTTAGGCAGTCCTGCAAGGAGCAGGGAGTTGGACTTGGTGATCCTTATGGGTCCTTTCCAACTTGAGATATTCTATGATTCTATGATCATGCAAATTATTACGCAAAATTAAAAATAAATATTATTCTTGAGAATATTTTTTTTTCTGCAGAAAAGTCTGTCAAAAATCACATTTAGTGTGCAAGAGTAGTTTTCTAGCAGAAGTATGAAAGCTACAGAGCTTTCAAATAGTGATCATAGTGATCCTGGGGAATCTTAAGTCCACTGAAAACTTCATTGTGGACTTCAATATATACATGATCTTGTTTTAACTTATCAAACCTGATGAGAAAAGACACAAAGGTAATAAATACATAATAAATCATGACAGGATGACTAAAAGGAGCTGATGCAAAATTATAAAGCTTCAAGACATGCTTCCCACTTCAGGTCTAGCCAGAAATACCAGAATTCACAGGACCTACAGGACAGCAAATGCTCTGCAACGGAAACAGCTCAGACAGTCTCCCCAAACTTTTGTGCTGCTGGGACTTCTGTTAATGCATCTGCTTTTCTTGAGTTGCCTCTGGCCCTTCTTCACAGGCAGGAATGAGAGAGGACAGAAAGCTTCTTTGAGGAAATTTCTGGCTTTCTCTCCACATGTGCCCTCGCTTTCTCTGTCTGCAAATGATGAGTGAATGGTTCCCTGCTTACAGGAAGCATAATCTTCTCCACTTTTAATCTTTCTTTTTTTTTTTTTTTTGGTTATGGAACACATTTTTTTTCAGTAATCCAGAACAAGAAAGTAAAACTTGAGAGTAGTTTTGCAGTTTTGGGAATTTTATCCTAGTCTTCCATGCCATTTTAGCAAATCCTGTCTTCAAGTTATGACCCATTGGCTACACAGATTCATGTATTAGGATGCTCAAAAAAAGGACATCCAAATCGTCATATGCTATAATTAATTGGTTTTGGTGGGTTCTGAGACAGACTGTATTGAAATCAGAATGAAATTCAAGAGAAGAAAAAAAATGGTAGTCAGGATAATATGATTTTGATCCCCTAATATAAAACATACAAGGAGTAGAGACGAACATTTATAGCAAGTGAAATCTTTGCTTTTATTGGGCAGTTCAGCTGTATCACAAAAGGAGAATGTCAGCAATTTGTTAAGAATATGAACATCGTTTTTCTAAAAGTAGTCATTGGTCATGAATCTAGGGTAGAATATAACAAGTCCCAAAATAGGGCTATTTTCCATTCTTATTTCTGTTTTCCAGTGACCTTATGGTCACAGAAACTTCTACTGCCAGGTAGGAACTCTCTTTTTTACTTTTTCACTGAGCTCCGGCACAGCAGAGATTTTTGCCTTAGCTCCTGTGAGCCTGACACAAAATACATGTGTGAAAAGATGCCCTAACTGCAACTTTTAAGACTCTAATGTAGCTTCTTCACCTGACCTTACATTTTCTGGCAAACAGGTTACTGAAGTTCACTTTTGATCAATGTCACTGTCATTTCTAGGCTCGTCTTCATTCACAAGTAATGGCAGAACCTCCTCTCTCCCTTTCTACCCTTAGGTAATGGCACAACACCCATGATTTGTGGGTAGTGACTGTTTCATACAAGACCACAGCTGACTACATTGAGAAATGCAACATAATATGCCCATCACTTCTTTGGTGCTGCTAAGACAAGTGAAACAACATAATGCTACGCTGGCATGTGAGGAAGCCTAATGCTATGGTAACCTGCCACATGAAGCATCCCTAGGAAGCCCCCTTATCTGCAGCAGATGGGAATCAACTAAAGTCTCCAGCAACACACAGTCTCCACGTAAACATTCATCGAAACCTTGAGTCAGTGCCCAGCTGCACTGCAAGACTTCAGCTCCACAGTTCACATGCTCCAAAATGAAACACGTGGCTAAATTTGGACAAAGGAGGAATACACAGCACTTGATAAGACAGACTCTAACAGAGCCAGCAAGGTGACTTCTGACAAGTGGAAGTAACTGCAGTTTTCCCTACCTTGGTATTTTACCTGCTTTCAATAAGTAATGCCATTCTGAGAATTTTAATTCCCAGTTGCATATGTGTATGCAACTTCAAAACATTATATTTTCCTTGCAAAACACATAATTTCTCTGCCAAAAGGAGATATGAAGAGCTTGAATCCCTTTTAATCTATATTTGGCCAGCAGCAGTACATGCTACAACCCCTAATCATATCTTGTGTTTTACCAGGACCAGAGGTGAAGAGATGCTGTTTAACCTTTCTCAGCCCCCAGCTGGTTCCTTCCCATTCAAAGGATCTATATACTGCATTTATGGATAATGATCTCCAGGGCTACAAGAAAGCTTTGGCCCACTTTATACTCTTTGCACTGAGACCCAGAGGGATGAAGACACAAAAATCCATCCAGTCTTGGGGACACAGGAACTCTCCATGTGTGTCTGGACAGTTTGGCCATTCCCAAACTTGCCTGAGCACAGTAAAATTCCTGTGCCCATCCTCGAAGGTCTTCTGCTCTCTTCCAAAATGCAGTCCAATGCTTAGCTCTGTTGCACTGGAAGCACAGGTCAGCACCGCAGACTGGGGTACCAGCATCCAGGTTGTGCTGTCTGGGTATAAAGAGCAGTCAGGGAGCACGGTCTGAGCATGAGCACACCCTGTCTCCCCCGCTTACATCAAAACTGAGCAGGAGGGCAAACAGGATCCACTTCTCACAAGCAGCTACTGACTGTGAACACACAGTTCACCCTTTACTCTGTCACTCAGAGCTGAGGACCAGGTGCTTATAAGCCGTGATCCTCTAAAGTCTTCAAGCCCTGGAGGTGCAGCAGGCAAAGGCAGTGTGTTAAACTGCCTGTAAAATCCCCTTCTAGCCCAGGTCTGCATGGCGTAGCGAGCACAAGCACTTACAAAATGTCACAATTTCACACTAGCAAGTTTCAAGAACCTACATTTTCCCTCGGGGCCTGTGATTTTAAAATATTTGAAATGTATTTGTATTGTGTTTATCCTCTCCATTTTCACGTCAGGGAAACCTGTCAGCAATTTGCTACGGGGATAGGTAGAAGGGATGGGGGCAGTGCACTGGAAATACTAGAAAATCGCATGCCATCTTCATCAGCTTGATGCACAGTAACACGTCGAGGCAAGCGCAGCTCGGGGGTGCTTACTCTCATGACAAGACAGAGCTTTAGTGTAAGCACCTAAAGATATGTGTATATGGAGAGAGCGGTGGCTGCACCATCTCAGCTTTCAGCTTTTCCCTTTTAGGCAATGTCAAACTAGCCAGGCAAACCATAGAGCAATTTTGTCACTTGGGAATGGGCAAAGTGGCTTCTGTGTACCACAGATCTGACCCAGAGGTTTTTCCGAGGGACTGTTCATTGCAGCTGGCAATGCTTTAGAAATAAAGGCACAATTTTTAGTGGGGTAGTGATGGAAGACTAGAAAATTCCTCCCTTTTGTTCCTTCGTGGAGCAGGACAAACTCAAACCTCAGTTTGGTTTCTTGAGGAAAGTGTAGCAGACACCTGCCGGTTTAAATTTGCTCTGTTCCTATCTTTAAATCACTCAGACTTTGGAAGGATTCTTCCTAAGAAACAAACTTCATGTTATTATGGGGACAATAAAAAAAAAAGCGCCCATGCAGTAGTGTTAAAAAAGAGTTTTATGAGTTTATAGCACTCATGTTAAAATACCTTTGAAATATGAAAGTTCACAGGCAAAATAAAAGCATTGTCTTGGTTTCTTTAACAAAAGGGTAATCACATTAAGATTCACAGCAGGCCTTCTATTCCTTTAGGTTTTTTACATGAACGCATGCTGAAATAAAAGATCAATGGTGGTGTCATTGGCACATAATTTGCAAATGGCTTTGTAAGATGTTTATTGCATTTTGTGTAAGTATTTTTGCGTGACCCATGTATTCAATGTGGGTGAGTTGTGGGAAGAGAATGAGTATGACAACTCCATAATCTCCATACAAAAATAAGAGTAACAGGCCAATAATAGTTACTCATACCTTAAGAAGGGCAAGAAGAACAGCTTATTTACTCTTTGCATGTCTGATTCATTGCTTTTTGTTCTCTGAAAAGTGTCTAGCTGAAATCCTTGTTTAAATCATGACATTTTTACCCTGCTCTGATCCTGAATTTAAAACAAAACAACATAAAAACCTGCATATGATAATGTAACGTAATTTTGCTGCATATCACGTTTATTCACTGCCTTTCTCTGCCATGACTTTTATGTACCTTGCAGATAGCCAGACCCTGGAAGGGTATATGTGCAGGGATCACAAAATGTTAGTCAAATTCCAGAAGAGCAAATTGGTCACACACTTATTTATGACATCTTTTATCCACTTCAAACAAACATTACAATAACAAGCAAGTTTCCAGTTCTCTTTCATTAACTCTGCCCTGGCAGAAGATAGACTGCCAGCTCCATCATTTGGTGGCACCCATGTCTGTTGTGAGTACTTCCCAAAAATGGGACGTGGCTTATCACAATTTAATGACTTGACTAACCTGACACAACTGACTAGCCAGCAACGTTCAACATTAACTGACAAGAGCTATCTCTCTGTCAGCTATTTAATCATAATTAGCTGACATGATACTGGATGTTGAGTTCCTTGGAAGAGTCAGTCATGCAGAGCATCGTGTTAGCTAATTTAATATTTGGCTTCCACATTCAAAGGAAAACTTGTCTGATGTCTAATCAAGAAAACATGCACAAAGTCTTTCTCTCATTTCTCTTGTGCATGTTATAAGGTTTCAGACTGACACATTCGTTTGAGGCCAGCCTAATCATCACACTATTGACTATGTGAAAATGTGCAACATGTTTGAAAGTGAATGAAGGCAAAGAAGTTCACTGTATATACTGCAACTTTTAGGTCCCAGTTTCTGGAGCAAAAGCACCTGTGACAAGTTTTTCCATATTTTGATTTTTCTATGTTTAGCCTGATTTCTAAGGAAAAGAACACTGTACATGTCCTTCCTGCTGGTCCATGCATATCTCTCTCTGTCACTTCTCAGAAACTTGAAGAAATCAAGTAATTTCAATGAAATTTGAGAGCAGGGCAAAAATTCGAAGATATCAAAACCCCAAAGCTATTGAATCAGCAAAAGTTTGTATTGTAGGAACAAAATCCTAGAATCATAGAACAGGCCAGGTTGGATGGGACCTCCAAAGATCAACTGGTGCACCCTTTCATGGGAAAGGGAGCTTAGATGAGATTATCTACCACCCTCTCCAATCACATCTTGAAAACCTCCAGTGATGGGACTCTAACCACGTTCCTGAGAAGGTTGTTCCAGTTAATGATTGTTCTCACTGTAAAAAAATTCTTTCTTGCATTGAGATGAAACCTCTCCCAGTGCAACTATCACCTGTTGCCCCTTCTTTTCTCCATGTGGCTCCTTGTGAATAGACAGAGGAGGAATTTTCTAGTTTTCCATCACTACCCCACTAAAAATTGTGCCTTTATTTCTAAAGCATTGCCAGCTGCAATGAACAGTCCCTCGGAAAAACCTCTGGGTCAGATCTGTGGTACACAGAAGCCACTTTGCCCATTCCCAAGTGACAAAATTGCTCTACGGTTTGCCTGGCTAGTTTGACATTGCCTAAAAGGGAAAAGCTGAAAGCTGAGATGGTGCAGCCACCGCTCCCTCCATATACACATATCTTTAGGTGCTTACACTAAAGCTCTGTCTTGTCATGAGAGTAAGCACCCCCGAGCTGCGCTTGCCTCGACGTGTTACTGTGCATCAAGCTGATGAAGATGGCATGCGATTTTCTAGTATTTCCAGTGCACTGCCCCCATCCCTTCTACCTATCCCCGTAGCAAATTGCTGACAGGTTTCCCTGACGTGAAAATGGAGAGGATAAACACAATACAAATATATTTCAAGTATTTTAAAATCACAGGCCCCGAGGGAAAATGTAGGTTCTTGAAACTTGCTAGTGTGAAATTGTGACATTTTGTAAGTGCTTGTGCTCGCTACGCCATGCAGACCTGGGCTGGAAGGGGATTTTACAGGCAGTTTAACACACTGCCTTTGCCTGCTGCACCTCCAGGGCTTGAGGGTATCTCATCTCCCATCGCTTTTATCTCCATAGTTACTTTCTCACTATGGGACTGCATGTATTAGAGCCTGCAATGTGAAAACATAAGGAGAAGAGCAAATGAGGAAGCCCCATGTCTGAAGTGTGTGTTGTGACTGGCCTGGGGAAACCTCCTTATCTCTATTTTGAACCTTGGAAAATTGAAGAGTCCAGAGTTTGCTGACCTGAGCAGAACTACCTGGCCCACAACACACAGAGCAGGGTAGGACTGTCTCAGCCATAAGGACCTTTTTTTGGCAGAGCAGACGCAGCAGATTTTATATGGCAGGTGCAGTGAGCCCATTGTCATGAGGTGCCCTCACTCGCTGTGTGCCACGTACATATGACATTGGCTATATTGACTATGGATGTCCTCATAATCTGGTTGCTTCTGGACCTGAGCCATGCCCTACCACCTCAGAGAAGTTGGGAGTAGACCCTGAATCTGAAAAGACTTGATCCAAGGAATCGTGGTATTCCTTACCCCTGGAAGTATCTGTACCTACTCTGTTTCCAGGATACTTCATAGTGAAGAGATGCTCTTAATTAGTGGCAGGATCTGAACAATGTATTACCCTGAGCCCTGAACAACAACCAGCAGAAAAAGAAATTATTTGTGCTAGGGATACACTGTAAGTACTCCTCAGTGCCCAGCTTACAGACTGTTAGGTTCAGAGCCATTCCATAGGAAGCATCTGTTCCCCTCTGCCTGCCGTGTGCTGAAGCACCTCTACTAAACCTTTCTTCTCTCCCAATCAACTAATTAATTTCCACAATGGAGAGCAAATTTAATCACTCTGGGATCCATCTTGCCTCCCCCGTATGATCTCTGCACATGTAACTAACCACCTCCCCTGCCTTTTTCTCTGCTCCCCACAGCCAGGCCCCTTCCCCAGTCTCTCCCGCCCATTTGCTGATCCCCTGCTGTGCACAGGCTCTGTTCAGGAGCTGAAGAGTCCAGCACAAAAGCTTCTCGCTTTCCAAGGAGCAATGCAGAGTGAGCAGGGATTCCTCCAAATGCCATTTACACGCTTTCTCCTTCCAACCCCTGCAGCTACGAGTACACATTTGCCATTCTCATTTGGCTTCTCCTTCTATAATAACCTGCAGCAGATGTTTGATGTTTCGTTCAGTACTAACTAGAGATGCATATTGTTTTAATTTCCATTAGTGAATCCCTGACACTTTCAAAGTCTTTTTTCATGTATTTTAATACTCAGCTGATATTCAACACAACTAAAATCTCCTTCTCACAGAGGCTGTTCAAAACGTGTACTGAAACATGGATTTTCTCTTTCTGAGGAAAAAGTGATTAGACTGACCATGCAGCCTACTGAAGGGATGCCTTGGCTGCACAGTTTTTTAATACAAATCCTGTAGAAGACAATGATGGCAGAGCTTTGGTCAAAGCCACTCCAGGATATTATTCCAGGACCATCCAGCAGGAATCCAGTCAATGCTGTGGAAGAACATAGCCATATGACTGAGTTTCCTAGCACTGTTTTTAGCAGCTGAGACTTGAAATCTACTGCAATTCAGCAGAATGCAAATAAATAACAGCAGAGGAGTTCCTGCAGCCATGATGGACTACAGACTCAAAATAAACTGGGTTTGAGGAGATGAGTTCTCTCTTATTAGAGCAGATGATGTTCCTGAGAAAAGCAGATTGTTTTGGGGACAAGAGACCCATAATGCTGACAGGAAGCATCACAACCCAAAGAACCAGCAGAGGTACCGTAAAGGAGCCTGTTGAGCCCTTCTCCCTTTCTCTGAGGTGATTCTCTGCTCTCACCCCCTTCATCCTGTAGGTCTGACCTAGAAGGGCTCTAGTCCCTGTCTCAGAGACCATCTCACCAGCTCAACTCTCAGCTGATCTGTGCTCATGAAGGTAAAGGCAGGCAGGAGGTCCCAAGGACACACAAGAAGCAGATGGAAAGGTGTACTGAGATACAGGAGCCTGTGTCTTTCCCCAGTCTTGGTTTCTTGCAGTGCCAGTCCAACCTTCTGATGGCAACAGAGCCAATGATCCTACACCCTCCCTACTCTAGCTTTGGCAAGAGGCTGCTGTAAAGGGATGGCCACAGGGTGGCAAGATGCAGGGGCAAGAGAGGTCCAGAGAAGCTTCTAAGGTAAAACTGCAGGTTGTCAAGAAGGGAGCTGGAAAGACACCTTCAGTGAGGCAAAAGAGACCTCTAGATGCAGTTGCACCTTTTCTCTGACTCCTCATCTTCCCCTGATTCCCATCTCAGCTGGAGCAATGATGGGGAGAGGGGGAAAAGCTATGTGGCTGGGCAGTGGATGGCATGGCAAAGACAAGTCAAGGAGGGCTTCAAAAGGCTCTTTAAGACTGGCTGCTGTGTACATGCTGTGTGTATGTCTACACATGTGAGCCAGGATAAGCTGCCTTTTACTTTCAACTGGAAATGTATAATCAGTTCCAAAGGAAAATGGTTCTCTCTGCCTCATCTTGTCTGCTCTCATATTGGAAATTGTGTTTTGTCCTCCTTTAAAGTGCTTACCTTGCTAGTCTGCAGCACATGGATTTTAGGCAAAATTGACTTTATCCTGATCCAGCATGCATAAAATTAATTTTCCTCCATTTAATAATAATAATAAAAAGTAAATATCCAATATATCCCAAAACATTAACACCCACCTTGATACACTGAGGCGGGTTAAATTTCATTAATGATATCCTTTTCTTATAAAAGCACCGGTTCTTCCCCCCCCCCCCCCCCCCCCCCGATATTTGCTTGAATTTCTATCCCAAGGAAATAATATGTTAGAAAATAATTTTCTCACCAAGAGCTGTGTATTTGCCCCGAATAAGGAAATGGTCATAAAAGGCTTCAGAGAAAGTCCCTTGCAATGGGGAGGGTTAAAAAAATCTCATTTATATGAGTTTCTGAACACTCTTCCTCCAACAGAGTTTCAGCACAGTAGCTACCATGGCTCAGTGATCCCCTCGCCGTTTGAAAGGCTGTCACTCCCGCTGCCCACCCCACCAGGCGCTTCCCCTGGACTCACATACACGCAACCTTTGAGCTCTTTCTTCCGCAAAGTGGAAGTTGGCTGAGTTGTAGGAAGCAAAATATGAACTTCAGGGTAAGGATTATTTTGGTCGTAAGTGTGTAAGAAAAGGCATGAAGTGTTGCTAAAAGCATTCTTTGTAGTCGGGAAGGAACACTCAGGTGTCCTCACAGGTCTTTTCTATACTTTAGTCATGAACGTAGAGGCAAATCAGCAGCAGACATTCAGTTTGTCACTTCTTTGAGAGGGGCAAAGGGCAACTCACTTCTACTTTTCAGTTTTTATTAGGGCTTGTGCACTTATAAAAAATTCATGTGTGCTATTGTCCTAATGGTTCTGAGGAGGTACAAATCTGTCTGACAAACAGAAGGAGGTGAGTGATGCTGCTCATAATGCTTATGTAAAATCCTGCCTCTCTCAGGGTGTTTTCTTCCTCAGTCCTTGCAATTTGCTTCCATCAGTCTCAGCCACGGGAACTCAGCAGTTAACATGGCTTATTCTCACACCTTTATAAAAGTCACAATCAAAAGTGGTAGGACCTCTGCCCTGGGGGCAGGGAGGAGGACTGGCATGTAGCAAAAGAATTGTTCTTTTTCTCTAAAAGGTGAAGTCACCAATTATTCTTGTCCCTTCACACAGGGCTTCATTTGCTCAGTAAGTTTTAATTACTATAATCTAAACCTCAGTTTCTTTTGTCGTCCTAGCTACCTGCAGTAGATAAGTTGTCTTCTAAAGTATTTCATGTGAGTGGGCAGGACTAACTCCTTATACAGGCTAAAAATATTTGCTCTCTTAATGCCATGGTAGGTTCTATCCATAAGAGGATTAATTAAACCATGGCTGTGAATATACAGATATCATGGTCACCAACCGCAGAGCACATGCACACACACACACAAACAGCACAGTGAAATTAATTAATGCCTCCAGAGAACTGTGTCACTTGGTCTACCAGTGAAATTCTCCATCCAGGACTTGTTTGTCTGGCTCTGAAGTGGGTGCAAGGGACCTCATCCCAGTTTTGGGCCCTTTCAGGCAGGACTGAATCCTAGCACACAGGAGACAGCAGGGAGTGCTCCAGACCTCTTCTCCAGCCTCTACCCACACACAGAGGATGCCAAAAGATGTCTGTCAGGGACTCCCCAAATATAGCCTACAGGAGGCTGCATCTCACTGGGCAGGACTAACCCACACTTCACCAAGGAGTATTGCAGATGACTTTACAAACCAGTTGTTGCAGAACTGAGGATACCACCATCTGTTCCCTGGGGGACAGGGTGTCTTTGTAACCTTATGATGTCACAACATGCTAATAGCAACAATACCTTTTTTTTAAGATGGTCATGCAATAGCAAGCTGGCCAGAGCAGAGAGCAGATTTGGCTCACCTACTATATATCAGCTTGTGACCATGTTATTTCACTTGAATGGGTTTGGAGTTCACAAGTAACCTTTTGTGATGCAGAGCCCAATATGGGTCTAAAGTACATTCAGAGATGATCAGCCACGTTCCTAGTGAAGTTCAGGGCTCCTCACACCAAGGCAAGCCAAGGCCATTAGGTCCTAAGGGTATCAGTGATAACTGTCTCAGTAATTTGAGATTCCCTTCCCTTAAAAGGATGAAATGACAACAAGAAAAGTGGGTCACAAATAGATTGTAGGACAAAACATTAAGAGATAAGTTCATCTTGCACTAGCTTCATTGAAATTACGCTACGGTGAATTTGGTGTCACATCTCTATTGAACTGCTTGCCTTGCTACAGAAAGAGTCATGGACAGGAGGAGCAGGCTGTTAGCGCCTGAAGTTTCTGGGATTTGTTACTATAGGAGTAGGTGCCATTCATTTGTTGGCTGATACTTAGATCTTCAGGTGAGTCCAGGGGGTTCAGCATCTGATTCCTAGGTGCCCTGAGGCTGAGGGGTATCCTGTTGTGTCTTCCTATGTCCTTCCATTTCCTGGGCAAAACCAACCATGCAAGGAGGTCTTCAGAAACCAAGCTGAAGTATGTCCAAGCTATTCAGGAATGAGGTGCAGAGAAAAGCAAAAAGGCTTGGACACCTAACTGTCTGCACTTGCTATGGACACAACTGCCCTGCCTTGGATTTAGGGACTGAAACCTACTTCTTCTATCAGCACATCATCAGAGAGAATCTGCCAACTGCCAGCAGTTGAGTATCTCCAACCTCACTCACAGTCAGCAGTGGTGTTGCCACTGCTACTGAGGGGCTCTGCTGTTGTCCGGACTAACAGCCAAGTAGGATACTGTACTTTTTTATATTATTGACTGGGGGTAGGTGAAGGTTGAGCACCACGAGTGCACAGCAGCAGGTACAAAGTCGTGTTCAAAGTCATTCAGCAGGTACAAAGCAGTCATTCAGCAGGTACATTCAGCAGTCATTCATGTACAAAGTCATTCAGCAGGTACAAAGTCATGTTCGACATGATTCAGAGAAAAATAGGTACCAGCTGAGTGCCTTACCTCCCAACAACTGCCTACTCTAAGAGATAGGAACGGTGCCAAGAGATCAGGAGGAGAAAGGAAGGAGAGGGAAAGAGAGGTTTTTCTCTGCTACACAAATAACAATAGATTTTTAATTAAACACATTTCAAGAAGAAGCTTCCTGCCTTTAGCTCTAGGCAGAGCAAGAAGCTAATTCCAAATCTTTCGTGTCCCTGAAGCGTTGCTGGCACTAGGACATGACCATGACTTGCGCCTCTCAGAAAATGCCTACAGCATGTCCTGGGCTGGTGAGACATATTGGCTCCAAGAGCTGCCTTCCAAGGCTTTGGCATGAGCTAGGGTTCTTCACTTATCAGGTCAGGGTTGAGACTGGGGCTGAAACAGCATAGAGAGCTTAGACATTTAAAGGATTAAGCTGCCAGTAATGATGTGTGGGGGCCCCTAAATAGCATAAACCATTTGCATTCGATTCTCAGATATCACTAGGAAGTTTATAATATGTCTACATGGTATAAGGATGTATTTTCAGAAGAGTAAATTAACCCTTAGCTGATTTACTGATATACCTTTCCTGTGTCCGTCTGCTTGCTGTCACCACAAAACACTGCATTCTCAAGCAGTTTTCATAGGAAGTTGGTGGTGAAAGTTTTCTCCTATAATTTAGAGGTTGCTATGTCTGTATTGCAAGGTGTGCGTGTCTACAGCACTGGCTGTACTATCGCAGTATCCATATAGCACAGCCCCTTCCCATTCAAAGGGCAGCGTGAGTTCAGGCACCTGACAATGCATCAGTCCTTCCCTCATGGGACACTGAGCTTTTTTGGGACCTATAAGCAAATTGTCTGCTTGATGCCGACCACATGGTATCACCACAAGAACTGATGGGGTAGGTAGAGGGGGACAGTGGCTGGGCATAATCTACCTGATTCACTCACATAACTTGCCCTGCCGTAGTCCACAGAGTTCATGTATACCTCAGAGGGCCATAAAGCAAGTCTGGCTCAAGCACAGCACTTGGGATTTTAATGCAGTTTGCCACTGGCTCTTACTGTGCCACCCTTGGCAGTGTCCAAGACAGCCGGTGTCAAGCTAGTGCAGCTGAACTTGCCCTCAGCAACATTGCTGGCACACTGGAGACAGATAAGCAAATGGATTTTCTGTTAGTTAGTTTTGATTGGGAATTTATTTTCAGTTAATCAAAGACAAACTAGAGAAAAGAGAAGTGAAATTCTTGTAAAGCAATTTGGCCCCCTGGATTTCAGCTCTGGATCACATTTTATGACAGATAAAAAAGGGAGGAAACTCTGAAAAATGTCCTTATCATTTTTGTCAGTGCCTATGCTGTCATTCTCTGTATAAGTGGTGTGCATGTTTATAGACTGCAGCTACCTGGATGAAGCTATCAGGCTGCACAGAGCTTTATCATATAAGATGGCAGGACAATGTCAAAGGGTTTCAGCACAGAATGTGAAAAAAAGAGAATGCGAGGCGAGGCCAGTAATCTCAGCAAATATCAGATTAGAGTAAAACTGCCTCCAGGACCATTACACAAAAAATAACAATTTTTAGTTTTATAAAGTAGGTATGAGTTCTATCTTGGCTGCTCACATAAAAAAAGGCAATACGCAAGTGTTAGTCATAAAAATGCACTATAAAGAGGTAAAATCATCTTTCCATTCCCCTTCACAGCTGACACACCCATAGACCAAGTTAGCCCCTTTTGCACGGAATCTATCTGTAGTCCTTGTGTAATTGCTTGTCCACTATAACTTCTAAAACTTTTGGGGATTTACTGCTTTCCAGAACACATTTCCTGTAGTGTGAGCCATGCATGTCTAACAATCTGAAAATAACAATTCTGCTTTGGAAATACTTGGAGTTTGATTTTTGTTGTTGTTGTTGTTCTGTTATTTTAAAACAAAATGGTGATCTGTCATAAAATACTGTGGAGGGAGCTCATAAACTAAAATAGTCAGTAAAACAGGAGTTAGCACACTAGCTGCAGATACATATGATGGCGGGGGGGGTCATTTCATCTAACTGCAACATCTTTACAGCTCTAAATCTGACCTGTTATTTCTGCAAGAAGGGAAGAGGAACAAACATCTCTGGGGCATAATTCAGCTCATCTATTTGAGTCATTTATATTTATTCAGTGGAGTTAAGGTTTAGTTTACCTCTACTTAGAGTTAAAATCAGACCTGGTTTTAATCAAAACCGGAGATCTCAATTTCCCAGTTTTGTGCTTCAATCTCCAAGTTATCCTGGAATCATAAAACATCATCCTGTCCCTAGGAAACTTTCCTGAATTTGACAAATTGGTATTTTCAAATAAAAAAATAAGATTGTGCTAAAAAAAATCCCCCAACAGGGTCAAAATCCATATTCTTTGACAGACAACTTGGGCGCTTGGCTACATGGATATGAGTCCAGAGCATCACTTGGACCTCACTGCGCTGCTGGAGGGTAGAGTAGTTGACGTCAGCTCCTTCCTTGTTGCTCCTACAAGAGCCAGAAACACCGGGTAAGCTCAGTGACGCTTAACTGAGACAAATGTGAACGACACACTGGAAGGAGCAGATCTCAAGAAGCATGTGCTCCAGTGTATTTTCACGTATTCATGTGCCTCACCCAGAGAGCACTAACAGAGATGCCTCCCACACCTCGCCTCTGATGCACACCTCCCAAGCCTGCTAACATGGCATGAAAACTCCGTGAAGAGAGGTCCTCTCCAAAGCGATCACACTTCTGTACCTGGTCACAGCTGGGAGCCCTGTAAAAACAGCCTTTCTCACCGTATCCTGGCAACTCCAGCTGGTGTGTGCTTATGTGCGAGGGAAGAGAGGTAGGAGGGGGGAGGATGTGTGGCTGTTTGAAAACATTTGTATAAATATGTTAACTTCAACTTCATTTCTACAAGTGACACAAACGGCACAAGGACAGATAGCTTTGTGCATTTTTTCCAGTGCAGTTTTGGTTTGGTATGAAACCAATTTGCAGATTTTCAGCCAAGTTCATAGCATCAGAAATGGCAGTTAAAGGCAAAAAGGATGCAAGATAATTACTTTCCTCCAATTCCATTCTAACACTCAAATCCCAGTTGCATTGCTCTTACCTACTGTTATGTCTGCCTGTTATTACCGGACATTAGTAGCAATGGCAAAATAGTTAAAGGCTTTTTGTGATGTAGCGGTAAGCAGAAGTGTTGAACACGTACAATATCCTTGATAAAATTCTCAGAGGAGGGGAATATTCTCTGCAGTTGGCAAAGCATGTGCTTATTTGTTAGGCAAAATGGAATTTCACTTCTGGTTTAATCTTGTCACCGGATTCTTGCACTTTAATCCATTTTTGAGAGTCTAAACTACAAAATATTCTGCTTTTGTCTCCAAACGCATATATAAACAATGACATCTGAAAATTTAAATAATTGCATATGAAAAGTAAGGTGCAACGTACAGACCACTGCTAGTTTTAGATCTAAAGTGTTGCACTGTAGGTTATCTAGTAGAATAAAAGAAGAGCAAACATTTCCACAAGATGGGCATATCTTGTGGAACTTGCAGTTTCACAGAACTGTTTTCCTTAATCAGCAAAACTTCCTGTTGTTTTAGGATCCTAGATTGTAAAAATGACCAAGAGACAACAACAGAGGGAGATGGTAAAACACATAAGCAATTACGTGAACAATGTTGAAATCTTAACAGCAGCTTCCCTCTAATAGAGCACTGGAACTAGCAAGAGCACACACAACAGCATACCCGTGTCAGCTTTCCAATTTGGAACAAACCAAAAATCATTCAATAAGGAAAGGCTAAAACATATTTGCTGGGGTATGGTTTAGCTCTTTGTTCTTCTGGTATCTCTGTGGGTTTTTCTTTCAGCTCAGACTACATGTTATGAGGTAATACGTTCTCTTGGAATACGTTCTCTTGGAACATATCTCTTGTGATACGTTCTCTTGGAAGGAGCCAGTAGAGCACTACAGGAGGCAGTAAAGCATCTGAAATGTCAGGGAAGGACACAGAAGAAAGGGGAGTATGACATAAGTGATTCCCAGCTTTCCTGAAAAAAAATTGCAATAGCATATCCAAATGGAAACACTTCAAGCTTTTCTTCGATGTTCTGATTTTGAATCTTCTGAAGAAAAAATCCCTAAATTGTCCATTAAAAGAAGATACTTATCTACAGAATGTTGATGTAATTTAAAAAAAAAAAATTCTTCCATCAAAAAATATATGTACTCAAACAAGGTCTCCAGTAGGTAAATTAGCTAGAGGATGTGCCAGTTTAAAGGAACTGAGGATTTAGTCTCCTCTCTGAAAAGCAGATCTCAGTTGCATGGTGTGTGCTTGCTCCACGCATATGAGAGATCCACAAATCTGACAATACTGGAGAATTTATCCAGGAAAGCTCGGCTTTTTATTTTCTGTAAGGTTTTAGAATCTCCCCACGTAACCTGTTGGGCACACTAAAACAAAAGACTCAATTAAATACTTTATATTAGATTCTGAGACACACTTGTAACTTTGTTCACGTACTGAATTCTAAATGAATTTACACAAAAAAAAAGCAAATAAAATCTGACTCCAGTGAGTAAGAAGCTCTGACGGTACATACTGACATTGGTCTTCTATACAGAGGGAGAGATACCTCCCGAGTCTGGCATGTGCCTTGCATTTGCCTCTTCTTCCTTCAAAAATGCAGAATCACAGTGACATCCACAAAGGCCTGAAAATCCACTATGTGAATAAATGCAACCCAAAGCTCTCATAGAGTATGGAGCATTATATAAATGCTCTATGCATGGCAGACCTATGCATAAATGGAAAAATGCCACTGGTATATCACTCAAAATGGTGTAAGAAAACCAATATTGGCTCCAGTCAGTATGCAGTGTGACCATTTTACATGCAGGAGAATTTGATAAGATTAGTTGATGACAATCCATTCTTGAAATACTTAAATCATTTTTACCTAGAAATGCTTGCATTGAAGAAATGACTAACTAATAGAAGCCCTTTTCTCTGATTTCCTCCTACAATGCACAAAACCGTGTGCCAGTTTACACTGAGAATTGATTTTTTTTAATCCACTGTGAAGTTACGTATCTACTGTTTCAATAATTTCTACGTTGTACGTATTCAATTTTCTTTTCTAGTTTACAGCTCCAAGAGCCAAACTGAGTCCTCATGATCATGCAGTTCTTTGCCTGTAAACCTGATACTGGAGACTGAATTATGCCCTGTGGGCAGCCCCACTTGCTCTATACAGGACCTCAGCGTCATCTCCTGTAACCTACTTGTCTTAAAGATTAACAGATGTGTAACAGATTGTAATGAAACAAGGGTTTGGATACCACCTCATCCACAATTCATTCGCTCTAATCCGTGTCGGCACTGCATGCGAAAAAGAATGAGGAGGAAAAAATTCATTGCTTTTCCTAAATACTACAGGTTTGATCTTAATCACACGTAAATAGCAGATGTAGGTAAGACGATTCTTATATAGCCACTTGTCTGGAAAAAAAAATAGAGCTTAATATTTTGAATATTTCTGTGTTATAATGCACATTTTACTATTTTTCACATTGTGTGTTTGGAATTGGATTTACCTCACACCACTTCAGACATCTGACTTTCAGATTGGTCACCCTGGCTTCCCTTGTCGGCACTTGAAACAAGCAGTTCATCTGACCTACCTTGTGTACCTCTCTGAATGTCAGAAGAATTTGGCAGTGGAGGTGCGTCCTTCTCTCTGTTGACTAGAAATGCAGTCTAAAACAACTTTCAGCCACCTCAGTTTTGACAGTTGGATCTCATTGCAGGTTTACAAGTCCAATATTTACTTTCTGATTTAAAATTGATTGTGAAATACAGATGCATATAATAAAGTAGCCATCATTAGTCTAAGTGGGAAGAATTGCTCTGGCTTTCTCCAGAAAACTTTAAAAATGCAGATGCAACTGGGACACAATTTCTTTCCGTTATGGGCTATTTTACTCTTTTCTCAATCTGTTATTACAAACTACAGCTGAAGAATAATCCTCTATTAATATTCTTCACATACAGCTACATATGAATATTTTCAGTGCATGTACATCACTTGTTGATTTTAAGCAATAACTATTAAGGGTCTTGTTATTTATTTCCTCCTCTCTCTTCTCCCTACCTCCATATGTTAAGCAGTTTTTTCTTTTTCTGGTGCATTTTTTATCTGCATGGACAGAAAAGTAACTGTTTACATTATTACAGTTCCTCGAGTCCAAAAACAAATCTACATTTTAAAATTTTTACTATTTTAAACATTGTCTTTATTCACTTTAATGGATACTAAAATGATTACCTATCTGGCTTTGCTTATGAAGAGCTTTTTCTCTTCTCAGGCTAATGTGGCCACTGGAACTCTGTTGTCTCACAATGAATTAAACTCATAAACTTCTCTTTTATGTGTTTCATCTTAATCCACATTGTTCCTATTTGATGCTGCACAGACTTGACTTCTTACCAATTCTTATTTCTCCTCATCCATGCACCCAAACTGTCAACTACTTCTCTGGCTGGGGACCTGGAAGGCCCTCATGCAGTCATGCCTTTCCCCGCTGCCCTAGACTCTATCGCTACTTAACTGCCTAAATGGACATAAACTGCCATTTTTCACAACACTGTTGATACTCCTTGCAAGTTACTACTCAATTTAATCTAGTTTTTCCATTTTTATTTCATATTAGTTCTCAGTATACCATCTTATTCCACGAATAGCAAGAAAAGCAGTGAAAACTTTTGGCGTCCTCCTTTTTGTCCTTATTTACCCTCTGATATGTCTTCAGCTATAGCTTTCTCTGTAAGTTTCCCCCCACTGAGAATTAACCTTCTACAATCAGCTGTGTTTTCAGAAAGCAGTAACTTTGTCCTAACTTGCATGGAATAAGCACAGATTGTACCAAATCTTTTCTTATTTACTAGCACTAAGTATGTTACAACCATGCAAGAATTAAAGATTTTAATAACTGCAATTCCACAGCCATCAAACAGGATAAATTTGGTTTTTAAATACCCTTTATGGCATTATAGGAGAAGAAGAAATAGCCATTACTATTGGAAAAAAGCTAAAAAGGAAATATTTAAAAGCCAGGTAAAAACAGAAGAAAATGAGCACCAACCAATAGAAACAAAAAGTCCTGGAAAAATGAAGAAAAAATCAGAAGAAACAAAGAATGTTAGGACTATAAACAGTGATATAATAAGGCATATAATAAAGTATAATTAGGATTACTGGGCATTTCCAAACCAAATGTTTGTGAAAAGAGCCCAGTACCAGGTCACATTGCTGGAGTCAAGGAGGGGGCCACATCTGTAGGCAGGGTGGCTCTATCGCGCACCTCCAGTGGTACTGAAAGGGGTTGACGAAGAGCATCAGCTGTGCAAAGCTGTGGGGAAAAGGTGAATATAACTACTGAGTCTATAAACAGAACAGAGGAGGAGGAGGAGGAGGAGGAGGAAGGCTATATTAAGAGTTTCCACGGTAGCGTAGTTGTGGTTGCTATATTTAAAAACATGATATTGGCACAGTGAGGAAGATACAAGATTGAAGGCTGAAGAAGACATCGTACGAGTGAGAGACAAAAGAAGCTCAATCTGTTTAGTTTATCAAAAAAGAGATCGAAAGGTTGCTCAATTTCATCATAGGATTTCTTCAATGAGAAAAGACACTGGGTCTGGAAAGCATTTGTAGTTCAGAAGAGAAATGCATAGCAAGGAACACTGGCTGGAAGGTAAAGCCAGAGAATCCCCCGTCTCCCAAAACCATTTCCCTTTAAGAGTGTGCGTGGGTAGTTATTGAAATAAACTTCCAAACTTCATTTTCAGAGCAAGACTGCACACTTCTAAAACATGCTTAAGCCAAATATAGAGTATTTATAGAACACAACTGTAACAGCAATTGGATGCAAAAAAGCAGTGTTATCCTGGAAGGCCACATTGTCCCTTCTGAACTTGGAAAAAAAAAGATCTATGATTTCTAGAAGTCACTAAGACACATCAGAATAGAAACAACTGATTAAACTGTGCTCTGATGACTTGCAGCTTCATATGCTGGCTGCAACAAGCATGGCTGGAGCTCACTACAAGGCAGTTTGATTTTATTGTCTTCTTCTCAAAGTGTTTCAATGCCTGAGCTTGATCTTGTGACTGTAGTAAGGTTTTAATTAGAGCAATTTTTCTCTGAACTCTTACTATTATTTAAAGTTAAAAAGTGCCTACCAGTATCTCAGTAAATGTTAGATCTGAGTGGGATGTGGTTTTTCCCTTCCCTGGGGATTTTTGACATTTCAGAAATGTCTTCTAAATTACAATAAAAAAGAAAATGTAAAAAAAGTCACAAATCACAAATTGAATTTTTTTAAATCATGTCAATTGAACCATTTCCATCATTTCCATTTTCACGTCAAGCTTTTCAGATATTTTTAGATTGATTAACTTTTGATTTCCAAGTAACAAGAGATGTTACTCTCCAAAAAAGGATGTCTTGGAGAAATCAGACAGTAGTGGTTGGAAGTCACAGCAATGGTTTGGGAAATTCTTCCAATAAATGAGAACATTATTATAAAGTACCCTTTGCATAGCTTCAACAAAGGGGCATTTTTTTACAAAAAGCGGTTCCTCAGAGAAAATCCCTGACCCCATCTAAAATGCATATCACTGCTGGAGCACAGATCTAATATAACGTGTACTACAAAGACAAAGAGGAGTTAGGAAGAACTATGTATTTGATTTTAACTGAAAATAGCAGAATTTGGTTTTAGCTAAAAATATTAAAGCTGAAAATTCATTTTCATTCTTTCTTCAAGGTGATTTCCAATTGTCTTTCAGAAGAGCATCTCAAAAGAGTATGAATTATAAAAAAAAATTCATAATGAGGACAATGGCTAGAGCTGGCAAGGATTTATTTTAAAAGTCTGCTTCACAGATGGCAGACAGAGGAGCTGGGTAAGATGCTTTTGTACTCTGCTGCGGTCAACAGCTGCTATTGAGGCTGCCTTTCCTTAACTAAGAGGGAAGTACATCTGGAGGAAGTCAGCCTTATCGCAGAAATCATGAATGAAACTGGCCAGATGGACTTGCCGTGAAGTGCAGTTCCCATATTCAGGCAATCCACAGTCTTTTAATTAGGTATGCCTTTCAATTTGGGAAAAGGCTTTACTGAAACCTCATTAATGTGAGAAGCTAATCAACTCTTATACCTGTACTCACCGAGAGAGTTTTACCTTTAAACAATTCACCATTAAATCATTTGCCAAGCTACAAGTCTTGCCTGGAAGCATGTGTAATACACGCTTTTTTGACTTGTTGCAAAAGGTCTGTCTCCTCTTCCAGTCAATGTAGAAAAGGATAAGAAGTCACCTCTATACGCAGAGGTACGTAGTATGGTACATAGCACCTCTAGTTTGAGCAATGCAGTGTTTATCCCCATTGTAACAGAGCATTGGAAAACTGTTAAAAAAAATACAGTTCTCATTTCTTATTTACCAAAAAGGCAACGCTACCCAGTTAAAATCAATGCTACACCGTTACTAAAGAATGACAACTGACCCAACTTCAGAGAGAATAATTAACCAATTAAGAGAATAATTATGTCTTATTCTTCCCACTCACTAGATGGGACAGATAGAGAAAACAAGACATAAAAAAAGACTACATTGCTTCCTAGAGTAGTATTTTAGCCATTCTGAGACACATAAAAGCAAGGTTATTTTTGTTTTCATATCCAGGGATAGATATATGCACAACTGAGTTGTTCTGCGCTGTTATCTTTGTGTCATAACCCTGTCATCCTTGACTTTGGGGAGCCCTGGTAAGAAATAACAGCAGTGGTAAAGCCTGAGCATCTGAATGCTTTAATTCAAGTCATTCCCAGTGACAGGATTTTGTTTTCAGTCCAAGCAGATTCTGTTTCTGCTAGAAGGTTCAGGAGACAGCAAAATGCAGCCAACAAACTCATAAAATAGATCCTGTCAGACAACTGTGACTTCCTTAAAGAAGCAAGCGAGTAGTTTTGATTGTTTGAATAAGAAAAAGCAAAAGAACACACTGTCTAACTCTAAGAGTTTTTATTATAATCCTGACGTTTGGGCTGCTTCACTTTCTTAACTTTTCATTTTTTCTTTGTCAGTTCGATGCAAATTTAAACTGGTTTTAAATCAGTTTTTGATGAGCAGAGCACGCTCAAGCATAGAGTGGAGCAGTCCAGGAAGGTAGTATTCTCATTGCTGTCTGTGACCATCTACATGGTTCCCTGGAAAATTAAGAGGTGTTTTTAAGTTGAGCATGCCCTATAAAGGGATGGGCATCAGTGCCTCCTGACCACAGATAAATTTTAAAAGTAGCACTGTTCATTATATTTTAGTACAAATCTATCAATAAAGTGTTTTGATTGCAATTACACACACAAAGGAAAATTCCCTTCTGCAGGAAAGAGATGAAAAATGCAATCATTTATATCAATGAAATACTTTAAACTAATTTTTAGTTTCTCAGTAGACCATCTTTTAATAGAAATAGTTTCTCCCGTATGTGACAGATATTGATATGTTCTCATTATAATAGTGTCATTATTGAGAATTATTTATATCATAACCGTACTATCTTTCTATGAATACGTGTACTGAGGAACATTTGTTATGTGTTCTCCCTTTTTTGTAACTTGTATTTTCTGCTGTGATTTAGTCACTTAAGTTTCCCTCCAGACATACTGAGAGTCCAGGCTCAATTCTCCAGAGCCTTAACCTTTGGTAGAATAAGGAAAGACTTCTCACAGACAGGGAGGCCTAACACCAGATACAAGTGACTGAAGGTCAAAGATCTTTGCTCTCGTGCTTCCTTCTCTTTGAGGCAAGATATCTCAATTAACTCCAAGCTTCTAGGAAGAAGAAATAAGGAGGAAAAGAGACTACTTCATCAGGGTTTTTAACTTTACTACTAAGGATCTGTGAATAATGATGCATTCTAGAGTGCATGACTATATTTCCACGCCTTAAAAACAAATTATATTGTTTTCTTGCTATTGCCTAGTTTAGAATTGTTTCATTTCCAAAGCTGGTATTACTACAACAAGAATAGTGTGCCCAACTACTGGCAAATTAAAGTCATAGTCATGTCGTATCACAGATATTATATATAAAAACAAGACACTGAGTTGTTTAGTTCCTCCTCCTGAAGAAGTGTTTTTGACACATCGAGTAAGAAAAGTAAATTGCCTCTCTCCGTTTAGTTTGGGGGGTGGGGAGAAGGAGCGGAGAGGAAGGGGTTAATAATTCTAGGCATCAATATGAACAAAAAAATTTTTTTTTCCCCAGGGAAACATTTCCCAAAGGAAAAAAAGACCTGTCGTTTAAGCAACAGAGTTGATACGGTTGCACTGTAACTCAAAGGCAACTTTTGGGGAGTAAGATGTCAATGGCCCAGCTGCCTTAACAGCCACGTGCAGCGTGCACTGATGTTCAGACTGGAACGTGGCAGCCTTAAGGTACACTGCAAATGAAAGTGTTTTTCCCAGACTCCAGGGGGTCCCATCAACATTATTTCAAATGAAATATTAACAGGGGATATTCATAAGTAATACTCCTAGATGACCTAATAGAGTCATGGCTTGCAATTATTTGAAATGAATGAGCCACAACAGCCTACGTCGTTGCTTCAGAGCGGGTTTGCAGTGCTTATGTGTGTGAAAGAGTGGCACGGAGCGTTCCTCAGAGAGCCGTTAAAAGCCACCAGAAGGTCCTGGAGGGTGCAACAATGAAGCCGGAGAGCCTCAGTACTGTGCCAGGGTTATGAAACAACCGGCAGACTGGTGTGCACAATAACTTCAACTCTTCTCTGATGCTTGAAATAGGCTCTGCTGAATGCCAGCCCTCCCAGATGACTGCATTATAAAACCTGCTGAGGAAGTGCCAGGAGTGCTCAAACGACATCCCAGAGGTATTCAGACACATCTTACCACATATTTTTAGCTGTCACGCATGGCAGCAACTACTGTTTTTGTAGTACAGTAAATACCACTGTCTTCACTATACAGAAAAGTAAACTTTAGAGTTTAGATTAGTACAGTGGAAAAAATGACTGATTTACTGAGTCTTTTTTTTTTTTACTTTCATAGAGCAGAATCTGCTATAGACCAAATGTATTAGTCTTTATCCAGTATCTCGTCAGTCAGCTTTGCACAGAAGGAAAGGCAGGAAGAATTTCACTAGAATTTGTACATAACTACTTTAAGACCCAAAGATTGACCAGGACACCTAATCTCCATGGCCAAGCTAAACGGAATAATGTGGTAATTTCTAGCAACAGATTTAGATGCTCTGTTTAACATCTACATCCTTCTTCCTCCTGCTCTTCTCACAAGAAACATGGATCCTGCTGGTTTTTGTCTTCTTACCTGTGCAGCAGACCCAAATCTTTGGTTTTGCAGAACTGGAAGTGATTGTGGAATGGAAGAAAAAAATTTCTTCCTATAATGGATGCATGATCACAGCATATATAACTGTGCCAAAGCTCATCCAACATAGCTTTAATTGAGATACTGCTCCCAGTGAAGTTGTAACTGCATAGGCTAGCTGTGTAAGTATCTACCTAGATCTCAAAGGAGCAAGATTTGCAAGAAAGGAAAGTGTCTTTTACAAGACCAGCTGATGTAGGTGGAAACCTACAGAAGTTTCTGGGCACCACACAGTCTTTTCATCAGGACCAAGCATGTATATCAAGCTGGTATTAACATGGCCACAATGCTACTCATACTGAAGTGGCTAGAAAGTTGTTTCTGGTACATCATGTATCATCTGGTACATGTACCGTATCTTCCACTGCAGTTCAAACACTCTCTTGCCCTCAAGCACAAACACATTAATATCTTGTCTCGAAACCATTCATGAGAAAACATAAGTAAAAAGTGAAGAAAGAATAAAGAAATGGAATATGAAAAAGCTGTAGAGCAGAATCAGAAAACACCTTTTTTGAACTATAACTTATGAGCAGGTGTTTATAAACAACTTGATAGGAATTTATTTTATAGTATTTTGTAGGACTGCTTATTTTGTACACAGAACTTTGTATTTAGTGACAATTAGTTTGTACTGAAGTAACTGCTTCAATAAGTCACAGCAAGCAAACACATGCTCACTTACTTATGACCCTTGTTTTATTTTGAAACTTTTTTTGGTGAAAAAGAACTTCAGTCTATGTGAGTCCCTTTGTTATGTAGTGTAGGACAAATCTCTGTGTCCAAATTCAAATACTGTATGGAATAGAACACTGGATATTGAAAACACTGTCTGAATACAAGATTTAGTTGGACCTAGTTTTGCCAAACTAAAAAAAAAAAAAAAAAAAAAAAAAGAGCTAAAGCAGGTTTCATGATTGTCTTAATATAAGTAAAAGAAAGAATATATGTTATATGTTAAAACTATAATGGCAAGGGAGAAGAAAGTTATATAAGAACGTTGAAAATGAACAAAACAAGTGACTGCTAAAACATTTCTGTATAGGCACATGACTGAAGAGTAGATCCTCGTGGTTACCTGACAGTGCAGCCTGACTTCCCAAGGGTTGGGACAGCACGCACACTTTGTTACGGTCAAGAAAACTGACAACCACTAGGTTGTTTCTTTTTAAATTGACTTAAGGCCCCTGAACAAATTTTTTAAAAGTGGAAATTTGTTTGCAGTTCCCCCGTCAGAATCAATAAATACGTGACATAGGGCAGGCGTATTAAATATCACGGTACTGGTTTAGGACCATCAGGTCTACAACAGGAATTTACAAACACCTAGTAAAAATAGCGTTGGCCTAATTGTTTAAGCAGCATGTCAGGTGCTCAGGCACCCATGTAAGCCAAGTAAGTGGCAATTAACATATCTCATGATTGTTGAATTACTCCTGTATTTCCTTTTCCGATCCTGAGACTAGAGTAAAAGTAGTTTGTAAAACAATTGCTTCCATTCCAAGTTACTTCATTATTGCTTTTTTACCAGAATCCTGCACCAAAATGTATCATCCCTGTGTTTTGTTACATGAAAGAGTAAGCTATCACCTTAGGTGCTCTACTTCCTATGAAAACAAATGAACACAGAATAATATAATCTCCGAGAACAGCATCTATTCCTTTTTCTTTATTGTTATTTCTTCTCATTTCTTCTTCTTTTTTTTTTTAACTTTATTATGGCATCATTTTAACCTTAATTCAAAATAAAAAATGTGCTGTATTCTTGGAGCTTCTTTACTTGATAACTTTTGGCATTCAAAAAAGGAGAGGTTACTTTCTCCGACTGGTCTGCCAGAAGCCCAGGAATCTTGAGAAGTCTCCAACTATGCTGGGGATAGTGGACAACACATAAAAGCAGTCACTTACTGCCAAAGGGGATAGACTTCATTGACTTTGGTTTTGCAAGTCTGTGCACCTATTAGAATATAATGCTTTTATTGCATTTGATAATGCATTTAGTGATCCAAAGCAAGATTAAGTGAATGGAAGGACTCCCAGAGGTTTCAGTGAGCTTTGAATGAGACTTTTTTTCTGCACAGATTGCTCCCTGGGGAAGGAACATGCATTCATTAAGCACTGTGGATTAAAGTAACACAATATGAAAGCTATGCAACTGTGTAAAACAGTTGCTGTCACTTACTTGACTTAAAACATCCTCAAATGTTTTGCTTTATGTCATTAAAAGTTATTCATTTTCTTGGACTGTTGTTGCTAAGGTTTGGTTTATATAAGTGTTTTAAGAAGAAGGCAATCTGAAAAATACCCAATTATTAGCACAGCAGAGAAATTATTCCTTCAAATGCCTCTTTTGAAAATGCTTTAAAACTTTTGATTCTGTTGATTCAACAAAAGAGGTCTTTAAAAATAAGTAGAATAGCAAGAGAATAGTCATTCAATGCTCTGAAGAAAAGAACTGTTTTCTAACACTTCTCAACAATATTGCGCTATTGTACCTTGATATCCTCCTTTTTACTCCCCCTGCTTATACACAGCTGGGACCATAAAATATGTAGAGGCATATTCTATGTCTCTGTGTCCCTTATGATGCCCAGATGTTCCTTAGTCCATATTTTGATGAATACATACTACCGTTTTTGTGCCGTGGGTGTGACACTTCCAGAAGGCGTTGGATCTAAGCCTGTGCTCAGCATTGCGTGGATGTATGGTAGGTTATGTCAGATTCCTGATTTGTGTGCTGTAGAGTTTCTCTGCATAGATGAAGTCCAGCAAACCCTAGGTGCAAGGGAGCTCCTGGGCTCATGCACAGGACTTGCATAGAAAGCTCAGGGTTTCCTGAGGGTTTCATTGTGGATGTGCGGTCACACTGATCACCCATCTGGCAACCAGTATTTCTGCTCAGCTGGCCGATCAGCAAGAGCTACTGGTGTAGCTGGGTGCACAAACATTTTTCTAGCCAAAGTTTCTAATTGGAAAATGATGACACGACCAGAGGAATCCAGACGTAGAGTATCAGATGTGGGTAAGACTTATACACATGAACAGGTGGGAAGGGGAACTGATCACAGGAACCCTGCTATTTTGGATCACTGTTCCTGGCCATCCCAGCAATGGATTAGCCAAACTGGAGGGAGGGTATTCAACCCCAGCCTTCTGGATGAGTTCCTTACCACCCCCTAACAGAGCCAGTAAGTGTAACTCTGGTCACAGGACCCCTTACTAGTGTTCTGTAACAAACACAAAATAATTTCATCACTATAAAAGAGGTTGACACGATGGTGAATATTTCTCTGCAGATACTCCCTATACAGGAAATCGTTATTTCATGTCCATGAAGGAAGCAGGACACAGTATTGCTCAGCTTATGCTAAAAATATAGAGGAAGATAATCTTTCTGCTTTCTGAAACAGGCACTGCAGGTTTCCCTTCCTAGAACAGTAGCTTTGTTGGGATGTAAACTCTCTCATGGTTTATTCTTACCTTTTGTAACAACGGAATCAACTTTGTAGAGAATAAGGAAAAAAATGCATATTGATTTCTTTATTACTATGTTGCTGATATTGGAATTTGACCCTATATTCTTAGCCAAAATTTCAAAATACTGCGAAGATAATAATTCCACAGAAATACTACAAAATTTACCAAAGAAATATAATTATATTTCATTTGGAAGAGGCCTTCTAGATGTTTCTCTTATGTGCAGCAAACATGAGCCTCAGCTAGAATTAATTTCATCCTTTCCTTTCCTTTCCTTTCCTTTCCTTTCCTTTCCTTTCCTTTCCTTTCCTTTCCTTTCCTTTCCTTTCCTTTCCTTTCCTTTCCTTTCCTTTCCTTTCCTTTCCTTTCCTTTCCTTTCCTTTCCTTTCCTTTCCTTTCCTTTCCTTTCCTTTCCTTTCCTTTCCTTTCCTTTCCTTTCCTTTCCTTTCCTTTCCTTTCCTTTCCTTTCCTTTCCTTTCCTTTCCTTTCCTTTCCTTTCCTTTTCTTCTCTTCTCTTCTCTTCTCTTCTCTTCTCTTCTCTTCTCTTCTCTTCTCTTCTCTTCTCTTCTCTTCTCTTCTCAGCTGTCTCAATCTTATGTTTAATTTTCAATAACTGAATGCCTAATATCTATGTTGCTGTGACCTATCATTATGAAATCTGTGTATCAAAATGCATATTAGTTATTAATATGGAAAAGAGCAGTTTTAAGCAAACAGAACTCTGTCATTTAATCTTATACCAGGGTTGAGAACAATATGTTGGTAATTACTTCTAAATGGTACCACTTTCATCATTTAGGTAGTAACTTGGAAACTGACAAAATAAAATAACAGCAAATCTTCTCATCAGAATTCTTTGCCTTTTTTAGGTAAAGGAATTATTCTCTTTAAAGTTGGTGGGTTTTGACACTTTGTTGTTTTTTGTGGTAAAGATCTATTTTAGTAGAGAAGAATGAGAAGAAACTATTGGCATGAGACTGAGTAAATGAAAGGTAAAGTTAAGTTGTATAAATGTGTGTTAATAAGAATAGGACACAAAGAAGGATGGGGGAAAAATTTAACTCTTGTATTCAAATCTAGTCTGCTTTCACAAAGCAAAGTTGCATGTTTTTTCAGTACTCTTGCAAAAATAACCTGCCTGTCATGTCTTATTCTGTTAGATATTCATGCTTGGAGCAATTTTTAAATGGATGTTTTATTGACAGCCTAATTTCCTGTGTCTTGGCAATATGTAAACAGGACTTAGAGAAACATTACTTTTAAAGACCCATTTTGGGACTTCAGATTTAACACTGATTTGATTCAATTCTTTTCATGTTTTTATTTCTAAATGTATTTCAGCTGGACAGATTTTATTAAGAAACACAATTTTGGTATTCAGTTACAGATGAGGTTTTAAAATAGCTAGGTGCCTGCAACAGCAACAGCAAGAAAAGCTTCTGCTTCTTTGTGTAAGGAATCAGTTATTGGTGATATGAGACCTGTATGGCTGTACATGGCTATACAGCTACATGTGCACACAAAGCCTGTTTTGAAGCACTTCGGTTTTGGTCAGTCCCATGTTTCTTCAGGCACCTGATTCATCCAAGGTGGGAGTCATCTGGCAGGTATGCTAGCATTTACTTTAGAATCACATTTTTAAGTCAACTGGCACACCTGCAAAAGCCCCCACGAGGATTAACTCGCTTATATAGAGACCAAAGCTGTAAAGTACAGCTCAGCTGAATTACACAGTGGAAGTGCAACAACCAGGTGTAGTGTTACTGAAATAAGTGTGCTGGTAAAGTGTGCTGGTAAGTGTGCAGGCACTAAGTCCTTAGTGCCTATCTTCTGGCAAAGGAAAAGAGCAGAAAACACTAGGAGAGGATGGAGTAGAGCCAGAGCATCACCATTCTCTGACAGATGCTGAGATAAATCTATTTAATCCTGAGGCTGGAGAAGAACCTCTCCAATAATCAAATAGCCACAGTCAACATATTCTGGATCTTCCCATTTCCTCCACTCAGCAGAAGTCCAGAAAATTATCCAGCAAATACTTTTCTACTCAAACGAGGCAGAATACAAAAGGGAGAAACATTTCAGCTGGATCAAAAGGGTGTGATGAAAACTCTTTCTAAAGCGTTAGCATTTTGGGCATGCTAACACTGCAGAGCTTCCTGGCAGGGTATGTTTGCCCAGTTGGAAATGTGGGTGGAAATCTCCACTACAGTGATTGTACCACCTCTAATTCTCAAGCCAGTTAATTTGGAAGAGACTTGGAACATATCAGCATGGAATTGTGTTGTACCATCTAGACACAGTCTTCGGTGACTCCAAACTTGCTATCTACAGAGCCTGTATGCTCCTTGCCAAGATTATCTCTTTGTTGACTTTCTTTTCAAAGTGTTCACTTGGTAGTATTGACTGAATTGTCTGAACAACTGTTTAAGAAATTATCCATTTGAAGTTCTGAGTTAATATGTGAAAGGCTTTCAGTTTGCATGGAAAATTATACATATCTGCAAGTGAACAAGTGAAGCTGAACCAACTGTTGTAGTCACCAGATTTTTAAGGGATGCTTTCTCATTACCAACAGAAGAGTAACACAATCTGTGCAGTTTTTGAAGTTGCCCTATATATACTCCTTTTGAACAAATTACAGTATTTGGAATGAGACTAAATATGACACTGAGGGTAAAGTAGAACAAAATACAACATGTCTTTTGGACTGGATCATGATCTGTACAAACAGTCAAAATTTGTGCTTTCATTGCTGCTGGAGCAGTTTTATGATCCCGGTCCCTGTGACACTGGACAGCTGTAAAGGGGACTCTTCAGGGAGTGTATCTCGTGACTCCTTAGACTATTGTAAACTGATCTACCTCTGAGCTCTCTTCCAGAAAATTGTACAAAGCCTGAGCATGCACGTGAAATTCTGCTGGGAATGCTATCAGCAGAAGCATTCAGGCTGTGCCCATGCCGAAAAGAGCTGTCAGCCTGCCTAAACAAAGAATCCAGCCTCTAATCTCTAAGCCCATCTACAGCATCTGGCCTGGATTAAAAAGACCACAAAATTTGAGTGAGAGGATATTTTTGTGCATAGACAGGATGGAGGTCTGCAGATGACATTTGAATGAGAACATGGACAAATTCTGCCATGAAGCAAAGACATCAGCAATTCCTCACTGAAAAGATTCTCCAGAGAAACCTTCTAGGTGTATACATGTTATATATATGTATTTTATATATACATATATATATATTTATGTATATTTATATATCCATTGGACTAAGTGCCATATCTAGAAACATCAAGATATTTGAGAGTCTAACAGTCCAGAAAAGACCAGACAGAGTTTATAAAGTGCCCAGTCAGATAGAAGGTCCAATTTTCATGAAAGTGCTTTCAGAAATCCAGTCAGGTACCTAAATACTTCAGAAACATCTGGCTTCCAGATGCTGAAGACTAGGTGTCAAAACTAGTGAAAACTCATTAAAAATCCATACCTTTGAACACTCCAGCCATCCTGCAAACCAGCAGAAACCTGCCTTAATCCAAATGTGAGGGTATTGAAACTCTTTAACACCACATTGCTACCACTTTCTCCTATATTCGTATCAGATGCATATTTACACAGATCTTTCAGAAACTTCAAAATTAGTACAAGTATTTCTTCTTAATAACAAATCGGTGGTACAAAATTATTTCCTTACTTTTGGGAGGGAAGCTCTTGATCCTGAACTTTGCGTGGTCATTGTCAAAACTGTAGTGATACCCAGTGCGACTCTAGCTGGAGCAGCATCCATGTTGATCCAGAAAGAAACCCAGGACAAAATCACAATCAGCAGGCTAGGAATGTACATCTGGATTAAATAGTATCCCATCTGACGCTCCAAATGAAACTTGACTTCAATGCATGTAAACTTTCCTAGAACATGAAATTACTTTCATAAATGCTTTTTGCACATTTTTGTCTTGTTTTCTGAACACAAGTTAGATGTGTGGCCTGTTTCATAACCTGACACTGTAAGCAGGTCCTGATACACAAATGCGAGTCAGCCGTTTGTTGCACGCTAGTTTGGGAGACACATGGGACCCCTGTCTCACGTTAACTGAGAAAACAAATATTAGCACGGTTGTTTCACCTCCAAAAAAGGTAATGTAATGTTTCTTTTCTCAAACGTTAGTAAGATTTTACTTTAGTCAAACACAATGTTTAGTATTAAAAGGGGACAGCATTTTGCTCTTTTAATGACATGAGATTAAGCAAACATACTTAAACAGACAAATTGTAAACAATTAGTCTTTCAGTCCTATGGTAGATGACACCCCTTCTCATTCTGGTCATGTCATTTGCCTGTGTCTTTGCATTGTTTCTCGCAGCAGAATCAACTCAAAGCCTACTTTGAATTTCACCAAAAGTCTAACTCCAGGAAACCCACAACCATCTCTTGTGGGAAATGAGTGATTCTTCAAACAACAAATAGCTGCTCCACCGGGGTAGCGGAGGACAGAAGTTTAGGATTGCCTGACAGGGGAGCTAGTCGTGCACTGCGGGATGCAGAGTCCTCAGTTGCAACAGTTCGTCAGCTACTAATCCAATCACACTGTGGTGCTCTCCAAGTTACTGTGTATCCTGACTGTGGTTTAGGTACTGTGAAGGCTCTCACTCGAGGCAGACTAATCCAAGCACAAAAATGTCTGTCTTTCCTGAGATGTCACGCTAATGGTTTCAAAGGACCCCTTTTGTCTTGGTTGGTCAAATGCATGAAGATGCATTGTTCCTTGTTCATCCTTTCAGGTGAAATAATTAGATTTTTTTTGCTCCTTTTTGTGGTGCATACATTTTTTTTTTGCTAGTCTAGAAAGTTGAATGGCAGGGTGCGAGAGCTGGCACAAAGGACAATGCAGAGGCTGTTTGGCAAAGAGAGGAGGGGAGAAGAACTGACTAATATCTTTTGGCAGGACAGAAGCTCACATATGAGTGGCCTGACCTGTTGAGTTGCCTGACCTGTTACCCTGAAGACAGTCTCTGAGACCTGGATAGCGACTGATCCTGACCAGTCTGCCCATACAGAAGGGGACCCAAAAGGTGTGGGATGGCCACGCGTGGCAGCAATGGCATTAGAGTAGCCCAATCTCTCACGTGCTCTCCAGATGCCAGCAGTGCAACCTGGACAGAGCGCCTTGCAGTGTGGGCATGAGGAGAAGGCTAAATAATACAGCTTTTATCCACATTTGAATTTCACAGCGAACCTGAAGGAGCATGCTACGGAGAAGACAGCAATGTGGGTGCCCATAGGCAAAGTTTTCTTTCGCTTGAATACTGCTTTTCAGTTTCCCTGGCCAGGCCACACACTTTTGACTTTTGGTAATCAGACATTCATTTTGTTTAACTACATGTAATGGGAGCTATTAATTGGCATTTTTATCCTTTGTGGGGAATCTTTGTGGGTATAAAAGGAAGCTATTGCTAATGCTCTCCCCCCTCACTTACTTTCAGTGTTTGACCCTGCAAAATGGTTATCTGACAGTAATTAGAAAAGCAGATGAACTCACTTATTCAGAGTTTGAGTTATGTGCCGGGAAATGGCTAAACTTTGTATCAGCCAAATTACAAACAGGTGAGCTCTGTCTACTGGAATTTACTCTCGATTATCCCCTTTAAGTGTGAGAAAAGACGAGAAGTCACAGCAGTCCCCCTTTCCACAGGCCTTGGACTGTGGAATCACAAAGCTTTCCTTACTTGGCACTTTGGGCCCCAAAATAAGAAGCTGTATTCGTAAAAGTTAAAAACAATAATTTTCTTTTCATAAGGAATGAATGTGACTTATTTTTGGCAGAGGCAGAACCACTCGTGTTGTTTCACAGAGCGAAACAAATGTATTTGATGCAACCAGATTGGCTCTTACACTGAGATGATGAAAAAGGTATTTTAGATGAGAGGGATTATATCTAATCCCAGCAAGGACCCCGCAAACCATTCTCTAAATGCTGTCCCTGTTAAATAAACTCCATGCAGCTAAATCCAAATTTTAACACAGTTCTTTCTGCTCTGTAAAGCTAAAGGTGGAAAACACAGCATTTGAAACTTCAAAATAGCAAATATAGGAAAAAGGTTACAGTATTAAGCAAACATTTAATTTCCCAACATTTCACGTCTGTACACTATTCAGATCAGCAATGAAAGCACTGTCTTTACAAATACTACATTTCAGAAATTAAACCACACATAAAAGCTGGTGAAAATTTGATATGTTTCCTAATCGTCACTTTGATATGCTGGAGAAATAAATCAAGTTCAGAAAAAAACAGTACTTTAAAAGAGCTGAATCAATACTTAAGAAAAGATTCAGTTTGTTAAAAAAGTTTCATTTTAAGAAAATAAAAAAAACTAGATTTTTTTAATCAGTTTTTTCAGATTTTAATTTCCTCAATGATTTTAAGGGTATTAGAATATGTATATTAGAATATCTTTAATGAAATTAAAGGAAATTTGGAAACAAAATCTTTCAAGCAAACACAAATAAAAGGGAGAAAATTTCATTCTTTCAGATTTAAAAATAAGTGTGGCTGAATCAAATTTTAATTTCAAAATCTGCTTTTATTTTACCCGTCTTTTCCCCTTAAAAATTGACAATAGATACCATTAGAGCAATTAATAGAAAAAAAACCAGAATAACGCTCACCAGTGTTGTAATGTTTTGTGCAATAACCAAGTTCTTTATCTTCTTTCAAAATAAACTGTGGCAAGGTTAAACCCTCTGCGACTTGCACAGGTCCATCACTTAGCCACTCAAATATCAGATCATTCATGGTGTAGCCAACTACAATAAAGAAATCAGAGTTCATTAAATGGTAACTGACTGGAAAACATCAAAAACAAATATTATGTCTCAGAAGCATGTCTTTTATTGCAGTACAAGTTATCATCTCAGTTATATTTTTAAACTGTCTGATTAACAGCAGCACTATTGCTGTTAGTTATCAGTTACTATTACTGCACTATTACTCTATTAAGAGCAACAAGTAACACCATTATGTTCTGAAATACTGCCCTGGTTTGCCACTAAAAAATAATTTTGCTGGCCCATCAAAGATACTGTTTACAACTGAAATGACATTTCTCTGTGCCTATGTATCAGCCTGCATTTTGCTTTATTTTCATCATTCTTTGATGTTGTAGTTGGTGGGCACCAACAAAGCATGGATTTCTAGACTGAAGAATGCTCGGCCCTTACTGAAAAGAAAACTGCAGCTTTTGTAAACCTGTGAACCTACCACTGAGAGGTGAGGAGGAAAGAGAGAGGCTGCAACTCACTGAAGTCTCTTTTTGACTTCAATGGCTACATACTTATGGGTAAAATAAATAAGATGTGTGCTGACACACTTAAACAAGGTGTATGCTGACAGCTACGTGCTATGGATGAGTGTGTGCCGGTACACACTTATCCATACCTTGCCTTGGTAGATGGCAAGTCCATGCCTTGGCCGTATTTAGCTTACCTAGCTAAATACCTAAGCGTACCTATAGGACCTCTGCTTCATCAGGTATGTTGCTTCCATTTTTCAAAAGACCATAGCATGTCTTGATCAGACACAGCTAATCCCTGTCTGTGTACTAATTGCTCTTACTTTCCTGAGATTTAATTTCTCCTGCACAGCATTGCTGTGGTTATCCCTGGAAGTGATGCAGACCTGATGGGTGAGGTGATGTGTCCTGGGAGGAGGAAAGGGAAGGGAACAGGAGCAGCACAGAGACAAGGGACCCGCACGGTACGGTGATGGACAGTTAAAGCACCGTTCCTCCATGATTTTCCCTTACGAAATAGGAATATTGAGTCTCACCACACAAATACAACAATGTAGATACTATCTAACCACCGAATGTTATGGTGAAATCTTGTTCTTTGCTAGATAAAGCAATTGGACACTCACAGCTCTCTAGCTGCATTGTACATGTCTGTACATCCATAGGAAAATTCTTCAAGTCCATGGGACAGGATAAGGTTAAAGTAAGCCTAAAATTGGAGGGGAAAAAAAAAAAAAAGAAGCTATTGTTAGAAATCTACAGGTTTTATCCAAAGCCCCATATTTAGAGTTTAAAGGATCAAGACCAGTTATTAACACCTCAGATGTTGGACTCACTCTCCCCTCTGAGCTTTTAAGGACATAAGAGCTGTGAAGACAGAGAGGGTAAGCAAACCAGGCGCTCGCTGGCTGAGCTGGCTGAGCAGAACAGGGACACAGAAGACAACATCAAGATAGCAAGAAATGCTCTCCACTAATGTACCAGTGAATGTTTTATGTATACTACTGAACCCAAATAATGCAAAAGCTGAAATGGCTGATCATAGGACACACATTTCTAACCTTTGTTTTGGAAAAGCAAAGGGAGGAAACAATAACCATGGGGTTTTTTCACCAGAGAGTGCTTTTGTTGTGTATGAAGCCCATTTCCAACCCTTCATTCTTACTCCTTAGCCATTAAAAGAAAGAAAAAAACCACCATACAGTAAAAGCTAGAATCACATAGCATTAAAAGATAAAGAGTGCAGACAGAAGAAAGTAAGCCTAAAGGAATATTATCATACAAACTAAATCTGTCTTTTAATTTTTAAGTTGTTATTGTCCCAGATAAAGCATAATTTTACTTGGAAGGGAATATTCTTAATGTTTCTTTCTTTCTTTTATTTTTTTTTTTAGTTCAGTTTAGTTTTCACATTTGATTGAAATCTGTTTCAAGACTTCTCTGCTTTATGTCTTCTCTTGTTTGTGTGGGGAGAAGAAACCGTTTTTGAGAAACCAAGATACTGGGATGACATAATTACAAACAACTAGCTGCTTTGAAAAACAGAAGAATTGTTAAGATTTTGGGTTAAGTCATATAAAAAGAGTACATTTTTATTTCAGATTACCTTCAGCACAAAAACCACTTTGACACAAAGAAAGCAAATAAACAAAAACCTCTGCACCCATTTACCATCAAGGACGAGAACTAGGTTGTCTGATTTGAAGGTACACTGAAACATTAACACAGTACAATGAGAATAACTTTTTAATTATGACAGTGAACCCACGGGCCAGCTGCTAACCTTGAAAGTATGTTGTCCCACAGACAAATGCGATCTGTATGGAGAAATACTTCACTAAGGTCTGTCTCCCATGGTGATTTTGTGCTTCTCACCACATACAGCTGATTCAAGCTCTTTCAGTCTATTTCTTCATCATGTGAATTTTTGGGGATGGCCTGACTGGGCTTTCTAGTCCTACTGTCCTGCCATCAAATCACTATGACAAGAAGATGATATTTAGGTAACTGAGATCAAAATGGTCTCAGTCTGATCAAAAATCACATTCAACATCTCTACTTTTGCCTACTTGTGGGCTACCTAGAGAAAGTCACGTTATTTTCCTCTTGACACAGTCTTCAGTGTACAAGATGATAATATCAGGAAATCAAAGATCAGTTGTGTGCGGCAGTGAAGCGCACTGAAATGAAGAAAAGCCCCCAGTAGTCCTCTCAACACTGCCATAGTAAATAAACTCCCATTTAACCTTTGGGAGCAAATAGCATAAGCATTAAAAAAAAGAATTAGTCATAGAGAGAAAAAAGTATATCTAGTAGACATATAAATGTAATTGAAAATCTCCCCTTTACTCATTTAAATATTTCAAGTGCCCTGCAAATGTTAACTAGTCTCATTTTGGCTAGGTAATTTCCTGGATTAAAGATTGAGCTATTTAAATTGCTAATCTCCAGTATTAACAAAAGACTGCTTCTGCCTTTTTTCTGAAATGTTGATATATCAAACTCTCTTCCTTCTTTTCAGCCATCTTCTAAATATGGCTTAGATGTTTTAAGTTCATTTCAAACATGCCTTTACACAAATGCAGCCTTTCTAAATATGTCATTTGTTTGTATTCATTGAAGTAGGCATGGCTTATCTACCCCTCAGATTTTGCTGTGTGGATTGCACGCTGACTATGCTTCCTTCCCCCTTCATCCCTTTCTACTCCTCAAAACCCTCAAAGGATCTGGGGGTTTGACTACATACATGGGCAGGGGGGTCTCTTTTATTAATCTAATATCAAACTTATGAGAAAGCGAATACATCCAGTTGCAGCTTTCAAGCATCCCAGGGATAAATTAACCTATCTCCAGTGATGTTAGGTAGATATATCTTTTTTTTTTCTGGACGTGAGATGAGAATATGCTCATTACATTGGCTCACACAAAGACTGATATCTCTTCTTTCTCTTCCTAACCCTGAAGACTTAGTCTTCATGAAGACTAAATTATTCTCTGCTCACCCTGACAAATGGAAAATCATTTTTATTCACAGTATTGATAAGGCTAGCTTGAGAGATCATGCCCTTATAGCTTTCCCTCTATTTGTTCTTTATGTCATCAGAGTAGCCATTCATGGTTAACATCTTTGCCTCTGTAATCCCTTTTACTAGGAGCAATGCAAGTGTTGAACCCAATGCTTATTGCCTGGTGTCGTCCACAGATCCATTGATTCTCAACAAGATTACTACATGCTAAATATTCAGCTGCTGGAGTCTGAAGTAGCTCCAGTGAAGTCCATGGTGGTGTGTCAATTTACAGCAGTTGACTCTTTTTCAGTAAAAATATGATCCTGCAAGTGTTTCCAAACCCAGGTGCCATGTAACTACTCGTATATTTACATTAATAAGGAAACAGGATCAGAAATGGAAAGTGTTAAGCAGATATAGCTACCCACATTGCCTATAATAACAGTGTCATTGACAGAAAATGTTTCAGAAAAGTGAATGTCTCACACTTGGCAAATTCAAGAAGGGCCCCTGGAGATTTGGTGCAAAGTGCAAGTTTAACTGGCAATTACATTGATGAATACTTTAATCGTTAATAAAACAGAAGAAACTGCTATAGAACAATTATTTTATTTTTCAGGCACCCTGCCACCAAGGCATTTGAGATGCATAAACAACAGATTTGGTGACGTAGCACCATAAAACACTGATGGGAAGAGTTTTATGAACAATCTGTGTAAAGCTGAAAGGAGAAGAAGCTGACCAAGGACTTGATTTTGTCTTCAGTTACCGGAGCACCCTTTACCCCCTGTTATCCAGACTGAGGTTGCACAGCTTGCTCAGGGAGAATTCTGGGGTTGGGCACGTTATGTTTTAGGATATATTATAGGAGAAAGTCACATCTCCAGCGCCCCAGCACTTCAGGCACACGTCAGGGCCAGCAAGATGCCCCGAAGGATAGGCAAAGTTGCTCTCTTCTTTCCCTCCCCGCTCCCTCACCCATTCTGTAGTCAAGGAAAAATCGAGCCCTGGAATAGTGTAAATAGCGTAAGAACAGAACAAAATGCAGAATCAGAGCTAGCAAACAAAGAATGAGCAATTTAGCTGGCGCTGTGACAAAAATAATAAAAAAATAAATCAATAGTATTACTGAGCAACTCTGTGGCAGAGGCAGGTAATCCAAGTACTCCAGGGCAGCATTGCCTGTCTTAAACTTTGGACCCTCTTCCCTCATACACTAGGTAAGTCCTTTTGAGCAGCATCTGCTGTACTTTAAATGCCTTTGAAGTGCAATGGGCACTGCTGGGATTTCTTCGCTCAGCTTTTCATTCAAACCCCCCTCTTTCATCCCCAGGTTTCACCAGAACGTCCTGAGAAATCATTCAGACTTGGGCCGTGGGCCTGTCTCTCTTCCCACCCCAGCTCAACATCTTTCATTTCTGGGCACCCCAGAAACCCCCTTACAGCGTCATTCAGAGGTCTGTATTTCCCACTCCTGCAGGCAGGAAGGCAAAAGTCCTGCAGACTGTGGCCTCCTTTCTTACAGAAGCCAGAATAAGGCATCCCGTGGGAAAAAATAAATAGCCTGACAACATGCTATTAATCAGAAACCCTCATGCTGGTGATCTTTAACACCTGAACACGTTGTTTTGCAATGTCAGTGTTTTCTCCAGGTGGAAGCAGACCTGCCCTCAGACAGGCCAGCAGCAGAGCTCAGCACAGGCGCTGCCGCTGCCCTAAACATAGCAGCTGTAGCCAGCCATCGTCCTCCAAGGAGAAGTCAGCGGAGGGGGTGACATGCATGTGCAGCCAAGGGAGCTCAGAGGTATTTACATGCAGTGCAACCAAGTCCTGAGCTCAGCGGTGGGGCTGAGACACCATGCTTCCTATTCATCCTTCACCCATTCCTGCCCTTGTCCTGTCCTTTCTCTGGCCCTGGACGTACTTTCCTCATCTCCTCCTATGTCTGCCCATCTACCCTACGTCTCTCCCAGAGGCACCTACGTGACCCAGAGCCTAGCCTCTTCCCTCTGCATCCTAGCCTGCTCTCCTACACTTTCCCCCTCCCTTTCCTGTTGTCCTCTCTTTTACCCCAGTTCCTGCCAAATCCCACCCGCACCTCTCTTTGGGGTATTAAGCCTTGAGGCCAGTCTGCTCGTGAACACCTAATCCCCAAAGCAGCACCATCAGTGGAGGGTAAGGTCCTTCAGTACAAAAAAATTCAATAGGAGTAAAATGTTTGTAAACAGATTATTCTCAAGATCATCTCCAATCTCTTTCTTTCTCTAAGAGGTTTCAAATGCTGATGCTCATCACCATCATGCCACTTCTCTGATAATCTCACGCTGCAAAAACGCTTCAGCATACTACATATACAGACTGCTTGTGAATGGTTTGCGGCACAAAACTGAAGTAAAGAACTGCTAGTATTAAACCCTTAGGGAACACATTACATAATCCAAGAATTTTTTGGATAAATTTAAGAGTATATCTAATTTTAACTGGGATTTGATGTATTGCCTAATCTGCAGCAAGCATTAAACTGTATTCTAATGCACTTCTTTATAAGCAGCTATCACGCCTTAGCCTGATGTGTTGCAACTCATCCAAAACTCCCCTTGATCTGAGCAATAACTCTCGCCCCGGAGGAGGACAATGATCCCACAAGAGAAAGGCCCTGTGGATCACAATAAGAGGTGTCTGATGACAAGGGGAATATAATTTTCATTAATTACCCTGCAAGTGGGGCGGTTTGTGAGTGGGCTACAGGACAACAGCCTCTTCACACAGTTTTTTCTAACGAGAAATAACTAGGGTCAGTCTTATTAAGTATAGAAGTACTGTTGGAAATTTAAATAGTCCTGGAGATAAGGGTACAAGTCCCTTCCATCTCCAAAAAAAAGCATTATTATCTCCTCATAAGCACGAATAGCAAAAAATGCCTCACCATGAGTGGGCATGGTATCAAAAATAACATTTTGTTTCTATTCTTATCCCTTCATTCTTTCAGGCTACATCCATCTGCAGCTCAGCTGCTGGGACAGGAGACTTCACAGCCTAGGATTTTATGCTGCAAATGCCAGAACACAAGTAGTACATGCGTGGTGACTGCTACCATTGTCTATGTGCCATTTTTATGAAAAGTCTTATACTTGTGCAAAGCCCGCAGTGTTTGGTTTAGTGAGACAAGTGGGATTTTTTTTTTCAGTATTGCCAGTTCTAAAGATGCTGTCATAAATCGCAATATTTCTGGTATTTTTCTTAAAGATCCAAGCTGACAATAAAGGTAAAAATATTCTTAACGGTACATATTTCTTTGGACGATTACATTCCTGATCCTTATAGCTGCTGAAATAACATTAAAGTATTACCTAAGCACAAGCAGACAAAGTTCCCCATTAAACTGGCAGGGGAGATGGAGTTGCACAGCAACCATGATAGCATCGCATGACACAGGAGCAAATGCCATTCCGACTAGTGGCACTGAAACAGGGAGGAGAATCTAAAATCTCCTTACATTCCTCCCAGCCCCCTCTCTTGGGTGATCTGTGCCTGAAAGAAGGACACACACCCTGTTCATCTATCAGAAGGCCAAAAAAAAATTCCCAGTGACATTCTTCTTTTAAAGGGCTTTTCATTTTGTAGTCCGTCTCATTATTTTTGCAGGGACCTGACTCATCATTTTGAATGTCAATTCTGGTAATTTTCACAGCCTACAGGCTTTGTCCTGTTAAATGGAACAGTCAAACTGTCTGCTTTTTCCCTTATTTTTGAGGAGTCCTGGAATTCCTCTCTAATATTTGTCATGTTCTGCAGCTTCATTTCTGTCAGATGGGAACGGGCTGAAATCGAGCTTAGAGGAGACGTGGAGCCTGCTCTGCTATGGCAAAATGCAAGATGTAGGCTGGAGTTTCACGTACTGCTGTTTATGAGCGTGTTCTCGCTCCCTCCAGTGCTTTGCCTTGCTTCATGTGCTGCTTAACAACACAGCAGCTGGCACGGAGCGGGGTGGTGGATTTCTCATTACAGGCATCCCACTTCTCATTGTAATGCAATCATTGTCTGTAGATACACAATGCCAGCACATGAGCTGCCAGCAAATGATTTTCCAATTATTGCTCAAGCAAATCTATGAAATTAAATTCAAGTATGATTTAATGTAACAGTTAAATTCTGTAACCACCTGTTTCCTTTCCGTGAAGAACAGTATTTCATCTCTCCTTTCTCCTCTGTCATTTTCTATCTTAATTTTTCTGCAGTATGTGTTTAGTATGGTGTTGCTTTCCTCCTGGCGTGATGGCATCTCTGTTCTAAGCCATATATTGCAATGCAATTGGCAAAAGACCTTCATCCCTGGGAGCATGTTCCAGGAAAACGTGCCTTTTTGTACCATTTAGAAATGGCTCCCACACCTACATCATTTTACACCTAACCTTTAACTGGTTAAAGGTTCAGTGCAAGTTCAATGGGTAAATGGAGTGATTGGTCACCAGCAATCAAGGACAGGCATTGCCATTACCCATAAGGAGAGCAGGTACACAGTCGTGTGTCTTGGCTATGCAACTATCCCATTGGTGCAGACAGCCAGAAGTAACCACCTGCCAATATTTTTTGATCCTGTCAGCCAAGAACAACTTTATGTGTACAAATTGGTCTCCAACAGCATTTCCCACTTTTTTACTTAGAACAAAGTCTTCCTTTTTATTTGAGACACAGGAATATAGGGCTATAGAAACGACATCTTGGGCCATCAGATCTGGTCATCTGCTATCACACACAGTCACATCATCTAATCCCTTTAAAAAAAGGTCAAGATTCATTTAATAATATCTGGTTCTATTCCCCCCCTTATTTCTGTTAGAATATTGTTCTGGGAATTCAAGGTGTATATGGCTGGAAACTTTATAACTTCCACTTTGAGCTTAGTTATGGGCAGTTCAGAGCCATTTGGTGTCCTGGCAGCATTGTCCTGCAGTCTAAGTAGCTCTTCTGTTGCGCTTGCATTTACCTCACCTCCAGTGCTCTTGTGTGTCAGCTGGAGACGTGCACGGCATTAGAGGAAGAAGTGAGGCAGTACATGTTCAGGTATAATGTGCATATCCCTACTTTGCTTTAAATGCTTTATGAAGTGAAAAAGCAACTAATTTTGTGTCATTAAAATGTAAATTATTCTTTCCTTAAGCAGGATGATCAATAGGGTTTTGACAATAGCTGTGCTAGTTGCATAACAAAGTACCCGCATTAGGCTTTATTATTTATTTAGTAGCTTTTATTCTTTGCTATGCAAAACAAGTACTTTAGATACAACAGAAAAATAAGGGTATTGGAAAGCCAGGGCTAGATCCTCAGTCTGGATTTGTAGATTGGGAGGGAGTGAGAAATACAAGAGCGGGTGATGGGAGGGTGCAGTTAAGAGTGTTAGGAACCCACCCCAAAGGATGAGAAGAATCTCAGGCCATTTAATTAAAAGACCCCAAAAGGAAGGAGGGTGGGGGTGGAAGGAGAGGCAGGAGTAAGGGCAAGAAGGAAAGAAAAAGGACGGGTGAAAAGTGGGCAGCTAATGATAATCCAAGGACATCGGGTTCAGCCATAATGAGAACGGCTGCTTGTCCCACAAGAGGCTGCAATTTTTTAGCCTCTGAAACCATTGTTATTATTGTAATCATGCCCATGGGAAGACAAATTTGTCAAATACACTGGATTCACATAGCATGCAGCCACAATTTGGGAAGTCGCCGTGTCCCAGTAACATTGTGCAGTTTAATAAAATCTAGTGATTTTAACACTATTTATGCAATGTCTATAAGGTTTCTGCCTATAATATGTAATAGCTCTGAAACTCAAAACTTCTTTAGATACGTGTTTTATTTCAGTTAGTATTTATGCATTGATTATTCTTCAATTTTTTATTTTTTTTTAAACTGGAAAAGTTACTTTAAGGTATATGAAGACATTCTATGCTTTTGGAAAATCAGGGCACAGAGCATGGGACAGTGTGCAGTTTTGCCAACAGGAGAAGTAAATAATTCTCTATGAAAATGTTCCTGTGCTGATTGAGATTAACGTCCAAGGGAAAATCCCCACCTTGTCAATATTGGTGTTATTCTGGTAGAAGCTGAGGTAATAAATATGATTGTGTGAGGTCGCAGAGAGGGGTTCCTACATAGTAAACAAACAGCCATGTCAATCATGATAACAGTCTCTCTGCTCCCCCCTCGGCTGATCTGTCACATGGAAAGACAATGCTGCTAGTAAAGTCCAAATCCTCTTAAATCCCAACATTAGATTGTAAAATAAAATTGAAGTCATCGAATTAAAGCGCAGGATGCACACAGAGCTGTAGAACATCACATTTCCTACCACTCTGTTAGGCTAGACTGTGCTGTGCCATGGATGATTTACGCACAACGATGTCATCAGGTGTAAATGGAGCTTCGTTATCGTATAGCTGATAAGGTCTGTACCCCAAAATTGTTTTAGAAAACCCACGCCTGACTTCACTGTAACATGGCAACATATTCTGTAGTGGCCACACTAAAGATCTAAGATCTGATCTTGTTTAAAACCAAAATCTTTCAGAAGGATAGTGGACCTTTTCCACTATGAATAGTCTATTGCAGAGGGACTGGCAGTGTTACCTATGTATTTCCTTAACCTGCTTTGTATTTCTTTCCCATAGGTCAAAGAACACAGGTACAGAAGAGACTACAAAACAGAGAAGTTTCACTCAGAAAAGCTGAATTATAAAGTGCTATAGATTACTTCTGATGTTTTACGTGAGGGACATGGTAATCATAACTCGGAATATAACCCAAAATGATGTGTGGGGTGGTGGGGGTGCAGGGAGGAGTAGACTCAGTGCTCTGTCACTTGGCACTATGGCCACACTAGGAAGAGTTGATTTTGGAAAATCCTGAGTAAGGTAGCTGCCACAGGAGATAGCATTGCAAATAAATGTGCTGTTTTCACAGATACTTCTCTTTGGTTGCATAAGCAGGCGAGGGCTTTTGGATGTGCCAACTCAACCTGCCAGCTACTTGTTGCCGAACGGAGGGGCTAGTAATCACCCCCAGAACAGCTGCACAAATAGAGAGCAATCTAATAACTTGAATTTTCTCTGTTTCGTGGTGCCCTAACAGCACAGTACTGCTCTCTAGTAGACACTCTGCCTTCATCCATTATAACATTTAACAGTTAAAACTAGGTCGAGAGTTGAAACCATGAAGAATTATTTGTCCACATAACTGTAACATTTCTTGCACTGTGCCAATAAGCAAACACAGAAAAACAGATATTTTGAAAGACTTGAGGAAATTCTTCCCAGGTATTTCATTGCTCTTTGAACAGGAACAGCAAAAATGTAATTTGTGAATTTGCAGAAAGCTCCTCCCTAGAATTCCGAGTGGCTGTCTTGTCAAATTATGCAACACCTTCTAAAATCTTTGCATATTTTAAAAATATGAAATAATCCGCTTTGTAACTCTTTCTGGCTAAATGCACTGGTACTACATTTCAGAGCACAGCTCTACAACCTTATCAGGCAATTGGGAGTGTTTTCTGGAGCAGCAGGTAAGAAAGGGAGTTACAGCCCCTTTACCTTCCTGACCAATATACTCCAGGTTCAATGTCACGGATCAATATTACAGCTGAATTATATCACCTTCTGAATCAAGTTCATATGGCTGAGATGCACTGAAAATATTAAAAGGAGAGGGAGGCCATTAATGCAGAAAAAAAACCCAAACCTTAAATAAAACCATTCCACTTTCTATCACTTTGCTAAAATAAGCTTTTTGGCAGATGCTAATATTCTGAGCTGGCTGGCAGCCTGAAATTAGTTTGTGGGAATCAGGGAGAGCAAATGGGTGGCTCAGAGAGAATGCGAAGCCTCCTGTGAGGTTATTTAACATTTTCCTGATGTCCCAGGTGTCCACAATGGGCCAGAGAAGATACAGTCCTTGTCCCTGGAACATAAAATCAGTGCAGCAGTGTATACAATGCAAAATCTGTGTGTTGTACAGAATACGACTGCCAGGAACAGGATTCTCAGTATCATCACACAGCACTGCCACTCTTTCCAAGTGCATAGCCCCCTACAAAATCCAATTCATGCAGAGATCAATCAAGGGTTGGGAGCGGATGAGTCACAGGCATCTGGGGGGTGACGTTCTGATTTTAACTCTCATTGTTTTTTCAGCATACAAAATATACACAACTTAAGCTAATTTTATTGAACACTGTCATAACAAAACCCTCTTGTTGACTGCTCTCTGCAGAGGGCTTTAAAATAAAAGTTATAGCTATTTAACTGTTTTGCAGCTCAAAGAGTGCAACTGAGACTGATCTTGACTAAAGTGTAGTAGTTTGCTGAATATAACTTTGATGTAACTGCTGACTTCTCAAAATACATGCACCTCTAAGAGCTGTTGTTACATCTCTAGTGGCAATAGCATATATTTGCAGTACTGAGTAGTGCTGGGTTCCCTCCCCAAGGTTCTAGTTCTCCCTGCAGTACCCAAAGTTTTAGATCAGTTATCCAGTTATAGAGCCTCAGGCTCTATATAGCATAGATAGCATGCTACCTGAGATCAAAACAAATACCAAAGTAGTAATTTAGGCACGCAGCAAATATCTAAAAATAGGTTTAGACTGCTAAACTTATATGATTCATAGGTAGGTACATCAACCATCGAAAACTCTGGTTTTATTTTCTATAACTCCCAGAGAATTAAATATAGATCTAGGAGTCTGCAAGCATGAGCATCATAACTAATTATTGTAAGGTAAACTATGATGGAAATCTACATCATGCCTACCATCACCAGTAAATGCAGGATAGCTTATCCCTTGCTGCGAGAAGGACAAAGAGCCTCGTGCTTACCACAAAGTGAGATAATTCCCAGAGCTAAGCACTGTGCTGGGGCTAACACATGGGGCAGATCCTCACTGACCCTGCCATGACTTATCTGAGCACCCATATCCTACACCAAGTGTCTTGTTTTAGTAAAATATGGACCATGAGATCTAGTCCCAGATGACTTTCCAAATTCTTTTCAGACAGGGCAGGACTGGCCTCTGAGGGCATTTAACAGCATAAGCCAGTTGTGCCTCTTGTGTAGCACATTTCCATGTTTTTGGTGCAGTATACAGGGAAGAGGAATACCACAGTCATATAATATACACACCTTGCTTCTTACCCATTAATTACCAGGAGCAGTTCTAAACTCATTTTATACAGAAAGCAGTTAATATTTATGTGAGATTAACTTGTCCTTGATTTTCTTAAATTTGGAAATATGACAAAACAGCTACACCACTACTTCTTAGACATCTTGTAAACTGCTTTAAACATTTACAGCACCCTGCTAAATGTTAAATGTCGTGATGCCAGGCTAAGTGCTATTGGTGCGGTAGTGAAAATGGCAGCATTATAACATTCTCAATGTACTGAAACCAATCACTAAAATATTCCTGTTTGTTTCCGTATAGCACAACTAAAAGTGACTGGCAACACATGGATGCATCTAGCCCAGTATCTAGAGAATAAAGACAAGTTTTTGTAACTACTTCTGACTTCAGATTTCCATATTGTGGAAAGTTTTCTTCACTGTAAAGTACTATTCAAAATTATATGCCATGTTATAAGTGCCAGGTAAGCATCTATTACTGCTGTGCAATACAAATGAGAAACAATGAGCTTTGCTTAGTACTCCATTGGAATGCTGCTTACTCCGCTTCAGATTAATTTGCATTTAGGTGTAGGAATTTTACAAATGTGATATGACAGCTCGAAATATTACTTTTCCCGCTTGGACAAATGTCAGGAAAATGATCTATCTGCATTCAGAACAGCACCCAACTGCACTGTTGCCTCCACTAAGATGGTGTCTGATGTCATTCAAACAAACAGATGCATTCATTTCTTTCCCAGCATAAAAGAAGAAATATTTGTAAGTGACAGCATATTTATCACTCTGCTAGTGCTAGTTTCATCCTTGTATCCTATTATTTTTCTCAAACTGTTCAGGTATGCCAATTTGAAACCTTGCTCAATAAACATTTACATTCCACGCTGCTTAATACATTCAAATACTGTTGGGGTCTTATCAAGAAATTTCTATGAAAATTAAATAAATGGAGGAAATGCCATGTTATTACTTATTTATTTAGCATCCTGAAGAACACAGCTGTCCTGAACTTGGATCAATAATAATTCCTTAATGAAAATGCAGGTCACAAACAGAATGCCCAGTCAGAAACAACTAGCTTCTAGAACTAATCTTCCTTACAGATGAGTAAATTCACTAAACAACACGTTAAACAAATACTATCATGTTTACTTTCCACAATGCAAGAAAGGCAAAAGCTGAGAAGCATTCCCAGGCACAAATAAAACACAGTAATTACTTTTTTTAAACAATTGTAAAAGCAATAATACAGTGTTTTGCATCTTTGACTACCAGTACTAAGCAATTAACGGTGCACAGTAAGCTGAATGTCAAATAAATACTGCAGATTATTTGCTGCTGTTTATGCCTGTGCAATGCAATTCTGATTCTCTGCATATGTCCCATTCCATCAGGTCATATCAAATTGTGTTTTGTCAGTGTTTATTAATTCAGCCTAAATCCAGTCACATGACACACACTTCAATGCACTTAGTATTAAAAAACACTTTCTGTAATTCCAGTTATTTTCAAATGTGAATAGATACATCCGATTACCCAGTGACTTGCATGTCAAGTTTATTGCATTTCGAGCACGTTTTTACTTTAGGTATTGAGCAGTCATTTAAAATACTATTCCCTTTTACTTTTAAATTGCAACCTACTAACTACTGAAGAGTTGATTTCCTCTCTTTGTAAGAGGAGTGACTTGAGCTAACGCTAACGGGAATTATTGAGGCGTACCATTAAAGTACTAGACAGCCTTAAGTTTCTAACAAGACTAAGAAGTACTACTGTGTCACAGACTATTTTGCAAAAAGTAAAATCTTAGCAAAGGAATGTAGGCAAAGTTTCCTTCTACCCTGCTATGATTAAGTCTCATTTCAGTTGTACACATGGGACAACAAAAAATTAAATATGTACATTATGTTCTGTAAGCCTAGTTACATCCAGAAAAACAGGGAGTGGGGGAAAAGAAGGGGATGAAGAGAAAAAAAATAAAATTAACTGGTTTACCTGATACTGTACAACACTTTTCCAGTTTTAGAAATCCTCAGCAACTTGTTGTCTGTCGTGACGTCATGGAAGTTGGCTCCCTTCTCATTGGCAAAGAATAAATCCGGCTTCCAAATAGAGTCCAACATAGAGGGATCCAAATCCAGGGAATCATCGGGATATTCGCTGTAAGCCAGACGTGAGTCGTTCCACTGCTGTCTCAAAAAAATGTTCACTCTGTAGTCCTACAGAAGTGCCATGTAAAAAGGTTACTCAGCCACTTAGCAAAACTGGAAGCCCACTTTAGCTTTCTTTATGCTCTTTGACTTACTACAGTACCAGCATTACAGCAAACATTTATGTTATCCTTTGAACATAAGTTGTCATTTGAAAATAAAGCAGCCTAAAGGCTGTATTGAACCAAACACACACAACTGGTACATTTTCCAAATCAAAATTACTTCAGTGATGAAAAAAATATTAACTGCAACCTCCAATATTAAATATAACCCTCTTTTAAATGCTATGGATTAACTCAGAGGTACTTAGAAAGTCAAAAAGCATTGCAGATAGATATATAAAATTTCAACAAAGATTCTATAAAACTACTAGTTTAAATAAATTTCTTCCAGTATGTAAATCAATTATTTCTAATGTACTCATGAATAGTTGCTAATTCCAGTGAAGCCAGATTTGTATAGAAGAAATTAAATCAGCACTTCTTATTTACTGTTTGTATCCTTTTTCTATCTACTGTATGCTTTTCTCTGTATGTTCCTTCATTCACTCCTCCCTCTCTGCATCCCATTAAAATTGTTCTAATTGCATTCTTCTGCTCAGTGGTCTGCTAGTCACAACTGGGAAAGGCAGCAATTATTTAGAGGTTCATTTAGAACCAACATTAACGCTACATCAAGAACTGGCTGTTAAAGGGGAGTGTGAAAAGAGCTTTTAGGGTCTAAACTCTCTGGAGGGAATGGAAAGATGCTAATGTTTATTCTCCTTATCCTGAATTTCCAAAGTCAGCAAATAAAAGCTTCATCTCCCCCAGCTTTCCCTGCAGTTATAACATATCTGCCTGAAATTACTACATTTAACTTGCTTGTGAACACTGTCTTAGAAATACATCTACTCTTCCTCTAAAAGGAAAATATTTAATAATATTTATATCAATTGTATTATCTGAAGGAGTATGTTAGCAAATAATTCTTCCAACTGTACAAACCTCTCACATTTAGGATTTGCTTCATGGTAGCAGCAGTACTTTAAAATGACAGCACTGTGCTTTTGACTTGCACAATGTATGAGTTGACTTGGGTTTAGTTAGGCCACTGAACTGCATAGTCTAAAGAACTTAGCATCCTTGAAATGTAAATATTCTCACTCTGATTAGAGCTGCAGAAAACAGCTTGCCCAACATGCAGACTCTGAATGAGCCCCTCCAAGCTTCAGCGCTTCCCACCCTTCATTCAGTAGGTTGGTGACGAGGTGTGCTGCTGCCCTGGCAGAATATTTCTGACATCCAAACTGATGCAGATTTTGAACCCTATGGGATGATGCTTTACAATCTCACTAGGAACGTGATTTTTCTTGCCCTCTATCATTTTCATTTTGCTCTTGGGTAGATTCGAGTCAAAAGAGGAATGTCTACTAATCAGAGGCAGACATTGTATTCTGGAGAGGTCTCCAGAATAGCGCATTTATTAAAGATACTTACAAAAGCCTATATCTTTTTTTCACAAGCCACTGTACTTTTTATGAGGGTGTTGTTTCATACAGTTAAGGATCAAATAGCTACTTGCAGTTCTGAGCTTATGAAATGTCGTCACATCTTATGAGGATACACTAACACTAAGCATACTTTCCCTTGTTTCTTGGTCTTAGAAACTGAGTGTCTTGTAAGTTTATATGGGACAGTTTTAGTTTTAAAGCAAGGAAAGCACTTGATTTTCATTCTGCAGAAAAGAAGGCAGGAGCTGTCATCAGCAACTGCTGATAGAATAAAATTGCTACAACTAGTTGTGCAACTGCCTTTAATTTTTCTTTGAAATAAAATATACAATGAAGTCTATGGAAAGCAGAGGGATTTCTCCCCCCATGACATAGAAATCGTAAATCAGTCAAATCAGTAAATTGTTTTGAAATATCTAAAATAAATGTGCTTTCATAAACTTCAGTAGTTGGTGATTTAGATAACAAAAAACAGTCTGAAAAATCCTTATTCATAGAAGAGCTTGCATATCATGATATATATTATACCAAAAGCATAAATAATACCAGTAGGATTACACTATCTTTTTCAATATGTACCTTCATAAATATATCAGAGCCACCAGACTGATACGCTTAGAGATGCTTTCTCTCTGCAAGCTTTGTTGTTAGAAACAAAACAGCACTGAAACCTTTGTTTATGTCTGATAGGCTTTGCATATATATATATATGTATAGATATATTAATAACAAATAAAAATGGAAATATAATGTAACATGCACATCACAAAACCCTCATTGCTTTTTTTCTCCTATGCTTGTGGTATAAGCAGCTGAAAGGGATGTGTGTTTACACAGTCAGACCTAATCATGTGCAGAATTTTGAATTTACTTTTCCTGTGCTAACATTGTAACTATCTTCTGAAGAAAAATTCTCCTGAGAACGGTATCACAACACAGAGCTCAGGCAGACTACAGTGCGTATCTTGCAAGTTCCTGAGGGTAGAAGTGGGTGGACTGTAGTAAAGCACTCCTACACAACCACGAGTACACCTGCTCCACAAATGCTTTCTGACAGCACCACTGCTCTGAACGAGGAGCGTGGACCTGAAGGTTCAGTCTCAGTTGCAACACCGATGCCAGTGATAGCTCAAGGCAACTCAGATAAACAGTTTTCCTCTGTTCTCAAGCCATAAGATCACAGTAATACTAACATACTTAAGGAATATTCATCCAATTAGTTTTAGTAGATCTATCTGAAGATTCAGGGATTCTATCCACAGATATACTTAGTATTTGCTATAGAAATCTAGAGATAAATGGTCTTTCAGCAAACCCATGGCCACCAGGTTCACTCCCCAGGATTCAGCAAAGCTCTGGGTTCCTTTGGCCTCAGGCACTGCTGTGGCAGGGGGATGCTGGGGAGCCCCGCTCCATTTTTGGTGCTGTTTTCTGTCTCTGAACCGATGGTCATCTTAGATCTTAGCCTTCCTCCCATCTTCCCCTCCAACAGCCCAGGTATTGAGTCAGAAGTCTGAGGCAAACAGTGATTTAGCTGGCCTTCCGTGCATAGGAGGGGACTTACCAAAGACAACACTCTCTCTCTCAAAATCCTAAATAAGAATGGTAACTGAAAAGTAGTGGTTTAATCATCTATTTCAAGGCCATGTGACAGAAAAGCACTTGGTTACTTATGTACCTAAGCATGCAAGGTATCCCCAATGGCTTCAGTGGGAATTTCTTATGCAGTTAAAACTATACATGTGAATTAATCAGGATCTAACAAGCTGATTTGTAATTCTGTTTTTTCTAGTGGGAAGATAATACCATACAGACAGCCATAACCAAGCCTTATTGCTCCTAAAATTTTAAAAGGAACAGCAAATTTTTCTGCTAACAAAAGAAATCAAAACACAACTGGAGTTTGATGCATTTACCACAACAGAGAACCTGCTGCACAGTGTCAGTCATTGATTATAGGGCATAACGACAATAATAATGCCCTCACAGTTAGTCATTTCTGTAATTAACAATTAGCTCATCAATGTGCAAACTGCTCTTAGCTTCTCCTACAGCTGATAGCTAAAAAATCCTGGTCATTAGCAACACTGAACATCTGAATTCTTTGGGACTCTGCCCAGCCTGATGTAGATTACTCATCTGTGATACTCAACTGCAGTCATGCTGTACAGTGAATTTTCTGCTGACTACTGCATGTGTGAATGCTTCCAAAAATAGATACAGAGCTTACTGGCATAATTGCTTTATTCAGTGAAGTTACTCAGGAACGTCTTTTTCTCTTTCTTTGCAACTTAGGGCTTAAATGAAAGACAAGCGAATCAATGAAGAAAATTTCCAACAATTCCATCTTGACTATGATGTGGCCTTTTTTTTACTATTTTTATTTTGGTATAATATACATCATCCTAATATGGAACAAAACCATTTATTTTGGGAAAAAAAATCAATTGTTATACTGTCCCATACTTGCATTATAGTGCAGGAAGACATATGCATTTTGTTTCCCTAGATTTTTGGGAACAAAACTCATGAAGACTCTACGGAATTCATCCATTTGGAGAGAGCCAGCACAAAATCCTGTTTTATTTCTGAATGAAGGGTTTTAGCTTTTAGAAGAATATACTGGACGTAAGAGTTGTGCTGGCTTTTCACACTGGGATGGACACACATCTTGGTGTCCATCCTAATCAGAAAACAGAAGCTACTCCTGCTGATGTTATTGAGAACCTAGCTTACTGAATTTAGTTGGTCTGGGACTGTAATCCTGTTTGCCATGTTCATTTCTCCTACTGAAAGCTTCTCTAAACAAGTTTTCATCTCCCAAGTTTCCAATGAGCTACTGTAGATCGTCCAAGTTATATTCTGATAATGTCCCTTCAGCACATATACATGGTTTCACTAAGCATTTCTGTGCTCTGAGACAGGACCGTCTCTATCGAATTTACAATCCAGGGTTTTAAATGAATCTTTTAGTTTTATGTCAAAACCATCAAGAGCATTTTATAGGGAAAAATGAATCCTAGGAGTCAAACAAAACTCGTTATTTATCACAAGGGATGCCAACATTTTTACCACATGACTACATCTGTTTCAGAAAGGCAAAGTAGATGGAATAGTAATTGATGTCTGCCTCTCAGAGTAGTTTTAAAACATCCTAAAACTAGTCACACTAGTCATTAAAGAAGTGAGAGCATTAAGAAAATCAATATCAAACCATTGAACATCATCCAAGGGAAATATTTCCACACTTTCAGCAGATATTATGAACAAAGCAAAATAAGAAAGCCAATAGTCTTTGTTTTCATCTACTTGAATGTTTGCCTGTTTTCAGCAGAATGTGTTAATGAACATTGGAAAGGTGCACATTAACATATTTGATAGAAGGTAAAATGCAATGAGGGGATTTAATCAAAGCAATGAAGGAGTCTAATTAATGCAATCAGCATTAGGTCGTGCAAATATTTTCATTGAATGCCATCTTGTAAAGCCAGTGACGTGCAGGATTTTTGCTACTTAACGCTATGCTGATGCCTCTACACGCTAGGATCAACAGACATGGCTGGGTAAAAAAGGCTACATTCATAGCTATCTTCTCAGAATCTTTTAAATATAGGAAAACAAATGACGTTTTCCAAAAAACTGAAAATTAAGTCTGTTGATAATTATGTTGCATCAAGATACGTTTTTTCCTGTCATTTTTAAATTCATTTTAGTTTTCTTTTAAGATGTTTTTAAAATATTACAGATACATACTCTAAAGCATTAACTTATCTGTTTATTTTATAGCTCTGTGTATTATAGCTTGTCATTTATAGAAGAGTCTTTCCCACACTATTTAAGAAAGCACCCTGCCTAACAATAACTTGCCCTTTATCTCTAGAAAACATTAAATAACAGGGTGATTTTAAAAATGAAAATATTAAGGAGCAGATTTGTGTTCCTACATTCCTTGGGTATCACTTTCTAAAATGATGGCATGAATTACAATTGAATTTAAATGAAGTATTTGAATATTAAATAAAATAATTAAATTGGGCTAAATATCTGCTCTTCCTTCATAATGGAAAGATTGCAAGGCACTATCTCTACAACTACCTGAAAGGAGGCTGTAGAGAGGTGGGTGTTGGTCTCTTCTCCCAAGTAACAAGTGATAGGACAAGAGGAAATGGCCTCAAGTTGTGCCAGGGGACGTTTAGATTGGATATTAGGAAAAATTTCTTCACGGAAAGGGTTGTCCAGCATTGGAACAGGCTGCCCAGGGAAGCAGTTGAGTCACCATCCCTGGAGGTATTTAAAAGACGTGTAGATGTGGTGCTTAGGGACATGGTTTAGTGGTGGACTTGGCAGTGCTAGGTTAACTGTTGGATTTGATGTTCTTAAAGGTCTTTTCCAACCTAAACAATTCTATGATTCTATCTATCCCATTTTATAAAAAAATAGTTCTCTGGTATACCTTAAGTCCTTTTCTGGGTAGCAAGTTCATTTTTAGTTACCAAGAACTCAGTCTCATAGGATACTAAGCACCTCTATTGCCTCTGGCTTCAGCAAATACAGAAAGACCTGGACGCTGTGCAGGAATCCCCGGAAAACAGAATTGTGAAACTACATTGCAATTCCTTCAGAAGTGTCCACAGCTGTCCATAGTGTCCTGAGGCAACTAAAATAACTCTTGCAAAATTCCAATGAAAGTGAGAGCACCCATTTTTAGTTTATTTTGTGGCAGCGGTGACTTGAAGAGTTCAAAGTCATGCTGGAATTTGTCACTAGACCCTTTCTAGAATGCGTTTAACCCACTTCTTGATAGCACCTGATAATCATTATGGTGTTCTCACATTATTATAAGAAAGCCATCAAAAATCTCTCTCTGGACTGACCCCAGTAGTGAGGTGTATATATGCTTGAATAAATAACTGATCTTTTTTGTTCATTGTTTGAAAAAGAAGATTTAAAAACTCAGCATCTTTTTAAACAGACTCAGAAAAATATTTTTCATTTTTCTTAGCAAATATTCAAAAAAAAAATTCACTTCTAGACTAAAAAAGAAAACATTTGGACTAAAATTTTCATTTCCTTTTTTTTTAGCTTGACTTCGTTAATCCTAAATTTGGGCAATTTTTAAAAGAAATATCTCATCTTGAAATGAAAAATTGAACTATTTGTTTTTATAGATATCAAAATTAAAACTCTGACATTTTCATTTTGGCCTTGTTTTTTTGACTGATAGTGTTCTTTGAATTCAGTCAAAATACACATTTCAGTCAGCTGGGATCCCATCATTTCCTAGTAACAATTTAACCCTCAAAATACCCAAGTCTCCTTATAGCTATATGTTTCAGTCATGTGACTCCAGTTATGCATTCACTTCAGTTCCTGATGTGGCTGCAATTCACAGAGATTTAGCTAAGTTAAACACGACCGTGCTGGTAGCTCTGTCAGCACAGCCTGCAGCAGCAGATAATCCAGCATGTGGTGTAAGACCCACTCAAAATGTGGAGTACTTGGCAGGGAGCCCCACAGCTGAGCTCCAGCCATCCCTCTGCCTCTTCAGTGCTCATGAACCCGAGAAAGCTGGTTTGTACACACCTCTATTTGCTGCCATCACAGTCACTACACACTGTGGTGCAGTCACCACATATGTATGTTTAGACTTGGTAGTTGAGTTTAATAACTTATATACCTCTTTATGTAGTTATTTTATATTTATTTTATTTTAATTCAGCTGGTAGGTTTTCAGTAGCTTAATAACTTATTAAATGTCTCCCCATCCTTAAGCATCTCTATTCTACATCACATCCCACTCCTTCACAAGATGGCTTCAATGACCAGTCCCACTCACCATTGTAGTTTCTGCTATTGAACCAAAGCTGTTGATAAATATGTTGCAGGTAACATTTACAGGAGGACCTGCAAGTTGAACAATAAATAGAAAAATTGACAGGTTGTGTTCATGACATATATTAAGTATTGTTGTTCTCTTGCCAATGACATCATAGCACTTACCATTGTGGTTTCTGTGACTGATCCAAAACTGTTGATAAAAATATTGCAAGTAACGTTTACTGGAGGACCTGTGGAATGCAATAAAAATGTTGCAATATACATTGAAACAAAAGTATAGAACCCTCAGCCTCCGTACAATCTGGTACAGATGTGGCTGAAAACAAGTAGAAAGTGAGTTTTCCCAAACAGATCATGTAAATATCGATCAAAAGAAAAACATTACCAACACTAACTTAATTAACCTAGTTTCGTTGGAAGTTGTGATATAAATACACAGAACTACATCCTTGCATTTAAGGATTTATGAGAAGAGTTGAGTGAGAGCATAACAGCTTTTTCTTTATCCACAGTACCAGGGCAGAATATGCTTTAGCACTGCAACCACTCCTCTCTCCCTGCCTTCTCAGACTTAAAATTAAAACATTATCTCTCCACACCTATTCCACTCTGTATGCAAAGGCTTGCCGCTGAAAATCCCAGCAAGGGCCACTTTTCACATTGACTCTAGTCCACTGAAAATGGACTTAGTTAAGCAGCTCTTTGTGCACCTGATCTGGAGATGTCTGCCTTGTCATAAACAAATATTTTAGCAATATCTGCTCTGGCTTGACACAGCTTTCATTAAATAGCTATTTGTAATCTCTTCCCTCACACCTCCTTTCCTGCTATTCAGCAGTCACTGACGTGTAGCAGAATGAATGGGGACTTAATATTTAATTAGTTGTCTATTAGCCTCCTAGTTTTTTTAGGCGTGATGAAACAAACAGGGGTTCTCAATTGAATTAAAAAGGATTAGTGTTAAATGCCTGAATTTCAGTGACACAAAAGTTGATACAGGCATTGAGTATCAAGTACTTTCTTCTCTCTTTTCTCATTATTATTTTTAATCACATAATTTTCCTTATATTAAAAAGTCAGTGCACAGAATATAAATACCTACATTTAGTTTCATATTTCTGATCTGAAATTGCTTTATGAAAGATGGAAACATTATTACTTTCTTTTCTGAAAAATGGAAAGATAAAGTAATGTGCCCAGTGAAACCCACTATCAGCTTCCTGAGTGCTAGACCACCCACCTTCAAGGAAACAAACATGTTGGTTTTGGGAAGAAAAACCACAGGAGTAATATGTTTTGAGGCTATTAAATTCCAATGAAGTGTGTTGTTCAACTCAGTTTTTGCAACAATTGTTTTTTAAAAAAACTTTTCCCTTTTACATTGTCACTGTGTTTTCTCTTTCAACACTAAGCTAAAACAAGCCAAACAGTCTGCTGTTCTCCCTCCATAGTATCATTTTTTTCCGTTTTACTTGATGATATTTCTACTAGCTGGGCAGCTTGACCAACATATTTATCTAAATCTAAACAAACAGAATCACTGAATCATTGAGGTTGGAAGGAACCTCTGGAGATCACGCAGTCCCCCTAGTCCATCTAGTCCCAGAGCAGGGTCAGCTAGAGCAGGTTGGTCAGGGCGATGCCCCATCAGGTTTTTTAATATCTCCAGGGATGGAGACTCCACAGCTTCTCTGGGCAACCTGTGCCAGTGCTCAGTCAACCCTCACAGTAAACGTTTTTCTTATGCTTAAGTGGAACCTCCTGTGTTTCAGTTTGTGCCCACTGCCTCTTTTCCTGTAACTGGGCACCACTGAGAAGAATCTGGCTCCATCTTCTTTACTTACCCCCCATCAGTTATTTATGAACATAGATAAGATCCCCCTGAACCCTCTCTTCTCCAGGCTGAGCGGCCTCAGCAATGTCAGCCTCTTCTTGTATGACAGATCCTCCAGTCCTTTAATCACCTTTGTGACCCTTTGCTGGGCTCATACCAGTAAGTCCATGTCTCTCTTGTGTTGGGGAGCCCAGAGCTGGATCCAGCACTCCAGATGTGTCTTAGCAGTGCTGAGCAGAGTGAACAATCCCCTCTCTCAACCTGCTGCCAATGCTATGCCTAATGCAGCCCAGCAGGCTATTGGCCTTCTTTGCTGCAAGGGCACATTGCTGGCTCATGTTCAATTTGGTGTCCACCAGGACCCCCACAGCCTTTTCTGCAAAGCTGCATTCCAGCTGGTCATCTCCCAGATTGTTCCTCCCCAGGTGCAGGACTGCATTTCCCCCTGCTGAACATCGTGAGGCTCCTTTTGGCCCATTTCTGCAGCCTATCCATGTCCCTCTGAATGGCAGCACAATCCTCTGGGGCATCAACCATTACTCCCAGTCTTGTATGTCCTGCAAACTTGTTGAGGGTGCACTCTGTCCCATCATCCAGGTAACTGATGAAGATGTTAAACAGTGTTGGCCCAGTATCGACCCCTGCAGGACACCAGTAGTGACTGACCTCCAGCTGGACTTTGTGCTGCTGATCACAACCCTTTGAACATGGTAATTCAGCCAGTTTTCCATGTACCTCACTGTCCATTTAGCTAGTCTGTTCCAATAGTTTGTCTATGAGGATGTTGTGAGAGACAGTGCCAAAAGCCATGTTGAAGTTGAGATAAAGAATATCCACTGCTCTCCCTTCATCCATGCAGTCATTGCAGTCAAGTCATTGCAGAACACTGTTAGCATGGTCAGGAATGATTTCTCCTTCATAAATCCATGCTGACTACCCCCAGTCATCTTCCTGTCCTTCATATCTGGAAATGGCTTCAAGGAGGATTTGCTCCAGGCTTTGAGGTAAGGCTGGCCAGCCTCTAGTTCCTGGATCCTCCTCCTTGTCCTTTTTGAAGATAGGAGTGACATTTTTTCCCGTGATGAGGAGCCTCCTCCAGTTGCCATGACCTTTCAAAGGTAATTAAGAACGGCCTCACAATGCCATCAGCTAGCTCCCTCAGCACTTGTGGGTGAGTGCTTCCTGTGTGGTCCCATGGACTTGTCTGTGTCCAGTTTGCCTAAACGCTCTGTAGCCTAATTCTTCTCCACTGAGTTTTCCTTGATCTGGACTTTCTCACAGGTCTCAGGGACATGGAATTCCTGAAGACCAGTCTTATCAGTAAAGACTGAGGTGAAGGAGGCATTGAGTGCCTTCACATTTTCCCATGCTCATTGTCAACTTTTCTTTACTCTCATGGTGCTATCTTGCAAAAGCCACCACATGTGAGCACCACAGCTTTCAATTCCTGAATGCCAGCAGAACCTAGTAAACATGCTTACCTGTGTTAGGAAAACATGTTTACATATGTTAGGAAGTACGCTACTGTACCACAGACTGCAGTTCAGATGTACACTAAGTAGGTACATGCTAGAGCACTGTATCTTACAACAAAGCAAATATCTCCCTCCGTTTCTCTACTCAGTTGTATAACATCTTTTACTTGCCTTCTGCTGGCAGATGTGGAATAGTATAAGAACTCAGTAAACCTAAGTACTGCCAGCAAAACGAGTCATGTTCTCTTCATCCTCAGAGTTTTCTGGAAAGAGCTTTATTGGTGAGATATCACCAATTCAATTTTTTTCTGATCATTTATATTTGTTTATAAACATCGAAAGTGTAATGCAAGATTTGCAACCTAATGAGAACAGAAGATACTTATCAGAGGACCTTAAAAACTAACATTTGATCATATAACTTACAGATTCTAAGCTAAAAGTCAATCTTTCTCTTAAAGTCAGTCTGCTAGTGATGGGGTTTCTAAATGTGCATAGGAAACACAAGCCAAATGAAGTAGATAAGAAAAAGATTACTAACTGAGCACTGAAGTTTGCAATGCTTTTATTCTTTTTTAATTGATCTTTTTTTTCTACTGTTGATACTATTCCAGTGGGGAGGGGGTGTGTAGGTGTTGTACATCTTAAGGAAGAAGTGCACTTTAAAGAGGGCACACAACATCACTTTTTCCAATGAAGCATATCACATACTTCATCCTGTAAGATTTTTCTAATCTCATAGTTAATTTAACATGAAAGCAGTAAACTTCTATGATATATAGCCAAGGTTTGAGAACATAATCTAAACCTCTTCAAAGACAATGGAAACATTTAATTTGACTTTACTGCCTAAAATCTAAAAAGAGTTGACATTACCTCTAAAAAATTAAGCAAAGTATACTTTATAGTGAAAGCTTTTTTCCCCTAGTTTTCCATTTGTCACCTCCAATGCAACAAGGTAATAGTCCAGGTGCCTTTCAGGCACATTCAAGATAATCAAAGACATTTTCGAGTCATAAGGAAAATGTCTGTTTCTTGAAAGGACTCAGGCAAAAAAAAAAAAAAACCAAAAGCCAAAACAGGTAGCTAATGCTCAAATCCACCAGAAAGTAGATGTCGGGTATTCTGACAAACAGCTAAGATATCGCTTCTGTTCCCTGCAGCTCTGTTCCCTCTGCTTCCTGGGGGGGCTGCTGCTGCTGCCAGTCGATGGGACTCTCCAGTACGCTGCCTTTTTGAAAAGCCCTGGCATTACAATGTCTCATACACCTCCGTGACTTCAGGGCACTTAGCACAGAAAGTCCTCAGCACTCATCTGCTCACCTGACCCACAAGAAACCCTGAAGATACCAAATATTCCCCTGAATTTGCTGTGGCATATTGCCTCATAGCTCCTGTACCAAAGGTGGCTGTGGCCTTGCCACCATCTGGCTAGAGAGTCAATCCTTTCCTTGTCAGCTGCCAGAGGGGGTCAATCCACCCCAATGCGTGGGGGAGTCCCCATGCTGAGTGGCAAGTGCTGAAAGATGTATGCTGAGCCCCATCCAGCTGCTAACTACTTTTGCTGCATATTCTCCAGTATTGATAACACATGTCCCCAAAGCTTCCTTCATTTGGTAGGTTCTTGAGAAGATTTACTTGTACTCTTGCCCTGGAGATCATCCTAACTGCAACTAATCATATCTGTACTCCCACGTCCATCCCAACTCTGCCTTTTTGGTGTATGGTTTCCAGGCTGCACATGGCAACCTTTTTTTTCTTCAGATTAATTTCAGCCATATAGCTAAAATGTCCTTAGTGGGAATATTATAATCATACAAGGGACTTAAAATGATACCTGTGCACTTGACAATTTTCTTTGATATGTGTATTTATTAAGGGATTTTGTAAGGCAAACTAAAATACAGTACACACACACACACACACACAGAGAGAACTGTGAGCAAAGCAGACAGATGTGGAAGCAAAAATGAGAGATAATGAGGCAGAACCACCTCATGGAATGACAGTGAAAATATTGGCAAGGTATTTATAGATCTGTGAAGACTCTTGTGTCTTTCTCTATACGTAATACTTTTTGGTCCATCTTCTGACTTTGGCCCATGTGCCAATGGAAGAAGTCTTTTCCCACCATCTCAGATGATTTATTTCATCCCATATACAGGGGAGAAAGGTGAACTGAACTGCCCTTCTCCCCTTACCACAGAGAGCAGGTAAGCATCGGGACTGTTTGAAAAGACTAAAATCAATCCTGCGTGAGTGTAGGGATAGAGTAGGGATCCAGGAACAGGACCAAGGGGCAAAGTGAGGAGGCAGTGATCCCACCAGGGCCTGGACATCCCCTCGTCTGTGGAGCAGGGATTTCATGCCTGAGCCCTGAAATGCCCTTTAAATGAAAAGCCCTTTAAACAAGGAGAGGATCAAAACATGGGTGAGGGCAGGACAAAGACCCGCATGCTGACCTGAGCACTGGTAACACAGGTCCCAGGACAGTAGGGGAGGGTAGCAGAGCTTGGTGGAGATGATTTTTTAATTGCCAGTTCTGGAGGCAGCTGGGGTTTTAGCAACCATTTCTCCTCAGCCAAACTGAACAGCCGCCAATGTCCAGCACAGTCCTCATGAGACCTAAAACAGAGCTAACCTCCATGGAGGGCTCTGCTTTCGCAGCTGCAGTGCTACAGGTACCTGAATTACCACTTCAAGAGCTTGCCAATGCATCTCTTCATGGCCCCGCAGGCACATCCCTGTAAGTCAGACAGCAAGGCTGAACTACTGCTGGGACACCTCAGCTGGCCATGGTCATTAGGCAGGAGCAAATTGTTTATCCTGCTAGCTTCCCCCCTGCTCAGAGTGAGGCAGGCAGGGTAAGGACTGGAGAAGTGCTATCCAAGGCAGCTCAGCCAGTCCTGTGGCCAGGGACCATGGATATTGGGCCAGGGAGAGAAAGGCAGCTTTGATGCACTAGAAAAGTTCCTCTGAGCCATGGGAATCCTGCAGCTACTCCAGAAGCAGTGCAGTTGCACACTTGTTTTCAAGGGTCTGTATAATGCATAGTCGAACCCCTGATGAGAAAGTTCACATGATTTAACAAGTTTGCTTAAGGTTCTAGTAAGAAAGCAGGAGGTAGACCACAGGTAGTCCTTATTGCAAGTACCTAGGTAAGCCTTCTCTCTTTCCCTATCATTCTGCCTTTGGGCAAAACCAATGTTTTCCTCCATTTAAACATCATCACCTCATTAGAGCGTTAACAGCAAGGGAAATGTATCAGTCACAGGAGGCAAAATTAATGACACCAGCACAACATAGTTACCCTAAGGCTTACAAATCAAGGTGACATTTCTTGTTGGGGAGTGATGCCTTTCATTTGTGAGGTTGTCTTTCTATGGGATTTCCGTGGAGTGCATCACCCTGACTCCCTAAGTATAATCATGCCCAGTAAACAGAGAATTCCTTCTTCTTTAGAAGTATTCACCACAATCCAATGTACCACAGAAATTATTATGCTTATGTCACTTTTATTATTAATTGATGACAATTCTACCTACTAAACAAACAAACAAAAAAAATTCCAAAGACCAAAAAAACCCACAAAGGCGGAGATCTTAGGAACCTCTGAAATATGGTAATTGTATGGTACTTTGCACTGATGCAATTTGCTGGAAAAATCAGATAAAGAGAAAATTATTGTTCTGCTTCATCAAGCTAGAACCAACAGCCTCTGAAAGTTCATCCATCATATACAATAACTTAGCTTGCTGAGAATGCCATATCTCCTGGTGGGAATGTGGCAGCAGTTTTGGGTGCTTACCGTTGCATCCGAGACTCAGAATCATATTCTGTGATATCAACATACATTTATGATCAACAGAATAAGGCTAAGAGCCATGAAGGCACTTACAGAGCCAGAGCAAGACCTGCAGAGATATTTAGGTGTCTAAATCCTTTTTAGGACTCTCATTCCCACTGATATCACTGAGACCAAATACTACCGAGTATCTGAGGAATATATGTGAGCAACGCCACTTATGGCAATGATATTTACAGACTGGAGGAGACACAACATGCCCTACCCAAAGCAGGCGGGAGATAGAGGCAATGCTGAATGGAATCAGCAGGAAAACACAGAGGAAAAATAGAGGAAAGTACAATTTTTCCCTAGTTCCAGCTGCCTATTTCCAGAAGTGCACATGCAGGCACATACACTAATATAAATAAACAAAATGGCATCAAAAGAATTCTTCTCTTAGATCAAGATTTAAGCTACTTCCCTTCACTTGGTTAACTTGAGAAAACATTTGAGCAAAAATATGGCCTTATGACATGACCTGGATATAAAAAGGGCATGTGACATTCCAAAATTGAAACCTCTTCTTCAGCAAAATACCACTGAGGCCTCACAGACAAATACTCCAGTGACTGTCAGATTCAGGTGATTACAGAATGAGTCACAGAAAGAAAATGTCTCTGGAGTAAGTACAGCTAAAGCCATCTATATATATACATTGACACAGTCTGAGGTCAAACAGTGAGTAATCAATTTCTGAAATGGTATGTGAGTTTTCAGCTGTGGGACTATTGCTGAATGTAACAGAAGTCATGCTGTTAAAATCCTATCAACGTTTCATGGAAGGAGAATCCCTGCTAAGATGCACCTTTTTGTGCCTTAAAGCACTTGTGAAAATTGTTGGATTGGCATGCTTCACATTCAGTGAATGCCTTTGTCCACAGGCCCAGCTCTGGAAGAGGAAGGTAAGTCTCAGGCTACAAAACCTCTTCAGTTCTGCATTCGGCATTACAGGATAGTCCATACGACGTGTTCATTCTTCCCTGCCTTTCTGCTGAGGCTGATAACAGAAACATATATTACTGTCAGCTCTGGGGTGCAGTGGGATATTTCCACATAGTTTATCTAATAGACACTGCACAAGAAAAATTTTCAGGCACTATTTTATTTCCCTCCACAAACCAGGAGCTCAGAAATGAAAAGCCCTTTAAACAGTTGACAGGCTCCTGATTTACCCAGCTAACCTGAGCTAGACTACAAAGAATACATAGCCATAGCAGTCACAACGGATTGTATAAATGCACTGGAGCTGGCTTTCACTTAGGTAGTTTGAGGGCTGCTACCAGTGTGGTCATGGCAGGCTGGAATTCACTGGAGGCCGTTAACCTCAGGCATTACAGCTTGTGCTGAGCTCTGTGTCATCTCGGTGTGGCGCAGAGCACCTCTGAGCAAATTACTTGAAAGCTAACTCAGATATTTCTACACAAGCCTCAGTCACACTTGTGACTGAGTGCAGCCAGTCCCAGAGCTAAAGCCTTCCATGTGCCAGTGAGTCTGTGGAAATAAATCTAAAAAAACAGTGAATCAGAAATCTTACATCTGGAAACTTCCCATTGGAACTAGAAGCCTATAGTGCAAAGTTACTTAGTACTTATGTCAACTTTGAAAATTTTCAAATAAATGTTTTAATTCTTCATATGTCCATCAAACAATTTTTTTTCCCTGAGCTCTCTACTCTTTTTTCAAATATTTCCATTCCAAGTCATGACAAGCACCTCACTGCAAGGCATCTCTTTCTGACGTCTTCCTTCCTCTAGTGGAATAGAGAAATGGGTAGCATTTGGGGAAATTTAATTGTTTGCTTTTCTTATGACATGAAAAGATCCAGGCACCTACGTCTTTTCTTATCACAAAACAGTGCTCACTGAAGTGAGCAAATGGAAAGGCAGAGGCACTCGGCCTCACTGGGAGCAGGTAGCAGAGATGCTCCTCAAACCTGATTCTGAGAAACTGCTCAGTTGCTTTGCATTAATGAAGACAGAGCTCTTCGCTGCTGATCGGCATGTGAACTGTATAATGTGTGCAGAGGCCTGGGACACTCCTAAATGTGGTTAAATAAAAGATGGCATTACATCTCTAGTCATGAAATCTGTGCTCCAGCATAGGGTCAGTCAAACTTCTCCTGGGTAATCTTATTTTTAATAATGTTTTACGAAGTCAGATGCCAACTCATCTAAGACACCGCATGGAACCACAAGATAAAAAAAGTTCACTGAGAAGAGAAGTCAGGAGGGAATATCTACTTAATGAAAAAAAAAATATTAATAATAATATTGAAATGCTGTCAACCAGTCTAGGCTTCTACTTTCAGTCAGAATGAGCTGCTTGATTCTGCTTGGCATACTCACCTCAAAACATTTATTAAAAAAAAAAAATTGTACTCTGTTCCTTTCTCTCTAAATATTTCTTACTTTGTTCCTTCTCTGTGATTCTGATCTTGTGCTGCAGAAATTAATGGAAGTTCAGTTATAAGAGTCAATAGGTACAGTCTCAAATACAGGGCTTGGTCAATACCCCTCTCTCTGGCCACAGAGCAGTCTCAGAATTAATTTTAATTCTTTTTTTTTGTTCCTCTGAGCTCGGACATTCACTTTATTTCACAGTTCTGCCAGCTTTTCCTTTAATGTCTCCATAACGTTCCTTGCTTTACTGTCTGAAGGCATACGCAGGACTTGAAGAAAAAGAGCAGTTTGGGTGACTAACATTACTGAGGAGACACTGATTTATGGCTGCTAGGGAATTATACACCAAATGATACATGGGAGACAGATGAACAATGGGATTTAGAGAAATGGGATGGCTCAGGGACAAAAGACAACAGAAATGGTCAGGATCTGGTACGGATGACAATCTGTAACTGGTCAGAGACACGCAGATCCATATACTCACCACATCTAGCACTAACAAAATAAAATTTTCCTTCTATTTTCAAACCTTTCAGCTATTGGGAACTTCCCAATTTTTGCTTCCTTATAGTCCAACTCATTTCCATACAATTTGCACAGAATACTACTTGAAATTAATTCCTCCCTCCTGACTCTCATCTTCAGTGCTCCCATCAGCTGATCTGTTGCATGTTTAGCTCAGTCTCCTATCCCCTCCTTTTCACACATCCCCTCTCCCTTTGGGAATCTCCTATGTGATCTCTCACATCCTGAATACCAAAAAGGATCTGTCTTTTAACTCCAAGACATCCTCAAGGCACTTCTTGGGTGTCTTTCACCAGCAATTTTTTCAGTCATCAGTTCTTATGTATAAAATAGCTGGAAGAATGGGAGAGGGAATGAGAACTCTTCACCAGCCTAGAAAAAAAGCATCTTGTAAACTGAGTGGCTTACTCTTTTATCAATAACAAACCACCTGTTGTAAGGAAATTATCAGCTTTTTGATGCAGGATGCTCACTGCATTGCTGAGAGGAGCATCGCATGGCTTTCGCATAGGCTCAGAGCTCTGCTGACATAAAGCATGTCGCAGCGTCAGGGCATATGGTCTTTTTCTGGTTTCTACCACCAGTGGTCATGCTGAGTAGGAGTCTTCTACAAAGTCATCCAAATGAGACTGAAGAGCTTATTGGCCTGAATTGAATCTGTCCCTAATTATTTATAACTTTGATAAGTCAAAGTTGTTATTTTATAAAAAAAAGAGTTAAAATTTGTTTTTAACAGATTGTGTGTGCTTTACCTCACACAAAACACACCTCAGAAGCGTGACAAAACCAAAATTCTCAGGGGTATGGAGCCAAAGAGCTGTAAAATTATTCTCAGGAGTATAGAGCCAAAGAGCTGCAAAATTCTCCCAGATGCTTATTTTCAGGATGGCTCCTATAACCAGACTGACCAAAGGCTTTTAACACCTCAGACTGCTCCACCTGATGGGATATCACTGTCTGGAAAGGAAAATTGCTGCAGTCTGAAACCCTTATGTGGAGTGGCCACATCTGCATTTTAGTTTGGCATGGGGGAGAGTATATGCATGTGTTTATGCATAGACAATAGGCTACTTTCACTTCTGGTAAAAAAGAAGTTTTTACATACGCTTCTGGTTTGGCCCCATGCACATAATCTGCAGGCATCTCTTCAACAACTGCTTTAAATTGCAGTGTGAGAGTTTATAGCAGTATTCCAGCCAAAGTGTTACTGTTATTTTATTTATTATTTAGGACTAACTCTTCATTAGACAAAGTAAACAGCACAAGAAGAAAGAGCATTCCTGATAAGACAGTTTTATAGCCTAAAACAAAGACATAAAGACAGCACACATTGGGAATGTAGTCATTAGAGGCAGCCTAACATAATGAGTATCGATCTGGTAAATTTTAATCCTAGGTTTTCCTTGACTAACTATGCTGGTTTAAGGAAAACATTTAGCCTCTTCTCATCTATATTTCCCCAAGTACAAAAGCAGAGGAGATAACACATAGACATGTTCCCAGGATGGAGGAAGAATGAGCTTGTTCATGCCGTGCATATCAGTTGAATATCAGTGACGATTCTTCAGCTAGTCACAGATGTGCCCAGTTACTTCCATGCAGTCCTGGGCTTTGGAGACATAGAAACACACAGGTAGGGGTTACTAGCTTTTGGAGGAGAGCATCATACCACTACTGTGTTTCCCTGGACAGCCCACTGTTTGCTATAGCCAAAAAAATCTCAGCCCCGTGACAGGTAGAAGCAGTTGCAGTGCCTGACGCTGTGGTGCGTAACACCCAGGCCCTCGTGGAGGAACCCTAAACGCCTCGTACAGCCCGTGGGCAGAGCATGATGCTTCAGCACAGTGGAGCACCATTTGCTGAGAGCAAATAATTTGCAATAGGCTCTTCGGGGGCCCTCCTGAAAGCCTGCTTCTCAGCAAGGTTGAGGTACCTCACTCAGGATCCACAGCTCAGAGCATTTTCCACCAAATCAACACATACAACCTTCCTTTGAAAAAGCATTCAAGAATTTCAGTCTTTCCTTCTACAACACAGCTAGCTTTGTGGCCCATAACAAAATGTTGAGAGATTTCATGCAGAAAGAGTCCTTTCTAGAATCTTCTACACCTGCCTCAGATTGAAGGGATGCAAACTTGCACTTCCTAGGCTACAAGGCTGTGGGTTTCTTGGGAGCTGGGGTGGGAAATCTCTCACTGTCTCCTATTCAGAGGGAATGGGATTAATCCTAAAGTGCAGCTATAGTAAGTTTTAAAAATATTTAATAGGTGTGGATAGCCTATTGAACCCAGCAACTTGTGCAGCAAAGCACTTAGGATACAACATTTGGGAAAAGAGAGAGAAAGTACACTCACACGCATTTGTATTAGTGGTCAGGGCAATTATGAGGAAGAGTGAGAGAAGTGCTGGCTCCCAATCCCTGTCCTTACAACTTCTTCTGTAACAGTTACACCAACTGCCCCTAAGGGGTAATGGCTACGACAGTCACTTCTGTGCATCGCACCAAAATGGTCAAGAGTAAAAGCTCTCCCCTCTCAGACAGGCAGCTACATCACAAGGTTGAAAAGCCATGTTGCCCGTGTATTTTCTCCCTGGCTTAGTGAAGTTTGAATTCTTTGCTGCAAAATGGGCCACTCAGAATCATTTATAGTCCTTTGGATCGGATACTGAACCCTTTAAGCTGAGGGGAAACTGGACCAAAAATCTATATATTGTAGCGGGAGGCAGGCCACCCATAGACACTGTTTTGTGTTTGTGGGGTTTCTTTTTTAAGTCATCCCACATCCACCCTGAGAGGAATCTCTTTTCTGTGGAATATAAGGCAGGCTCTGAGATACCTGGTCCCTAGAGGAGGTGGAGCAATGCCTCATCAGCGAGCCTGGATTTGGCTGAGGAGTAAGGTGGGTGCTAAGCGAGGCAGCCTGGGGCAGTTCGGGGCACACGCAGGAGCAGAACTGAGAGAATCTGAGGAGCTTTAAAATAAAACAGTAATGCACTGCCAGCTTTACACAGCAGGTGGATGGGGGATTTCCAGGGGGTTTTGTTTGTTTGTTTGTGGACTTATATTCTGTCTAAGTGCTGTTTTAACAGCTTCCTTCTTTTATTGGCTCGTGAAGCCTTTATGCTTCCACTCTTCCCAGCTGCCGACATATAGCTGAGGCATAAGGAGTAATCAACGTGTCTTCGTGTCCTTGCAGTACCTGAGCACGGCTGGTAGCTGGCACAGTTCAGATAAGCCACTAGGCTGCTCTAATTTATCCCTTACAAGTAACTGAATGCTTGGTGAAAGGCACTTCTCTCTCATGAACTGCACTGCTCAGATCTTGCATGCTTTCCAGAATCACAGCCTTTATATTTCTGTAAATTTTGAATTTTAACCATGAACTTGGTGTTTATGACATTGGCGATCACTCTTTATGCCAGACATTGTGTAACCTTTATCTTAGAGCTGTGTCAGACCCCGTACCACCATGTCTGCATCATTCTGGGGGCTCTTCCTTGAAGACTGTTAAAATTACTCATTTCTGTGAAAGACTGTGAAATGCATATTTAGAAGTTGAACCATCAAACATACATTTTATGATGACTTAATCAGAGATTTATATTCATATTTCCAGAGGGGAAAAAAAAAGATAATGAGTCTGTCTAAAAAAACTGCACATTTCTGCTTTATGTATACTTATTCCTAGTTACTATATCACTGCATGTAATAGATTTGCAGTTTATAAATGTGTATATTTATAGTAAATTAAGTGTCCATTTTTTAATATATTCTATATATAAATTGCATGTTTTCTAAGACAGCCGAAACATAACAAGATGCTTAATGAGTGACCCTAAGGCATTGGCTTCAACTGTATAGAAAATTTAAATCTAAACATGACACTGGATGTACTGAAAACAATACAATTAAATTAGAACACGATCAGAACAATAGTGTCTCCTGCTTTAATATCAGATCTTTGGCTCTGCTTTGACATTTGTTTTTCATAAATTCCCTTGGCAGTTTATGCAGCAGCAGACCAATATTCCATGACAACAGCCAAATCCATTGATATCTCTTAATTAAATCACTAGTTCTGAATAAAGGCAACACACCAATATGATATGGATCACTGTGGCTAACCTTTTAAATATAAAAGAAGACCAGGGACAGATCCGCAGCTTGGATGCCATGTGGCACTGGTTGGCTTGTGCTTACGCTGCTGCATGCTCGCAGCCTTTCTGACTTGCTTTGGAGGGAGCTGGCTGCAGGAAGCCCAGAAAGAGATCCAGGGAATGAGCAGACAGCTAAGCAGCGTAGATAATCATGGGGGCTGCTTGAGCTTGCTGTCTGGCCCCATTTGTCTGGAAGCCTAAACATAACCTAACTGGCCATGCAACTCCCCTAGCCTACTCATGTTCTGGGAAAGAACCTGAAATTAAAGAAAGATGGGCAGAAGGACAAGTTCCATAGCCCTCTTTACCAGCAAATTTAAAAGAAACACAATTAGAAAGATCCTTGTGTAATTGCCGTAAAAAGGTTTCTGCATGAAAACATGCGTACCCAGGGCAGGAGCTGAACATCATTTCCTTAGCTACATTTTTGTAGTTGGAAGAAAAATGAAACAAAATCAAACAAGCCCGATATCCTGTGGGTAAGGATCCTTGTGCAGCATCTAACTGTGCAGTGAGACGTGTGTACACAGCTTCATCTGAAAGCAGCGTAAAGTTGTAGACGTGTTTCAAGGCAGAAAATAAACCAGAAGTATATGTCTCTAATAATGGATGCTTGCACATCTCAAGCAAGCTATATTTAGGCAATGGCCGGCTACATCCAAAAACTGGCCACATAGCCACCCTCCTACAATGAACTTGCAGCCCATGCCCTACAACGGGAATGCACCGACAGTGTGCACTTCCTTACTACATGCTCTCATGCCTGAATGGGATTTGAGTCTTCATCGGCCATGGCCCTTTGAGGCTCAAACTGTGTGGAAAACAGCCCAGTACAGGATACTCACAGAATCTGACTTCATGGCCAGTAGTTGTTAGCAACTGAAGTCTGGCTTTCGGAAGTTTGTTAACCACGGGAGAACAAATCACTGCAGGGCCGCAGCCTATCTTAGGTATGCTTTTCAAATTTTATATGTATTTACAGGTTGTTTTTCCATCAGGTATTTATTGTGAAGTGTCATGTCTAGATTAAGGTCGACTTCTGCAGACAGTGCCTCTTCTTAGCACATACATAGAAGCTGCTTTTTTTTATTAAGCCTGATGCCATTGATTTTACCCTTGAATGTCATTCAGTGGTTTCCATTAATGCTTTTTTAAGCATTTCATTACTGGTCAACTCAGGGGCCAAATAAGTAAGCAATGGGCTTGAACATATGGGAAAAACTGACCCTTGTTGCCAAGGAGTTAAAGTATTAAAGTGCATAAGCCATTTCCTGTAACAGTTGTCAAGCTAATTTTCAGTAAATTACTTAGCCCATGTGTTTATTATTCAGATATAAACCCACTGACTCGGCATGGAAATGACATTACACCGCTGTAATCACAGACTAATCTTTTACAACTACAGCACTACACCCCCAAACTGCATCCCTTAAACTAGACTTCTCTGAGTTCAGAAACAGCAGCTTTTGAGCAAGTTAATTCACACTGCGTTGCACCATCCAGTGATGAGGGTAACACTAATGGGCACTATTGCTGCACGCCTCCATGTAACGCCATAAAACCCAGAATATTCTTGTAGGAAATAATGACTTAATGGGAAAGAATGCAATTAAAACATAGAATGACATTCAATACAAAAGAAAAGAACTATCATCTTCATCTTAAACGTTTTCCATACCAAAAGATAACACACTTCTGGAGCTCTTGGTGACAAACTCCCCTTCTCTCCACCCAGTGCATGACAGCTAGTCTACTATTTAAAGTATTTGGCATAAAGGGCATAGTAGTGCCTATAGATAAATAGTTTTCTCTATCTGATAATTTCTAGCTTATGTTTAGATTTTAAGTGGTTTTGGAAGACAAAGGTGTTAAAAAGTGGAAATAATTTAGTAACCTCTGAAGGTCAACACCTGCTAGGAAATTTTAAATTCAAGCTGACTTTCCATTAGCCCCACGTCTCATGTTGTGATTAAGTTGAAGATTGATCCCTTGTATCATGGCATTGCACACAGTGCTCTTGAGGGACCCTGAGCTGCATATACACTAATCTAAGATACCACTTCACCATCCCTGGTTTCTACCAGCGAGAAAGCACATTCTTGGCTAGTTTTATAAAACAGGTGCCCTATGCTGCTATTTCTGCTTTTGTTGAGGAAAGCAAAGTGAGCACCAGAGAAAGTACAAGACATCACTCTGATTTGTTGTTGTTGGTTTTTACCATTACAAATATAACATTAATATTAGTCAGATAAAATGTACATTATGCAGGTTTCACTTTTTATTATTTTACAGACACCATGCTCAACTGATGTTATAACTGAAGAAGAAACAGCAAGTCAACTCATAGGACCACGAGCGTACGTTTGCTGTCAACAGAAAGACTCTCAGGGACTTCAATTAGTATTAGATTGCAGTCTTCATATTTACATTTAAAAGTATTCCCCTCTGTGTCCTTACACAAATTATTAGCCTATTCAAATTCCATAAAAGATAAGTGTAAGATGAAAAAGTATGCATTAAGTATCTGACAGACAGTGATTAAAGAAAGGCAATTTTGAGAGCTGTCACTCCGGCACTCCTCTCTGTCTGTTCATCAGGGAGGCAGTCCCTCTCAGTGCCTGGTCATTTTGTATCTGATCACTTGGTGTGTCAAGAAGAACCAGAAATCTGGTCCTCTGCTTTCAAATGATTGTATAAGACAGAAAGATACAAAAAGAAACGATCCTTCACTATACAGTACTGCTCTAAAAAAAAAAAAAAAACAAACCCAAAAAAACCAAAAACCTGTTGCTGATGTCTAAACATTTATATATTCTCCTGTTGCTCTCCCACTATCTTCCTGAATTTTCTAATTCACAAGAACACGTTAGAGAAAAGCAGTAACTAATGATGAAATGCTTTATCTGGATAAAACACCTTGTTCCAGTAAGTAGCATTTTCCTCTCTCTTTAGAATGCATACCCTTTATTCCACAAATTAATCAAATAGCTGCTGTTTTCCAGTAATTCAGACTAGTCATAAAGGTACATTTAATTATTGTATAAGCAGTGGTGTAAGATAAATGGGTTCCACTCATTTGCCTTTCCATGAAATCAGAATTTTCTGACACTCTAAAATGCCTACGGTGGACTAGGAGAAAGCTATGTAACTGGTCTAAAGCAGAAAAACCTAGACAAATGCATGAGTAGTGGCACAACTACCTTGATCCACAATGTCTTTGTGAAACACAGGAAACAAATATTAACCCCAGACTACATGCAAAGCCAAATAGAAGATCCCTAGTTTAAACCATTGTTCCTGCAGACCTCTTTTATGCTTAAAAGTTCTCGCCTTAAAATACAAAAAGTGTTATAAATTAGGGAATCGTTCAACATTTCATACATCCATCCTTTTATGTGATTTAGAGTATCAGTATTGCACAATAGCGCATATCTCCAAAAAGATCTGAAACAGATTAATGAATATTAGAAACTGTATTATGGTCACAATAAAGACTCAGTACAAAAAATATCTTTATAATACTGAACTCCATGCAAGACAGATTTATTTCGACCTCTTTGGAGCTGTACTTCTCATTCTTTAAAAGGAAAAAATATGCGATATAGAACAATAAGTATTTTCAATTTTTTTAAAAAGTTAACAAGACTTGGGCAAGTAGAACATGAGTGTGCATCATATTGACTAATAAAAAAAAACAGCTGACAAGGTTTTGACTGGTGATGTGAAATGCAAAACTGCATGACTTAACTCTCTAGTTCTGAACTCTGAGATAAAACATATGCTTCAAAGGAACATAGCTAGGAACAAGAAAACTTTTCAGTCCCCTCACCAGAAGACTGAGAGCTCCAGGAGACCTCAGAGATGTGAAATTATGAAAAAATGCTGAAGATCTGTTTATCAGTCTAAACTGCTGCAAAATACCATCCTGCTCTGGGAAGTGACTTAATAAAAAAATAAAAAAAAAGAAATGGCAGATTCTTTGCCGTGAAGGGTTCCTAGGTGTCATCAGGCAGCAGCTTTACTTTGGGAACACAAAAAAACCATGGGACTTGGAGGGGAGCAGTGTTTGCCAAACAGCTCAGCGTGCACCATACAACGTCACGCATACCATATCTGCTCTACCCGCTTGAACATCAGGGGAACAAAGCTGTGAATTTGTCTCCTCCTGTGTTTTTCATGAAATGGTTTTAGACACATACTGGGGAGCAATAAAGAGCTGTCTTTAAGTTGTCCTATGTACAGGGACTGCTACTGTTCCTGGTTTTATCTGAGCTACAAGAGATGAAGCAGAAGTCTTCTTTTAGCGTCCCTCCCATACAAAGGGCAGGAATAAGTTCTTAATGATTGCTACCTTGCTCAGTTCAGGCAATTTCTGCCTTCATTTGCATTCTCTAAAACTTCACTGATACTCATGCAAACGCACAACGTGAATGTGAGAGCCTAATGCAGTATTACTTGCTACAAGCTAATGTGGACTTCAGTTCAGGAACTCAATAAGCATTTTGAAAACTATTCTGAAATTAAAACTTGAGACTTCCCTGACTAGAGGGGTTTTTTAACTTGTCAGCTTTCAAACCTTTGGATCTGAAAGCTGTACTAGGTTCCTCGTCACTCAGACATAAGAAGCAGTCAAAAAAGGCACTTTGTTCCAAACCTTGTAATTTGCACATGTGGTACAGAGGGAAGAAACTGATCTTTGATCTAAATTTAAGTAAACACTTTTCTCATTGACATGCAACTTTCTTCTTTCCTAACAGTTCATTCACTGGCTAAGAAGTGATTGTTTTTTCCAGTCGTAATCAACTTTCACAGCACTGCTAACAAGGCTCAATACAGGGAAACATGCATTTCAGTGACCAAAGCCAATAGTTATGAGCGCAAATGTACCTTGGCATCAGATTTGTTAAGGAAGGAAGCATTTTATCAGTTTTCAAAGTAAAACTACATTCTGAGCTTTAAATTGGCATAGAAGAGCCAGTTTTGGTGGAATTATAGGGCTCTCCAGAAACGTTAAATATTTGCAATGAAAACTTCTCTCCCAACTCCTTTCATTCAAAGCCACAAGACACCCTGTGCTCACTTCCATAGGGATTTACAGGACTACAGCAAGGAAAACTTGCTGTGAATATTAATGGTTGCAAAAGAAGCCTCCAGTCCGCAGCCTTCTTTGTGCTGGAATGGTGGTGGTGACTCCACAACTCAGTCCAACTCAGTCCACAACTCAGTTCTTTTGTGGAAGAAAAGGGGGGAGTCATGGAAGAGACAAACAGAATATGGTTTTTATATTTTGTAAGGATCCTGAGAAATTGGTTCTTATCATTCAGTCAACATTCACAGGATAAAATCTTCTGTGTGCATACCTTGAGTCCTATCTCCTTACTTTGGGGAAGAAGGTTTTACTTTCTTCAAGTTGAACAAAAGCATAGACCTTTTCTTCAGACACTGCTATAAAGAAGACAACAGCTCAGCATGGAAGTGTTAAAGATATTGTCTTCATGGCTTAAAAATTTCAGGAACAAGTCACCTCAATTGCTTTTAGTGTGGAACCTGGAATCCTATTTACTACCTGGAATTAGTAAGGTCTTCAGAAGCAACCTCTGACAGCTAAACATTATTGTCACGTGAAAAGAGGGTTTTCAAGCTCTGGACCCTCATTACCTACACTGCTCTCCCAGTCCTCTCCATGGATCAACTGATCTCCATTACACTATCACACTGGAAAACTGAAAAGACAATCAGAACCCAGAGGTAAAACCCTCAAACCTAATCGATTAACCCAAGTTGAAAACCCAAAACATAATCAATTCATTAATCTTAATAAGTCTTAAAAAAACTTACCTTTAAAATTTGGTCTGATTCTAGCATCATACCCTGATGTCCTTCCCATCAATTTGTCCAAAAAATCTGAAGGAGACAGGGTCTGTGAGGGGGATTTTCCAGATCTTGAATCATGTTCTTTACAGAAAGTCGTCCTAAATAAATTATTAGCCACCATTAGCTAATATTTAGCTTGTATTGTATTCAAGTCATGGAGAAATTATAGCACTAAATAAAATTGTCTCAATTCAGTGAATGTAGCAATTAATATTTTTATAGAAAAATATAGTCTATTTTTCACCCAAAAACTTTATTCTAGAAAGAAAAATGAGCTTAAGGTAGTATGCATTGACAGAATTTGCTATTCAGAAAAAAAAACTTCAGCTTTAAAAAGAAATTTATTACAGCTTTAAGACTTTAGAAGATTCAATTTACTCTTCATCTTAATGTATAGAGCAATCTTACGGTGTCTTTGATATCCTATTTCATATCATTGCTTTAATTACATGTATGCTGTTAAAACTATATGTTAACACTGGTTTAAGGTGGTCTTAAACTTCCAAACAACAGCTGGCTACACTCACCAAGGAACACTGAAAAATATTGCTTTTGTTAATGTTGGGAAGGATACGGATGCAAAAAAAAGTTTTTTACAGATGCTACCCGACAAAGGTTTAAATCATGCTAGTGAATGTCTGGTTCCTTCCCCAACATGGCAAAAAGGGTGCCAGAGTCAGTCACATCTGATCTTAGCGGGTTTTACCAATGGACATCGAGTAATAAAATTTATCAGTATTATCACCAGCTGGTATTTATATGCAAGCTCTTGGAACACATCTCTGTTTTCAGGATTTAAGAGCAAACTTCTGGTACCATATCATGCATGTGAAACACTGTGTACATAGCATATTACATATTGAAAGCAAATTAAATATTGCAGAGAAAGAGAATTTAGGAGTTCCCCATGGTTGTTCCCAAGGGAAAAAGAAACTAGAATGAAATGGTCATATTTGGTGTGTAGAGGCACAGATTTAATCATAAAGCATTATCTTGATTCTTAAATAACCAATTTCATTGTATCTATGTGTCAACATAATCTTTGAGCTATATTAAAAGTAGTTCTATAACTGTGTCTTCTTAACCACTCTCTGTTTAAATATTTGCCCAAAGGGAACCACTCACTTTCAGGAGTGTTTCGGGGGGGGGGGGGGGGGAGGATGTGTGAATCTATTCGCAAGTATAAACAAATTAGATATACATGGGAGCATCTGAAATGAGAAGCAAATATCAAATCCTTTATGCCTTTACAAAAGCACCAGAATTGTTAAAAGGCAAGGTGATAGTAAATTCTTGTGGTGCGATTCCCTGTGTTTTTTCAGTTTCCATTTACAGGGGGCGGTTGCTTCATCTTGCTTTTGTCATTGACATGGTACCATTACAAAATATCTTTAATTTTTAATACATAGTAGATGATATTCCCCACTTAAATACTAAAAACATTCAGTTAAGATAATAAAAACTAGAAAATTAATCCAGTGTGTTTATTTGGGCTGTTCCTGTACAAATTACTTCTGTTTTCATTGAGAGCCCACTAGTTATGAGTTGCGTTGTGATCCCAGACTCACGAATATAAACACTATTTCACTCTGTCACTCTATATATACCTCATTACTCATACAAAAACACTTTATATGTGTACATGTAGATACGCAGCAGTGGACAGTGTAATAATGAATCTCAGCTAAAATGGTGTTTTGGTTCATAAGAATGACCTGTTTGCTTTGTACTGCAAAAAGTCAATAGCTGAAGCAAAAGCTCATGAAATGTTTAAAAAAATTAGAAGCAACAATCATAGGTACTGGTACTTCAAGTGAGGACAATACTGGTCTGATCCCGGGTTTTCCCCAAATCAGAGGACTGGTTCTCCAATTGCAAATAACTACAACCCTGACAAAACTGGTTCAATCGTTTCCAGAGCTTGAAGAGGAGGGAAACAAAGCAACTTCCTAAACAACCTCTGGTGGGAGCAGAGAATTTGCATTTCGGAAGAAAAACTGAAGAAAATGTTTTTAGCTATACTGATACTCAGTGAAAAAGCATGTCTTTGAATCAGAGAAATGGAAAATAGATGACCCAAACTTGAGATTATTATTTTTTGTGTTTGTTACCAAGCAACGAGTCTCCGAGTGTAAAAGGGATAGCCTATACAGAATGAACATTAAATACTCTCAAATATAGCAAACAAACTAGGTTAATGTGACGTAGTATCTTTATAGTTATGATTTCCACAACCTTTTGACAAAAATCATCACATAGAGTCGTATCACCTACCTGAAGTGGTTTGTCTCTAAGAAAAATGCAAACAAGGTTGTCAAAATTTTCACTAGCTGCCGGTTCATTCCTCCTGCTTTCTGTGATGATTTGGAAAATATCCCAGAAATGATTCCAGAGAGACGCAGGGAAAAAGTAAGCTGGTGCTGCCTAGATTCCCAAATTCAGCAATAATTTAATTTTCTTGACAATCAGGAAGAGAAGGTCTGGATCTCTACAAACTGGGGGTAAAAAAGAAGTGCCAGTCCTTGGAATCATGGTCAGGTCAAGCCTAGGCTCATCTCCAGCAGCCAGCACAAAAGAGACAAAGCATCAGACCTGGTCGTTCCCCCGCCTCGCTTTTGGTGATGGAGGGGGGGAAAAAAAAAAAAAGGGGAAAGAAACAGAAAGAAAGAAAAAAAAGGAAAGGGAAAGAAGAGGAAACCCAACTACCCGAGGAGCATCACGCAAAAGGGAATAGCGCTGAGAGCAGTTCTGTTGCCGGTACGTTTTATTCCCCTTTCGCTTTGAAAATTAGTATTTATGAACGGTGGTGGGACTACTGGGTCGGTCTGCTTTGCCCGTCTTTGGGCAGGGAGGCGTCGGCGCTGCTGGAGGGAGGGCTGGAGGGAGGGCTGGAGGGAGGGAGGGCCGGAGGGGGGGCCGGAGGGGGGGCCGGAGGGGGGGCTGGAGCGGGCGGGGGCCGCGGGGAAGCCCAGCGCCGGTGCCGGAATGAGGCAGGCGGGAGCGCACCGCGCTGTGAATTCAGCGCTCGGACAGCTCCGCCGCCGCGCATGCGCCTGCCGGCGGCGGGGAGGAGGGGGGCGAGTGCGCGCCTCTGTGTCCGCGTGTGCGCGCCCGCGGGCTGTCTGCGGGCGGTGGGGCGGTTGTGAGGGGGATGTGTGTGAGGGGGTGTCTCCGTGGGGTGTGTTTGCGGGGGGGGGGCGTGTTTCTGCGTGGAAGGCATGCGTGGGTGTGTTTGCTGGAGGTGCTTCGGGGGGTGTTTCTGCCTGGCGTGGGGGGGTGTGCCTGGGTGTGTGGCGTGGCGTGTTTCTGAGCGGGGGGCGGTGTGCTGCGGGGGCTGTGTGCGTTGGGACGCGTGGGGGGCCTATCTGCGTGGTGTGTTTGTGAGGGGGGAGTCGCTGTGCGGGTGGGGTGCGCGTCGGGGTGGCTGTGTGTGCGATGTCTCTGTCAGTGGGATGGCGCGTGTGGTCGTGGGAGGTGGGAGGTGGGTGCGCACACGCCGCTGGAGGCGCTGCCCCCCCCCGGGGGACGGAGCCCGCCGCCGCGGACGGGCGCTGCCGCCGCCCCGGGCCCTTCGCCCGGCCGCCGCTGCCTCCCGCCGGGCTGGCGGCCCTCTCCGGCGGCGGGCCGGAGGGCGCCATGTCGCGCCCCTCAGGGAAGTGCCGTGTTCCCGCAGGTGTCTGTGGCGAGGCAGCGGGGGAGACCTGCCCTTCCTCGGTGGGGAGAGGGAGGAAGGAGCCCCTGCCGTGCCGTGGTGAGGGACGAGTGCAGAGAAGGGTGGCCCCCGCGACAGGAGCTGGCCCCTCTCTTGGGAGCTGCTCCATAAAGACCTGAGTGGGTGTGAGGAGGAGGAAGGAGTGGTGCGTGGGGAGTTTGTGGAGAAGCCAAAGGGGGGGAGATTGTGTAGTTTCCAATTGTTACTTGGTTTTATTCCTCTTCTCCGTGTCGTAGAGGAGAAGATAGTGACAGGCAGCTTACTAGGGGATGATTCCATCTGCAGACCGGGCATGCTGGAAGGAGACACTTCTCTTTTTATACATGGGGAGTTGAAACCGGGGATGCAACTACCCGAGACCCCACAGATGGCCAGTGATGGAGCAGGGGGGCAAGCCCCAGCTTTGCCATTCCCCAGAGTCCCAGTCCCGTGTTCTTCCTCCAATGCTTCCCACAACTTTAACTGCTCAGTTACAGGTCCTCATGTTAAACCCAAGCTGTCACTGAGGTGTCATGTTGTTCAAGAGAAGGAAGAGAATAACTTGCCCCTCTGAAGCACATATGGTGACTGATGGAAACTCTGCTCAACACACTACAACACTTAGCATTTTAATAACATGGTTTTAAATGGGCAGCTGGGGAATCTCATCTCGTGATGTTCAGGGAATATAAAATGCTTTTTCCCCTGCTACCACCATGGTTTTCCCTCCCTCCCTCCCACCACTGGTTACTTTCTGCTTCTGTGTACTCTGCAACACCCTGAGAAGAAGCTGGATGCTTCCCACCAGTTCGGTTGGTTCCCATTGGAAAATCCTAAATTTTGTGTAATCAGAATCAAATCTGTTTCAACAATCTGGAAACCAATTCCTGCAAATAAGTTGTCGTTTTTGCCCATCCTGCACTCCCAAAATAAAGGAAATACTCTTCTTCAGTTTTAGGTCCAGCTGTATTCTCCTGCCACAGAACCGGTCCACCTGAACACTGCTTCACTTCCACACAAATACTTACACACACGCACACACACACACATTTCTTGTATCTCCAAGTAAAAACCCTACCACTTCATGACAGATACTCTTACCATGTTTGTAGTCATCTTCAAAAATTGCTTCTGAAAAGTAGTTGTTCTGTTCCCACATTAGCAAGAGATCAAAGCCGCTTACTGTTCATTAAATGAAACTCAGTTGTTGCATTTTGTTTCTTTATTTTACTTTAGTACTGTAGGACATGCCTGAAAAAGTCTACCGTACTAGCTACTCGTAGGTGCAAATGCTACATAATACAACATCTTATGTACAAATAAATGAAATAATGGGAAAAAGCAGTCCAAATATTCAACTGTAAGTTAAATCCTTTATTCCCTAGAAAGGTCCAGCAGAAGAAAGGCCACAGAATTTGTTTTTATTAAAACTATCAATGTTTAACAGTAGAGATTGAGGGTTGATGCTGAATCACTGTACTGTAACATCCTCTAACCTCTTCAGAAGATAGGTCCTCCTGCTAACATATTAAAGAAGAGGGGTTGTGTTACGTCTCCTGCTGCAGTGTCTTTGTCTTGTTCTGAGAAATAAAGCTCACAAAGCTGCATCTGGAAATAATGAACTAATTTTGAGTCAACGAAGACATACTTTTCAGAATTTGTGCCTGTCCCCGTCTAGATAGGAACGCAATAACACTGCTATATATTGTTACCTTGGGTTAAGATAAATGGGGAAATTGGAAAGCGACAATTTCTATCAGCTGCAGGAAAAATCTATGTCTCTTTAACCTACACTGCCACCTGCTTAAAAGTGTGGGGAATCTCAAGACTGCTTGCAGAGTTCCTAATGCAGAAATCACTGAATACGGCAGGTATCTTTCCGATGAGGCTGTTCACATGGATTTTGTGACATGACATGCTTTTAAAGACCTATAAATGTTCATTACCTTTTTTGGTGGAAGAAAGTAACTGAACATTTCTGTAAGTTTTCTAACTAGAGAAAACCTACTTGAAAGTCTCCTTTCCAAGATTTAGCTGCTAGCAGCCATTTTCTGCGCTTCACAGCTATTTGAAATGCTAAATAACTATATCCCTAAGCTAAATAAAAGTTGCAGGAAGTTCTTTAAAATAACCTGCCCTTAATTGGGGTGGGGGTTGTAAAAAGATGGTGAGAGATGTAATAACGAGGCTTTTAACTGTCTATTCCATCATTCCTTACACCTCCAAATACCTTGAGGCTTCAGTGACACGTTACTCAGCATGGTAGTTATATGGAAGTGCCAAACAAAACTTAATTATTAAGGGTTGGAAATAGTGCATTACTGATGCTAACTTGGAACAGCAACTTTCGCTAGAATAACTCTCTTCTTGAAACTCTGAGGGCTCAAAGCAACCATTTTCTCTAATCAGAAGGTTCCAGGTCAAGCTCCATCTGTATTTGGGGGAGACAGATTTCAGTGCATCCTTCACCTCTTTTCCGTGAATTAACACATGCGTGGAAAAGTTCATGCTTTCAGCCATTCCTGCAACACCGTCTCTCCTCAGCCTCCTCCAATTTAAAAAAAAAAAATAAATAAAAGTTGTTTATAGTTGTTTTGAATACTGTGAGTCTCTAAGTTCTCATCATCCACACTTAAATAGTGTCTATAAAATGCACACCCGATGGTGCGGGATGATTCACAGCTCTGCAGATCAGGGGGAACCATTTGGAAGCAGTGCGCCTGGATGTACACGGCGCTTCCCGGTGTCCCCTTCCTGCGCAGGAGCCGGAGCTGCGAGCAGTACAGCCATCCATGCGCAGCAGTTTCTGGATGAGCTGTGTACATCACGTTGCACGGATGCGGTTCTTTCCAGTGTCACTCATCTGTTATCTCTCACAACACATTTCTGACAGCGGAAGTGTGGCAAATGAGTGGGAGTCAAGGACTCCCACCCAAGATGGGACGGGGAGGCTTGTCGTAAAATGGCACGGGGAAGTGACGAAAGGTGAGAGGGAAATGCTGTTCTTCCAGTGAAGAGGCTAAATAACACATCCCTGCGGTTTCCCAGGCATATACCAAAGCTTAATAATTGTACTAAATATGATATATTATGTCAAGTATGAACTAATTCAGTCATTTCTCTATTCCTGAGTTTCTTAAGCACTAACTGCTGGGCAGAAAATAGGACAGAATCACCCTGTTTCCATGTAAATGGTTTTATAACAGTTAGTTGATGGCATATGATTTATGTTTGTTTGCACTGTGTATGCATTTTTGGAAACCTAAGAAATGGAAGAAATAAGGTCATACCACTTTCTCAAATTATGATAAATAAGTGATCCAGAAGCAAGCTTCTGAGGAAACAAAATCCATCACTTCAAATATGCAATTAGTGTCTATAAGAAGAGAAAATTCAATATAACTTTCAAAATGGTATGTCAGATTACCATAATTGTTGGATGTTTGTTAACAATGCCAAGTGTATTTCAATATACTGCCAAATATAAATGAATAAAGAGTACAGTCTATGTAAAAGGTCCAATTATACTGAAGGTAAAAAAGCTAAAACAAAAACCTGAAGGTAATCTAACATGACTGCATGATGACTAAGGGTAAGAAACCAACTGGCCTGTTTTTTGAACTGTACCATAACAAATTCTGTAAAGGATCAAATAATGTAAACAAATCCTGTTTCTTCAATCCAGTGTTCAATCCAGTAAATGACAGTGATAGCCTTAGTTATGTTAGGAAAAGGCAATAGCTAGTTGTTCAGCTGTCCAATATGAAATCAAATGATGTATTTCAAACATTTTTATATCTGACATTAACAGATATAACAAAGTATTTGTCAATACAGCTCCATTTTGCATATATTCAAAATATTTTTGCATCTTTTTTCTTATTAGTTGCCTGAGTCTCTCTTCTCTATTACGTATTACCCAAGGCCTGTTTAGGTGATTGATAACGCCTTACTCCTCGTGTGGTCAGTGAAGCCATTACAGAATAAGGGGGCATTTCATACAAATAAAATGACAACATCTGGCATTTGGCATAGGATAATGTTGGAAATAAGGGAAAATGTGAATATAACATTATACATACTTCGACATGTCCAGATGTCCTTTGGGAGTAGGAGGAGGAAGAAAAGTTAAAATGAGCAACTTAGTCCTTGACCTTCAGTCCCAGTATGTAGTTCATACTGGGAGGAGCTGGTAGATATCCAATCAGGAGAAAACATAGTACTCAGAAACATCACAAAATTGTTCATACCCCTCCTTTCATATTGCCTTCTGGCAATTTAGATATGAATCTGAATCATTGCTAGCTCTTTGGTGTCATTTATGACTTTTTGTCATAATGTCTTAATTACTTAAGACAACGTGTATTACATATCACAGATTTCAAGAAAGTATCCAAAGTGAACCTTCCACCAAAGGCAGCCTCTACTACTGATGAAAAATCAGTCTTAAACTTTAAACTGCTGCTTTGCTCTTTAAGTCTTCTCTTGTGAAATCAGAACCTCCTTATTTGGAAATACTTGCTGGCTTAGTGGAAGGGACCCCAGCAGCCAAAAGTGGCTCCAGACCCGTTGAGGCAGTGGGTTCTCCCTCTCGGCACTGTGCTGCTTCAGTTTATGATACCCAGGAGGCAGAGAAGGTGGCATGAATTGACAGGGTGCTGTCCATTGCCCACCTTCATGTAGAGTCCAGGAAGAGGGCAAACAGCAAATGACCTTGTATACTTCTGCATACTTACATCCAAAGTATAGTTGAGTGAGTTGCAGTAAAAGTTCTTGTTCCTTTGTATGTGTCTGGACTTTGAATCACCACCCCTAAGTTATCATTGCTACAGGAAAACAGTTTACAACTCTTGTTTTCATCTCAATTGAATGGAAACATCATCAGTTACAATTTCTATAAAATACATCACATGCAAATTGAGATTACTGAGTGGTGCCACTAAAAAGAAAAATCAGTGATGTGAACTATGTTATTTTTGATTTTGCTGTATATGAACCTGTACTCAACAAATTTATTGTAAATACATGCTCCTGCCCACCTCCTTTGTTTACTTTATCTGAGCTAACCACAGCTATGAGACATAAGTTTTCTCTAGGAAATCAACAGGCCATTCATTTCTTAGAATTTGGTAGCCAAACTCAATGCCTGACCAACATTCATTCAGCTTTAGTGTTTTAAATTTTTTAAGTTCTGACAGAAACAGTGGCAAGAAAGAACTATACAAAAGATTTACCTAGTGTATGTCTGATAGGATGACTAACAAAGAGTTCTGTCATATTAAGATGATTTATCTAGTGAACACTTGCTTCTGATATATATATACACATGAAAATTCTGTCACACTTCTTGCTTTCATTTGCAGTAATTATTTTGTTCCAGATGTTATATATTAACCCGATGAACAAAATATCTTACTTCTACTGTAGATTAGAGACTTCGGAAGACAGCAGAATTATATAGTAATGATGACTAATGCTGTGCATTGTAATCAGTTTAATCATGTCTTCCCTTAATGCTTGTAAGCTGAACTTGCTTCTGTTCTGGTGCTATTATTTTGTAAATTTTGGTCTTTGATATTTAATCAAGTATGCATTCTTCCTGGCTTGCAACAAAACAATTTTTTACCCCATTTAATGCTTATCAAGCTTATTCAAAATAACATTTTTAAATAGACGTTACAATATGGCATCTGATCTAGCCATAAGGATGCTGAGAGCCATAGTGGTGTAATCATGTATGCAGACTGAAGAAAAGCTGTGAAGCTTAATTTATTTATAAATGGATTACAAGAGTTTCTTTAAACTAATCTTTTAATTTTATATGCCTGGTGAAGAGTGTGATGAAAACAATCAGAGTACAAAATATAGATGATTTAGATAATTATGTGTGTCCTGCTTGTGCTGGTACTACCTTACCAGGATTAGCCATCCCCTAGCAAATCCAAAATGCAGACACATACTCATTTTCAGTGCTGTTAACAAATGTAAAAAAAAAAAAAAACAGAATAGAAAGAGGAAAATACTTCCTCCAAGGTGATATTTGGACACTTACCTGTGGCATTTGCACTACAAAGTTCTTTAGTCACTGTCATTCATTCATTCAGTCACTATTTATGGCTGACAATGTTATTGAATCCTAGCTAATTTCATGGTTTTTTTTAACACAGGTATAATTGTCAGGTTTTATCATGGTTTAATCCCACCTGGCAACTAAGCACCACACAGCTGCTCGCTCACTCCCCCCACAATAGGATGGGGGAGAGAATCAGAAGGGTAAAAGTGAGAAAACTCATGGGTTGAGGTAAAGACAGTTTAATAGGTAAAGCAAAAGCCAGGCACACAAGCAAAGCAAAACAAGGAATTCATTCACTACTTCCCATGGGCAGGCAGGTGTTCAGCCATCCCCAGGAAAGCAGAGCTCCATCATGCGTAACAGTTACTTGGGAAGACAAACGCCATCACCCCGAATGTCCCCCCCTTCCTTCTTCTTCCCCCAGCTGTATGTGCTGAGCATGATGCCGTATGATATGGGATATCCCTTTGGTCAGCTGGGGTCAGCTGTGCCAGCCGTGTCCCCTCCCAGCTCCTTGTGCCCCCCCAGCCTGCTCGCTGGTGGGGTGGGGTGAGAAGCAGAAAAGGCCTTGGCTCTGTGTCAGCACTGCTCAGCAATAGCTAAAACATCCCTGTGTTATCAACACTGGTTTCAGCACAAATCCAAAACATAGCCCCATACTAGCTGCTATGAAGAAAGTTAACTCTATCCCAGCCCAAACCAGCACAGTCACAGAACAACATACTGTCACTACAGCGTGGAGTTTGCATAAGGTATCAACATCACAAAACAAATACTAATGTGTGCTCTGAAAAGTTCATTTTGTGGTTTTCCACACCACGAAAGTGTCTCTCACTTCTATTTTTCTTCTCTAGTGTTTACTAGAGAGGAGTATCAAGAGCAAACGTGTGAATGTGTGGGTGCATAAACGCTTTCTCCTTATCTTTTCCACAGTTCTAGCTACTGGGAGGGAAAGTGCTTTTTCTACGTCATCTGACAACCTCTTCTGTTTCTGTGGTGCAGTGTAGGGAGGCAGGGATCTCAGTTTTTGCATTCCAGTGACTCACTGGTAGCTCTGCAGCCACCTGGTAGCAGGCAGAATTTGGGTATTCCTGTGATAAGGAGTGTATTAAACTTCAAAAGCAGAGGAAAGACCCGAAGATGTGTTGACTCTAGACTCACAGGCTACATGTTATTGGTATGCACATTCATAATCAGTTTTCTCTGTGAATAGAGGTATCTGCAAGGTATCCTCTAAGTCATTAGCAATATTAGAGCTATGATTGTTTCTTAACTTTGGGTCATCTGTTTGCCTATGACAGTAATACATGCTGTGGCAGGGTCAGGTTCTTGGGACCTAGAGGAATTAAAATGCTGCTGAGTTATGTCTCAGTCACCTGTAAGGCTGCTTGAGATCCAAAGATGATCGGTGTTCCAGAAGGGGTGATTTATTTGTAAATTTATTGAGCAACATTAGCATGCTGTGTGGTTTTATATAAAAGACTTTCTTGGATTCTTCCTAGCATACACTGAATAATAGAAAGCACTAGAAAAATTGCATAAACCAGTATTTAAAACTTGTTGAAGAAAACTGTATTATTCAAGAAGTGGTATATGATCATATAATTAAAGACTATAATATAATGCATTATTCATTATGGGGTAAAATGAAGATTGGCCATACATTTCCTGACTGGAATGCTTAACCATGCAGGTTTGTATTCTCTCATCTTGCTTTTTGTATGAAATTTTTAATAATCCAATGTTTAAATGATCTTCTCACATCAGGTGGTATTCACTGACAAAACCAGTACTGACTGACAGATAATATAAAGAAAAAATTTATTACAAAACATATCTTTTAGCTAAACTCTTCTCTTTGGAAAGTAATTAAGCAACAAGTTTCTATTAAACATTTTACCTACATTATTGCTACTGCCCTGACAGGAATTTGACTAATGCTTATTAACTCACTGCATTGAACAGTGGCCTGTAGAAGAGTTGTAATAAGATTTTATGAAGAGTTACCAATTTAAAATTTCCATTCCCTCCCAGTGCATGTGCATAATTACTATTGACACCAATGTGAGTTACACATTCATTACACAGTATGTACTGAGAGGAGAAAAAGGCTCCTGCGGAGAAAGTGGATCTGTTCATATCTATCTCTCAATTGTTTACACTCTAGGGAATAAGCAAAGGTCATTCTCCCAGGCTTTTCTCCTTTCCTGCCAAAGTATGAGCCAAATTAAAGTCAACTGGAGTTTCATTGGAGCTTTCAGACGTTATAAGTATTCAGCTTGTTAAACAGGTTTGCTTCAAAGCTCTCAAAAAAAAAGCCTGCTTTGTTTTCAAGTAAATTCAGTAAAGGCTGCTTATGCAAAGCTTTCAGTCATCTCCACAGTTATATTTTGTAGTTAGGTAGTTACCGCCTTTTCTAAAATCATCTGGGTGGTGGTGTATCCTAACAACAACATCCCGGAATCTACTATTAATAAAGGAATATATTTTGGCAAAACTGGAGTGTTCAGCTTTTGCTGCTTCAATAATCATTAGTGTACAACAGGAGACAAAAAAAAATCAACAAATCCAAAACCTTCCTAACAACATAATCTTAAAATACTAAGATTGTCTTGCAGTTGTTGATATCTGTATTAAAAAAGACAAGACCAGTACTGATTTTTTGAAAGAAAGATATTAACCACCCACTAGTTAAAGTTGTGGTGTTGTGGAATTAATCCTGATAGCAAGCTAAAGACTGACACCAATACAGAAAGACAGCCTTCAAGTTTATTTAAGCAAATACAGCTCCTGGGGAGCAATCAGCACCCAAAGCATAGCTACAGCCCCTTAGTGATACACTTAGACCATTTCCATGGCCCAGTTAGAGACACAGGGACTCTGGACTGCCAGCACCCTCAGTTTTTGTCCTTTTCTCTTAAACTTGAGGTCTTCCAAGCTAAAATATGCAATTTTCTGTCTAATGTTGAGTGCCTCAGTCACGTGGATTATACAGGATTTTAAAATCATGGGAAAACATTTTTAGAATAAAACAAAACAAACCCTATAAATTACATTTTTTTAAATGGCATTGAGAAGGCAACATTACAAAAATTAACCAGCCTGGATATTTTCCCTTTGTTTTTTTAGGAAAAACCTGCCTATAGCATGAATAAAAGTTCCAGTACAATGCAGGATGCCCTCCAAATTTGATCTGGCAAAACAGGATGCAGAAAAACTTTGAAGCCTGTGAAGTTTTCACTGAGACTCAGAAAGCAGCAAGTTATCACCCAGGAAAAGGTAGGAACTATCTTACGTCCTCTACCCTCTCTCTGTTGGTGCAAGCCAAGGCAGCTCTCGCGCCTGGCTGCCAGATCTGATATTTCAACAATTTGTCAGCACTTCTAACTCGGCTCTCTTCGATGCCAACCAAAAATTAGTCAGGAGCAGGGTCAAGAAAAATAATATTTTTACTATAAATGCAGAGGAAATACCACCACCACAGCCAACACGTAGTTCTTACACAGCGTCTCCTTAAACAGATCTTGAAGAAGATGATGATGGATGTGTCAATTTTCCCAGTATTTAAGCTCATAATTGCAATTCACTTGCATGTGAACCCTTCGGGCACCTGCAGACAGCCTTCTAGAAAATCTTCAGATAACTCAAGTTAGCCTCAGCCTGCCTTTACCCTCTCCCACCTAAGCCATTAGAAACAGTGAATTCCATCTGCATCACGTGAATCCTCATGCACTCCAAGATGCAGAAAGCTCAACCGAAGTTGTATGTGTTCTACAGACAACTGCTGTCTCAGAGCTGTGGGACTGGAAATCCACAATATTTATTGAGAAAGTAATTCATGTCTTTGAATTAAACCAAAAGCTCATGTGTTTCAGTTAACTGTCTATGCCTTCTTTCTCTTTTAAGAAAATTTTGCTAGGATGCTGAGGTCTTCTTTGTGACAGTATGGTTATTTGGAATCTTTTAATGTGGCAATATCTTCCAATACCAGTTGTGGGATAACACAAAGTAACTGGAACATGAAGAAAAAAATCACCAAGTTAAGATAAATGGTGCTCAGTGCATAATTAATGAATCATCTTCCCTATTGTGTTTAACCCAGGAGGATAATCAAACGTGCTTCAGGCCAAACTAAAGTGTGATATACTGTACCAAGTCCTGCTAGCAGGTAGGTAAGTTGCTTGCAGACTGTTAAAAACTTAGATTTATTTATCTAGTGGACCTGACTGGTCCCTTTGGAGTATTACTGAAGATGTTTCTATGAATTATTCATACAACCTGGTTTTAGTATTTGAAGGCTCATAGTATATCATTGATGGTGCTTTTTGTAAATAAGCAGGCAGAGAATTTAAAAGATTTGTTTTATGTATACTCTGACCACATCCTTCTGTTACACTGCTACCTAATTTCAGTCCTGGAAATGGAAACTACCCTTGGTTCACAAGGGAAGCTTTACACAGTTAAATTCATTTACGTATTCCATATTCAGCTCATGAATGTTGGCCTATATCAATGTTGCCTTTTTTTTTTTTTTTTAACAGAAACACTGCAAGGAATATATTTTAAATTTTCTATTTACTTATTTTTGGTTTTTAAATCTAAATTCTCTTCCCCAATCTTCATCACTGATTTCTACATGTCTTCATATAGAACTCATATTGGTATCAAGAGGAATTGTGACTATTTAAGACTTGATTTACCTCCTAATGCAATCAAAACAAGTCTGTATTCCGACTTCAATTAGAACTCATGTTCTTTGGGAAAAGCTGAATAAATATGCAGAGAAGGAAAGGGAGAGTTCAGACCTTTGGTTCCTTTTTTATTATAATTGCTTTTGAAGCAACTTTTTAGAAATGTAAAAATGATATCTCTCTGAATAAAAATGCTAGTCTTTTCCATTTAGCAAACGTCTATCTTTTTGTCCTGTATTTTCGTTACAGCACAGTCTTCTTTCATTTAATTTCCTTTCTTGTGACGGAACATTATTCATGATGTCTCTGATCCTTCACAACAAATTCACAGAGCAGTCTACTCTCTTCCACATTATTTATTTGCTTTCATTTTTTAACATATGTCCTCAAAGTAACTTCCCACTTAGTCATATGCTAAACACTGGTTCAGTCCCACAAAAAGCACTGCTCCCTAAAATATCCTTGACAGGAAAGATTGCCCAATTCCTGCATGACCATCAACTTCATCTAGGGCTTCCTGCCACGTTACAAAATTCAGAACATTACTGAAACCCTGTCTGAGTCACTACATGATCTCAACAAGTGGCAAATATCTGTAATAAGGAATGCCCCTTTTCCCAAAACAGAGCTACGAGACACTTTTTAGGATGACTACCCATGAAGACAAACCTAGACTTATTCTACAAGAAAAATAGCTTAAAACGAAGATGGTGTTCAAGCTAGAAGGGAGCAATCCTATTTGGATAAACAAGGTAGTATCATTTATATGCAGGATGCTGTGTGGATCTGGGTAGAGATCTATAAGTATTATTCAGATTATGTCATCACTAAGTCTGATGAACACAATCTGACTGAAGAGCAGTGCTTCCGGGTCATCAGTGCAATACTTCTCCCATAGAAATCTTGTTTCAGGACAGCTGCCTGGGAACACTGAGAAATCCGGCACCGGAGGGCTATCACCTATGTAGAGTTTTCAGGACCCCAGAGCATCCCCAGCCTTCAGCGTCACTTGATTCCATAGGAATCCATCTTAAAACTTAGCCTCTATGGCTAAAGAGAAAGTAAAAGAAACTTTTCCGATTTAGAGGTGACTTTGCAGACACCTTCTGAATTTTCATGATCCCACTTGTTATTTTAAACTTAGCCACAGCAGTAATATCCTGTTTTCTTCACCTGCTGGAAGTGATGAAATACCTCTCCTTTATCTCCGTATCAAAAGGTTACATATAGTCTTGACTGTCTGACAGTCCAGCTACAGAAATTTCTGTTTGACTTCCTCCCTCACCGGTGTGAGGAAGACACCTGAGTCACTGGGGACAGCTGAAGCACAATGGTCACCTGAGTTGATTACCTGACTCAGTCACCCAGACCAACAATGAAATGCGGGTCTAAGTTTCCATGGAAATGATACAAATGAGGTGAAAAATTATATATACCAACAAGTGGATGCCAGATTTGTTGAATCTTCCGTAGAGTTATAAAAATAAAATGAGTGTAGTCAAATTTTTATTCATACTTTTTTTACACAAGCTGACATTTACTGCAAGTATTTTGGAGGTATTTTCCAGTTCTTCTTTGTTCAGTTACACATCATCTAATAAAATGTCTCTGAGAACTGGAAGCGAGGGGGTTAATGGCACCAACCTTCAGAGAAGGAGGTGGTAAGATCCCTCATGAACCATTGGAGCTAATTAAAGAAGTTTTAAATGGCTGATTATTAAAGACAACAGCATTTTTTGTAACTGATAAAACCTCATTTTCATTCTTAAAGATTAGCCCTCATTAATCTAAAGCAAAGCAGCAAGAAAACTTCTAAAATTTCATGTACAGTCTGTCTATTTCCAGCTAGACATCTCAGTGACACTTGCAGTACTTTTGGAGAGGGGAGGGCTGTATAATCACTAATAGTACAGCTGGTCAAGAACTGTTCCATCCATCAAATCAATTTTTTGGGGGCTCTTCATCATATCTCTAGAACAATGAAGTGAACCTCAGGTCCTTTACACCTGTTTTTCGTTCAAATGTAGTAGGAAATGCAGATGCAGCAGGAAAAAATGAGCCATAAACATCTGACTTTATGTAAGATAGACAAATTAATAGCCACATATTGTGTTTCATGGAAGACGTTCATGGAATTTCCACACAGAACAAATGAAGTTTTTAATCCAATGTTTGAAAAGATACACACACATATATGTTTAAAAGTGATATGATAGAGCTTATGTATTCATGTTTTTGTTTCTCAAGAACACTGAACATTTTTCAAAATTAGAAGACTAGATATATTGCTTTTTTGTTTTTATTTCCTGCTATGCCATGAACACTACTAGATAAATCCGCATATTTAGTCAGCTTATGACTTTGTCAGACTCTCATTTTCAAAACACTGACTTCGAGACCAAATGCTGTTCTCTGTCAGTAAGTGGAATCAAGCAGTGAAATCACGAGGGAGAGAATGACTGGCTTGCTGGGATATTTCAGACCATTCCCTGCTTGCAGACCGGTCTCCTGCGATGTCCCCTCTAAGGTCTTCCTTGCGTTGGGTGAGCAGCTTCACCTCCTGGCTCCTGGGCTCCCTGCTGCCCTGTCTTTTCTCTCCTGCCTCCCCAGTCGCAGCTCACAGCACTCCTCCCAGTAGCAACCTCTGCCTCACTCTGCCCATGCATATATCTCAGAGTCAGGTATCCTCTGATCTTCCTTGTACCTGCACTCTGAAGGGCTCTAGTGACTGGATGCTGAATATTGCAGGAAGAATGAATGAACTGCTACAGCTGATCATATGAAAGGATTGAAACAGCCAACAATCAACAGGCAAAAAAACAGAGAAGAAAAAAGTCTGCACCAGATTTTGGATCAAACAGCTTGAAATGGTCAGTAAATTTATTCCTGTGTACAAAGAAAATAAATCTCCATAACATAAACTGAACTATACCTGTAAATGCTAAGAATTTTCCTATTTGATGCTAAGTCCTGGAAGTTATCTTATCCACGTTGTTGGTATAGGTATTTGGAAATGCCAACACAGTGACACAGTTGTTCAGACTAAAATTTTAGTTTGCCTTTTATACCCACAGGAGACAGCAAGAGCTTTGTGATCTATGTCTCTTTGCACTAATGACTCTGTAACTATTGTTACGAATGACAGCCCACTGGTGTCTGTGACATGGTCAAAAAAATGTGTTTTCAGTTAAAAGTTTGAGACAAAGAATGCCCAGTGGTCCATGAAAAGTTGTGAAAGTTGGTAGTAATATGGTCCAAGGACTCTGAGGATCCCTGTCATAGACAACTCATAAGATGAACGGGAGACTTTGCTTTTGTCTCACAGTTCAGTAGGATGTGCACAGTATCAGCACTCCTGCCATTTGATGGCTTTCCTACGCTCCTTAGCACAGCTTCCTTCATCTGTATACCTTAGTAACAGCACGTACCTAAACGTAATATGGCGTGGCATGTCTCATTTAGCTTTATAGCCACCTTTTGTCCTTTTGTTCTTTAACTGAACAATAGTTCTGCACCTTCCAGACTGGGATTCGTTAGACATGCTCCATTCTGCCGTAGATTTCTTGCAGACTGGCCTCGTGATTCCCCCTGGTCTCAGTTTTCCTCATGGAGGAAAGCATCTAATGACTACTAATGGATTTGAAGGCCAATATTTCACTGTTTTTTACCACAGTTTGAGGCAGAAAGAGCTAAAAAAGGTTTCTATGAGGCATCATTATTTTAACTAATCTGAAGTGATCCATCCTGTGCATAGTACTCCTGAGGCATTCCTAGAAGCATTCATTTAAGTGGTAGTGTTTTGTTGGTAGGGATGGCAACATTTCAAGGCCTCCTCTTTATTTCTAGATGTCCCTCAGAATATGACTCTTAACAATTGCATTTGAATGCAGAGAACACAGAATAAAAATTGTAACATAAAAAGTACTGTAGCTAATAAGGAAATCCAACCAGGTACAGGAACTGTGTATTTTTTTTAATCCTTTGCAATGAGTAGGAAATTTAATGTAGCCTGCTGTTCTTTCTGATAAGAGATGACAAAACAACATCCAGCATTTGCAATAATTAACTGAAAATACATGCTAAGATATTATTACTTGGCTATAAGTATCCATTGCTCCCCTTTCAGAAAAGGTCATATATTTCTCTAGGACAGGGAGGCATATAGGAAAGTCCATGTTCACATTTTCCTTTGAAATACAGCCCTCCTGAGCACCACACCATTGCAGCCAATGGTCTCCTATAATTTCTGTTTGCTGCTGCAGAGAGCTGTATCTCACCAAAAGACGTAATAATAGCAATGTAGTAATTGAAAAATGTTTGTGAACCTTCAAAGTGAGGATAACGCTTTAAAATGCATACAGCTGAAGTTGAGTCAGTGGTATTATGCTGGTTTTAAAATGGTAAAATTGTATTGTGAGCTACAAACAGGAGCATCATTGCTAAAACAGTTCAAATAATCTCCATTCTGCTCAGCACTGGGAAGAGCTCACCTGTAGGACTGGGTCCAGGCTGGAGCTTTGTTTGCCTGAGATCCATTGACTAATTAGAGAAGGTTCAAAGGAAATGACAAGAATGATCAGAGCTCTAGATGTCCTGTAGACTGAAGAAATCTGGGTTGCTAAGGGAAAGGAGCCCAAGGTGATGCACAGCTGTCTTCAGCTATAGAAAAGGTAGCTGCAAAATGAAAGATTAATTAACCAATCTTTGTCAGCACTGGGTTTAGGGCAAAATACAATGGGCTTAAATTACATCAAGGAAGGTTTAGATTTGGAGTCAAGAAAAAATTCCTAATAGTAAGAATAGCTGGATGCTGGAACAGATTTCTGGGAGGCTGTAAAAATGTCCAGGCACAGAGAATATTCCTAATACTTCAGTCCTGAGAAACAGGAACAGGTGACATTGCAGTGGGAGAGGAGGGACTAAATGGCGTCCTGAAGCCTTGTGCAGTGCAATTTTCTATGCTTTTTATGTTATAAAAATACACCTATGGAGTCAAAGAATAATTTACTTTGTAAGAGATCTCTGGAAGTCATCTGGTCCTATTCACCTGCTCAAACAATGCTAATTCATGTTGCAATTGCCCTGTTTATTCAGGTTGCTCAGGTTCCTCAGGACCCTATTTTTTTGCTATTGGTTGAAGAAGAAAGTATCCATCATGGTTTGTATGGTCTTTTCTGTAAGCAATATTCTGTCTCCTCCTACTTTCATCCTGAATTCTTAATAATTCAAAATTTTGTGTATCCTTGTGTACTGGCCTTCCCATCAAAAGGACAGGCATCTTTCACAATCCATGCGTGTGGATACTAATGTAACTGCATCTTCAGACTCCTGTGTCTGGAGAAACAGCAATGGGCACTATTGCCCATGGAGGTAGAAAATTTATCAAAGCGCTATCAAGAGGGTAGTATGAATCAAATGATCTGTGGAAGCAGTGTTTGGAATCCGTACACTTCTGGATAATTATTTTTCTCAATACATCTCACAATGATGGCGTCTTTAAACCTCTTGGTTTACGAACATTCTGAGATGTATTCAGAAACCAAAAGGTTTAAAGACCAGAACTCCAAGGAGCAGCTCCCGTGAGCAGTGACCTGCTTTTCCCAGAAGCATCAATTGCTTGATTAACAGGAATGGCTGAGGAGAGACCCATCCTGCTGAGTTTCAAACACTTCTTAGCTCTACAAACACCACACAGAAAGCACTCCAGGAACACCTCTCCTAGTTTCCCCTATTCAAAGTGTTAAATGTCATTACAGCTGATAGCGATAATATAGGTTTCATTTTAGCTGCATAACTTTCCTCCACAGATGCAAAAACTGTAGCTAATAATTTCACCAACCTAAATGGTCAACTAGATTGGAGCCTGGAATTTAGGAGCACAATAATATGCACAGCTGCCATCCAGCAACCAAAAAGGTTTCCTTAGAGCCTTCCTGTTCCTTTTCAATAACCTCTGTAATGTAATGTAATTAAGAACACCATGGAAAGTAAATGTTCAACTATGGGGATTTTCAAATTTGCAATGAGATCGTGAAGTGTATGAGAATTATTTCTAGTTGGATAACATCTTTGTGTATTAAAGATTAGTTGGGTTAGGAATTGAAACTTGTCATCTTACCTCTCACCTTGAGATGCATAATGTCCTGATTTTCAGTGTAAAAGCAAAAGTCACCATTGCCTTCATTGAAATTTCTAGGCACTTAGCACTTTTGGGACTCAGTTTAAACCAAGTCAGTTCAGCAACATGTTTGTCCTAGACGGAGCCCAGGCAATAGCCTCCATTCTTAAAAGACATCGGGAGGTAAACACTGCTACACACTGCCTTGAAGTCTTCATTAGATTTGGGTGTAGGCAAGATAAATGTCAGTTAGGAATGATGAAAGATGAAAACTTTCTCCCTGTTCTTTGGGAGAGGGATTGGACTTCCTGCCCTTTGAGTCTTTGATGATATTCTCAATGCATACAGATTTGTTTATGAGGCTTCCTTTGCCTCATAGAAATAAATAAAAAATTGAAATATTAGGTTATTCTGGAATTTTCAGCTTCCTAATTTGATATGTATTCTTGGAGTAGCTCTTCAAAGTAGTCTACCATTAGTATTGTACCTTTTGCAGAATTATAGTCTAGTCCCAAAGAGGCAGAATCAATTTGAACGTACTTATTTTTAATTTGCAGAATAGTGAATTTGTGAAGAACAGTTTTGGTATTTTTAAGGAACTGGAGGTATGCCAACACTACTACTACTAAGATTTTTTTTCCTAATTACAATGTTGAACATGGTTAATTTCATACCAGTCATGAGATTTTACAATAGGTTGTAATATACTGTGAACCTACACTTCCACATTATATCAGAATCAGAAGTGATAATTGCATTGTATCATCCTACAATAATCGTCCAATTAACCTATCATACTCTGCTCTAGTAGATCCCATTTTGATGCAGTAGCTTTGCCTAGTTAAAAAAAAAAAATGAGGTTCACTCTAAGCATTAAAGAAGTAGATAATTCCCCACTTCCTATCCCGGAGACAGCATTAAGTCCTAAATGAAATGACTATTTTTCTCCTACAATCTGGGTTGTCCAAGGAATTGGGTATTCTGGAATAGCACCAACAAAGGTCTATCTGTGATGAGGATGAAGTAATTAAATAGAAAAGTCTTGCCAGCAGCCTTCCTCTATTAGTCTAAGGTTCATACTGAAGAAAACGTGTTGATTTTCTAGAGCTGCTACAAACATCTCGAGTTTGGGTCTCAGATCCTCCTACTGAAACCTGACTTCCATAGACCCATTTCTTGGCATTTTCCCATTTTCTAGCAATAAATTTTCCTTCTGGGATTTCTGAAATGCACTTATATCTCAAATGAACTTACACTAACATGAAGTTTCCACAATCTGCTGGAAGCTTACAGTGAATCATGTGCAATGTAGCTACCGTGAGGGCACCCTTTGATAAGTGCTCCCACATTCATTTATGGCTACATCTAAAGGAGTGCTTGTTGAACATGTCCCTTACATAAAATTATCTTGACTTTTCACTCAGGAACCTTGTTCTACACCCATGTTAGAGCTGTCGTAGGTAAAGAGAAGAGGAATGACTTTGGAACACCTTTTCTGATGGATTAAACATAGAATGAGAGAACCAGAACAATTCGGTTCTTAAGGAAAAATTGATTTGAATCTATATAAAGCCATTTTACACTGAGGAAGTCACGACAGACAAACATCTGTACAGTGTGGCACAAGTGTTGTGGGGAGAAGGAGTGGTGACCTCAGTGTCCTTTCTGTCATTTCCCCTCCTCAGTTCAATTCATGGCAAAACTTTAGGATATCCTGCTTGATTTGGACTATTACAACTATTATAACTGTTATATTATAATCCACCCCTATCTCCATGAGTGGGATGGGTTCAAGGAAAGGCTTCAAAAGCATTGACTCTTTTTCCAATAAGGAGCTGCGGGAAGGAATTCATCCTTTTGCTGGTGGAAAGCTGTGGATGACTTCCACTGAAACCACCTCTTTAAATGGTTCTTGATATAAATGTGGATCTTCTAGATTTATTTGAGGGTGATTTTTTTTTTTTTTCTGTCCTAAAATTTAGTGGAACTGTCAGAACTGAAAGTTAGAAATAATTGGCATAGAAAGGGTGAGAAATCATTAGAGGAATATGAGGACTTCTACAGAGGTAGAACAATGAAAAATGAAACTGGCATGCACTGGAAGTATTTTGGGGAAGAGTTAACAGATAAGACAGAAATAAAAGGAAAATATTTAAGAATTAAGGGTGCCTCAAAAGTAGGCAAATTAAGTTGTCCTACTTAAAAAGAGAGTTAAAACACAAAAATCATAGAATTTATGCTTTACAAATGCATACTGACTTGAAATGTGGAAAAAATTTTTGTACAAAAAGAAGATGATAAACTTGTTTTTCTTATTACTGTCACTAAACTATACCTAAACTCAAGTTTGCAGAGTATAATTGGCAGATTTCCATTTATGCCAGTTTATTGTTTCCTTCACATTTCTGTTCCTGGTATCAGCAAAAAGAAGTGTTAATTAACCTTAGCAGCAAAGCAATGTAAGACCATGCTCTGAATTCAGAATGTCTTCTGACAGTAGACTGCAATCTGCAGTAAATTTTAAGTAATGCTGGCCTGTCAATTAAACAGAACAAGATAGGGAAAGAGGGCAGAAGATCTTCGTATTGTTTTCTTGAACTGAAAAGATCAGCAACTCAGTCAGTCAGAAATAATTGTCTGCATTACTGCCTGCAATTACTTTTAATGGGACTGTGATAATATCTGCACAATGTGCCTATACAGTACTTGCAAGCCAGAGAGATGAAACACTGTTTGATCAGCCTTTTGAAAGAGATGAATCAAGGAGAGATGTTTCACTACAAAATTGTAGGTGTGTTTCAGAAAGAAATGCACAGAACAATGATGTTCTGTATGTTGTCTGGAAACAAGCACAACAAACTTCTGAAATGCGCCAGAATTATTCAGACTATTATATTAGGCTTGGAAAACAACAGCAATGCTGTGTATGGGCTGGCCAAATAAAACCAACTTAATTGAAGACACTACTGTATAATTGCTTTTTTTAATTTTTGTAATCGTAACCATTCTTACGCTCTTGAACAGCTACCCAAGTTCTAGGAAAAGAGTCATCATGCATAAGAAACGCTGCCTTTCCATGGAGGGGAAATTTCAATTCCAGTGAAAAACTTTTGATAAGGTGGATGAAAACTGACAAAGACCTCTACGTTTCTTACCTGTTACTTACTTAGTAGAAATGGTTTGTATTTTGATTTTTTTTTTAAGAAAACAGATTTTTATTCGTCCTCTGATAGTTTTAAATATTTTTTCATATCTCATTAGATTCTTATGTGTTTTTCATAAGCAGTCGATGTTTGCTTTTTTGTCATCTGCTCTTACGAAGTTCATACCAATCAGAAAATGGAAAAATAACATTTCTAGAAATATGGTTCCAAAATTCCAATGATATTTTCAAAATGTGGAGTGAAGAATGACTGGGGCATGTGAGGGTTTTTTGTTGTTTGTTGGAGTAAATCAGCATTTAATTATAAGTTTGTTAATTTATCAAAATAAATACACATTAATTAAAATTTAACAGCAAGCTAGAAAAGATGATAAACATGACAGGCCTCCTTAGTTTTCTAATAATGAAAGTTTCACACACACAAACAAAAGTTTATTAAAAAACACATGCACAAAAGGGGACAATTATGGATGGCATACTTCTCCATGAATTAAATAAAAATATCATCATGAATTTCAATGGATTTATATTTTTTTTGTTGTGGTATTTTCTTCTTTATTCTGCTGAGGTCTCTTTGCTTAAAGAATCTACTGCTTGTTGTCCAAATACTCTCATGATTTTGCTAATTAATAGTAAAAATATCTCTTTGTGTTCATAATGGGAAGAATTTCAGTTCTGAAGCTGAAAATTATTAGTCTCAGTTCTATAGAGATATGTTACTCCAAGAAATTAAAAAAATTCCCATTTACTGATCAATGATGTGCTCTGTTGTCTCAAGGGTTTCCTCCACTTACTGTCAGAATCAAGTTCTTCCACCTTCTACTGCTCTTTAAGGAACATATTTTGTTCTTGTGGGAAGGATGTTCAGTGTAAACACAGTCTGCATAACATCTGTGCACTGAATTTAAGATTTCTACTAAGAAAAATGATCCAAAACCCCTTGTACTGTTTGACTATTGCCAAAAACAAACTCTGCTTTTTGTTATCAAGGCCCTACCTCCGGGTTCATATTAGAGGTATGAAGAGAAATTCTTTGCCATACATTAACTGCAAATAAATGCCTTCTGGCATTCATATGACCACCCCAATATCTTACCTTTCAGAAACAATTTGCTCACACGTTTTGCAAGAGCAAGGAAGCATGAAATGACTTGTCCCTAGCATCAAAGCAAAGTCAGGAGAGTTCCCAGCTTGTGCTAGATCTATCATTTGTATTTCGAATTTAAGCAGCTGAATTCCAACACCATCAACTCTTCCCCAGAAATTATTTACAATTGCCTGCAAACACTTGTGTTTTTTTCTCACTCTTAACGCAAAGGTGGACATTCTGCTTAATGTAATTTCCAGGTTGCGAGTACTGCTCTGTTTCTCCAGTCACTAGGATGCCATCCAAATAATACTGTGTAGCAGCTGCTCTATGGAGATTTGAAAAAATACAGTGCTGCACTCTTGCATCCCAGGGCAACAAGTTACACTGGAATAATCCTTTTAATAACTGATGGCAAGGCAGGGTGACCAGCCAGCACCACCTTCTGGTAAGCGGGGACCAAGCTCGGTGAGCCCCTGTCCTCCTGTGACGGGCCAAGTGAAGGAGGCATTGATCCGTGTCTGAGGAAAGATTAATTGCTACTTTATAATCCTCATGAACTGGTACACCACCATCTGTTTTCACTACAGTAGACATATAGCAGAGAAGATTACCCCTTCATTTTCTACCTCCGTGCACTGCTGTTTTACAGAGACTCTTCTGGAAGCTTTTGGGGGGCTTTTGTGTGGACTGTGGAACTGCTCTGCTTTTGGACTTGACTTTTAGACTCAACTTTTGGACTTAGCACTATTAACAGAGCCTGCTCCTAACGTGAGCATAGATGTTTGCTCAATGAGCAAACTGAGCACACTGCCCGATGCCCGACCTCTCTCAGCTTCTGAATCCAGCTTGTGTAGCAGACCCCCATAAAACCCCCACCTACTGCTATTGCCTAATGCCCCTGTATCTGCTGCCAGTCCCCAGCAGCTGGCAGACCAGTACAGGAGGGTATCCGAAGGCTCCAGTCTAACACAACCATGTAAGCGCACCCAGCTTCACCCAGGTCCATGGCTCTGCTGAACCACATGGGGTTGTACTCGCTGCGGTGGTAGTGAGTTCTGCCGCAGCATGCTGAAGGTGCGTACTTTTATCCAATGCCTGCGTTTGCTGTCCTACTGTGTCACTACTAACTGAACTAGGATGACCAATTTTTGAAATAAAGAGTATGGATAACACGTTTCCTTAGAGAACTGAAAAGTGGCAGTCTCATCAAAGAATCGAGTATCGCAAGTACTGAGATTTTCTTAAACTACAAAAACCAGACGGTGTGGCAAACTCTGTGGCAGTTATGTCTTTGCTCTGGCTAACTGAGAAACAGATGAAATGGCATATGTTTAATGATACGGCTATTTTTAAACCACAGCTCTAATGTTTTTCAGGGTCATAACAGATTGTGCTATTCCTTTTATATACAAAAGTAAGGAGTTGTTTGCTTTCCTATACCTAGAGATCTCATGATCTCTATTAATGAAAAACATCTCTATTAATGAAACAGGCTAGAGATCTCATGATCTCTATTAATGAAAAACATCTCTAGCATTGAAATGAAAGTAGCAAGCTTTCAGAGTGTCTCATCATGTCCAGGTATTTTATTTTCAAGTTAGCTGATCCCACCCTGCAGAGGTGACATTTAGTTACAATTAACTTAAAAACAGAAAAAAAACCAACCCAAAGCAGACAGGTCTTCAACCTGTGTGTGCCTCAAGTAAGGAGAAGGCATAGACAATCCTGGCAGTTGTTCACAGCAAAATATACACACATACAAATGCTAGAACAAGCATTGCAGACTTAATACAGAATAAAATGAGAAGTAGTTCAAAATTAGGAGAGGTAACTGGAAAAATATTTGTGAAAGGCTTTAACAACTCACTTTCAACACACTCGATGACTAATACTGCATTTATTTGATGGCCACAGATGCAAGTAGCAGCAGTCAGAAGCAAAGTGCAACAGGGAAGTCCAAATTTAGGAGGTTTTAGGTGAGAAGAAAGAAGGATCCCTTAACAGAAACTACCCTCTATCCTGACTCTCTCTGATATGCTCCCTTCATGTTGTTCTCTTTCCAGCTATTAACTTAGCTCTGCAAAAATTCATCTTTATGGGTAATTTCACTATTTGTCCTGGTCTTCTAAATCTGAACGCTAGTGAAATTTGTCCTGCAGCAGCATCTGACTCCCGACGTCTCTATCATATTGCCATAGCACCCAACGGCAGCCTCAGGAGCTTCCTGTTTACCAGCAGCTAGTTCAGCCCTCAAGGCATCTATATGGACTCCCCCAAAACCCCATCTTGTGCTACTTGCCCTTATCTTGTCAGTGAACCCAGCAGGGCCTTTGTGAGATTATCTGACTCTTTTTCCTGTGGCGATGTCCTTGCACAGACATGATAGCTCATAGGGGAGATTGGAAGGGGGAAGATGGGCTCCTTCCAGCTGCACCCTGATGAAGAGCCATGCTACTCTTCAGTCACAGTATAAACCAGATATTTTTATACCATGCCCCCAAAGAACAAGAGAAGATCATGCATAATCACACCCCAAACCAACACGTCATCATTGAGGGCCTGATGCACCGTGCACTAGGTTACAATATAAAGCACACTGAAATTTTATAAATCCTGCTACAGAGAAACAAGACTCATTACCGGTTACTTCTAGAAAAGTCTTTCCTCTTTCCAATTGTTTTGTTGGAAACTTATCCCATTCTCTACACAATTTAACAGTAAACTTCCTCTCCTATTCTCAGGACAAGAAAAACTGTTAACAGGAAGAAAGCAGATGCTTGAGACAGTCAAGCCTGAAATACAGGTCAGCAGGCTTGAGCAGGAGACTGGAGCTAGGAAACTACTGAAACTATTTGTGCAGGGAAGATCCTTTAAGATTACACAAGCTTAGGTTAAACCATTGGTCACAGAAGTCAGTTTTACCCCTTTCTCTTCAGTGGTCTGGCATTTCACTTCTACTGTACACAGGAGAAAATAGCTATCTATAGATTTTACTTGTTATGAGGAAATTCCTATAAAACAACACTGTCTCCATGCCATATAGATAAGTGCTCTGGCCTACCCTTCTCTGAAGTAGATACTTGTCTATTAAGCAGCACTAGCAGTGCACGTCTGCCCCAGCAAACATAATGGACCAAGGCCTCTCCTAGGCTGAGTCACAGAACAGCTTGCACCCCTACACCTAAACGTTCCACCCACAGAAACAGAACAGCCTTAGCCATATCATCTATTAGGAATGGTCCATGGCCTGCGCTGTTCCCTAAGCCACCTTTGGCCTCTTATGAAGAGCGCTTGTTGACCACTGAAACTGTACCAGAGAACGTGCTAACAATCCGACAGGATTGGGGTCTGCTTACTTGCACCATGCCCTTACTTAATGGACACCACGCTCTACCATGGGCATAGCCAAATGGACCCCAAGATCATGAAGTCCAGCTGCTGCCAGAATACAGCAATGGCGTCTTACAGGGCTCTTATTAAACTGGTCTCCATTGGTCTCCATTTTAAAACTAGCATGGGCTCTTCTCCCTCTGATGCTGAAATGGCCAGAGGCCTGGAGTAGAAAAACTGCCTTCTTCTCAAAGTGAGCATACCACAAGGCTTCCAAGCTCTACAATTTATGACCAGATAGCTCTTTAGGGCGTAAAATTCGAACCACCAAAGTTTGAAAACAAGCCTACAGCCAGGCCATGGTGGGAAGGCATGGCCTTCCTTCCAGTCTTGTTTTCCCGGCCAGCAGTATTTTGTGGCTTCTGGGCTCCAACAAAACTCTGGCATCCACATCTCTTTCTTCCACCATCTTTGAGGCCTGTCTGTGAGTCTGTTCCTTGCAGAAAGCAGACGCTTGTTTCTGTCTTGTAGTCTGTCCCTGTGCCACAGGCTCCCTGCCTGCTCTGCATCCTCCTCCAACCCCCACCTCCCACATCTTGGCTCTGAAAGCTTCTCCTGACCGAGTCAGGGTAGAGGGAATCTCCTCTTCTCTGCAACAACTTTGTCCCAGCATGGGACAACTAAGAAGCCTTCCACTCTGCTGCGCAACCATGTGCTCTTTAAGAAAATACATAATATAAGTACTGACAGAGCAAACCTCCACAGCCTCTGTTGCATACCCCCATGTCTCATCTGCAAGGCTGCTCCAGAACCTCCCTGCTTTCCTAATTAATCAAGTTCTTCTACTGATCGGCCTAAGCTTAATTCTTGGTCCATTCACATCCACTTGGTTTTGTGCCAATATTGTGTACCAGATGGTGCAGAAGGGCCAGACACTGGACAAGGTTCATTTCCTGGAGTCTCACATTGCCATGAAAATCTCTGGATGCTGAGGAACAGTTGCAGTGGTTCCTAGTCATTTTCCGACCAATCTCTCTGAATTGAAATGGAGCTCATTTTTTGGTGAGAACCACCAAATCTCTCATTAGCAGAGCAATTTCTAGGCCTACAAGCAACAGCCAGCTGCTAGGCATCAGCTCGCGAGCTATGGCAAAGTCCACTGCAGACAGGCACCTGCAGCAGAAAGGCCAATAACCTGGTCAGGGAGGTCCACAGTGTGATCCACACAGATTTACTTGCTTGGACCTGGAAACAATACACCTGCTTTTGTGTAATTCAGTGCCCAGTTAATGCAACCTTCCCTGGGCTGTTAGACTGGGAAGAAGTGGCGTTTGAACATGCCCTCTACTTCCAGGGCTGAGCTGTTTCCACACTGCACTGCCTACTGACTCTGCTATGCCCTAGATGGCTGCAAGCAGCAGCAAGGACCACCTTGTCTCTTCTCCACGTCCAAGCAAGAACAGATGACCAGACCAGATGATTCATCCTTCCATCTCTTCAGGTTAACTGGATAACTGACTCTTCACCAGCTAACACAGTAAGTGTTGATGCTATTTAGCAAAGGTGATGAAAGCTGGGGGGGATGAGTTTAAGAATTTCAGTATAAAATAGAAAAAGATCTGTCTATAATGATATGCTGGAAGAAGCAATGGCATTGAAAACCCTTTCTCATGCCTCTGTGTACTATCATAAACCAATGCACAATGAAAGGCATTCAGAGTCAGATTTTAAATTATTTTAAGCTTTATTGCAAATTGGCCTAAAGATACCTTAGTATGACATGGCATAAGTTTGTTGCCCATGACATTTATTTTAATTCCTACAACATGACAGCTTGCCATAGTGTCTGCAGTGTGATTCAAGAATGGAACAAAGCGCAAACAAATGTTAATGTGCCATATGCAAACAACATTTAAATTTGCTGTTGGCAGCATAATTCGAAGCGTTATTTAGGAAACTTCCAGCCATGACCCTTACTAAAAATGTCCGTCTGCAATGAAGTACTTGTATGTATATGAAAAGAAATAAATCTGCAGGCTTTTTAAAATTAGCTTTGATTGAGATATGCTTAAACTTTTTTACTTATTGCTACTGACACCAGCTTGCACCTTCTAATCTTGACAAAACCTACCTTTATTAATAAATTATTGAATCATATAGTTTATACTGTGAACAAGATGAACTTCATCCATTACAATAGTTTAAGGACCAGAATGTTAATTTCGCTTATAATTTCAGAATTGAACATCAAAATGGAAAAAAGTTAGCTCAAAAAGAGAGAGAGATCTACAGTAAGGGTAGCCACAATCCCTTTTCCTATTCACAGCAATATCACTTTATGCAACGCACAGGGTTGCCTTGCTTGAAACACACAGTAACTCTGGGAGTATTATGCCATTAATTTCTCAGGGATTCCATTCTCGCATTTACGACAGCACCACTGCAACCCCTCTTTGCTCATCTTAGTAGGCAGCTCCATTTGCTCTTGGGGCCTTGGGGCCCTCCATGCACCCGGGCCACCCCTAGCTATCAGTGTGACAGTGCAGCCCTGCCTGATCTCTTCTGTGAACAGTGGCACATCACTCAGCTTTCAGGCCACCGAGCAAGGGCTTGAACAAGCTTTAGATATAGCAGCCTTTGAAGCCTTGTGCAGGAATTGGAGGGAACGTCAGTGAAAAGAAAGAAGTGTGACCTCCTTCAGTCTCTCTCACCCTGTGGGCGTCAGGCCAGAACATGCATTAGCCTTACAATGTATTGAATTAATTTGTCCAATTGCGGCTCATAATGATCGCATGGTGCTTTATGTACATTGTTCTTGAGATGCCCTAAAGCAACACACGTGTTCTAGCATAATCTGTGCTTTTAAAGACAGTTTCAAAAGCCTGTAGACAGTTAGGACCAGATAGCCGAAGCTTGCAGGAGTTGTCTATTGTCTTTCACCCAAGCAATGTATATCAGATGTCACCATTTATATTGTAGCAACAAACTGTCTCAGGGCACAAATGTCTTTGATGCTTGTGACTCCCAAGTTTATTAAAATAGGTGAAGAATAAAAAACAATTAGCCAAATCACAACTCAGATATCTGGCAGCTGTGACAGATCTCGTATCTCATGATATATAATTTTTCTAAGTGACCTGAGATCTGTGCACACATGAAACATGCCTGTTCTGTGATCCCCCAGTCTTTGGGAAGGCTGTTCAGGCAATCCTATGGACTTTCATTTGCATGGTGTGGTAAGCATCTTCCATTATGCAAAGAGAGTAGGTGTTTCCTGTTCAGTGGGTAGCATCCTTTCCATTCATCTCTCACAGAACTCATCTTAAGACCTGTGGGAGATGAAGGCATGGGAAGCTGTTCCCCTCACCGCAGGTAGGTGAGCAGGTAAGTCCCTTCACCTCTTTAGATGTGTCCCACAGGGACTAGAAGACAAGTGACCTGGATCCCATTCTCACTGGCCATATTCATCTTTTGTTCAGTCCTTGTACTTCTGGCAAGTGCTGTCGTTTGTTTTTAACACAGCCCAGTGATGTTTTCAGGTTCCATTAAACTCCACATTGAACCACTGTGCACACACTTTTATCTTCAATTTCTTCCCACAGGACATATGAACTGGTAGATTGATAAAGGATCAAAGTGGCACCTGATTTTTCTGTTTGGGGACAGAAAATGACCCTTGAAAGACTCACCTTTTCACCAGAAAAGCAGGAAAAAACCTTTTGGTTAGTGAAGCTGGGGGAATGATTAATAGAGTTGATGAAATCAGTGGAAAACTATTTCCATGGACAACTGTCTCTTCGCACTACTTCTCATGAAACATTTCAATACACTTATTTTTGTGGCCATGAAGTAAAAGGTGGAGGTCCAGAGCTTTCTTCTCACATTAGAGGATTTGTTGTAGAAAGAAAAAAAATTTCTCTTCTTCTCACTTGCTTAGTTCAAGTCAACTGTTTTGAAAAGGCTGTTTTTAGTTTTCTGATTAAAGCCTCCCTAAAGTTCTTAATCAATCTGAATCTTTTTTTCTTCTTGAGTTGCAATTGCTCTTCTCCTCATTTAAAGGAAATGTATTTAAAATTACTCCACCATTTCAGAAAGAAAAAGAATCTGATGTTTTGGAGATCAAATACCTGAAGTGAAACCCTGCCTCTCTGCAAGTCGATGGGAATTCTGCTGAGGTAGAAAAGTTGCCATAAACAGAAGAATGAACAAGGTTTGTTTGAAACTCATCCCTGAAAGAGATCTAGAGGAGCCCTCTTCCAGGCCTGCTTTTCAGCCTTCAACTTCAGGAACAGAGGTTGACACCCTTAGACACAGAATATCTCAAGTCTCTTTAAGTGAACACGATGGGAAGAGAGATTACCTTCTGAATGCTGTGTCTGAACATACACAGATATTTGTTATTCCCATTCTAGGTAGTCTAGGATTACAGATTGCACTCTTTAGTTTTACTTGGTTCAATTTTTGTTACTTAAACAAAAGTTGTTGTCAAAATAACGTACCATAAAAATTCCTTCATCCTATTTCTGCATCTCATTATTGCTCATGTTATCTCTCTGTTCCCTTCTGAGGAAGATGATGCATTTTATCTCCATTAAATCTGAACAATGACTCAGCCTGCAATGACAACACAAAGCTAGAAAATTATTTCTGAACCCCATCCTCAATAACATGCAATGGAGAGGTCTTTAGTATCTGTAAGAAGGCAAGAGCACAGAGAAGCTGATTCACCTAGCAGTCAGAGGACAGGGCTGCCACTGTTTCCAAGCTGACTCCTATTTAACTAAAAAATGCTTTCTAAACAAGAAATTCTACCCAAATTAATTAGTACAAACTTTAACACAAAACTAAAAATGGTCTGCTTATGGCATTTCATCCATTTCCTTTCCAGTATGCCCTGGGGTTTTGGCCCTTAGTTTCATAATGTTGTTAGGCTGCATGAATTCATTTTCACTCTTCAAAGGAGAAAGTTTGTCATCAGTGACAATCAAAAGGTAATTTGAGCTGTTGGGTCCTGCCTTTTTAAAATATATCCAATCAAATATACACAATCCAGCACAATTTTTTCTTAGACTTTTCCTGAATTTCCTCTACCACCCACGAACATTTTTAAACATCTCAAATTATCTTATATTTGGTAATGACTATGAGCTTCCCCTTTTGGAGGTACTCCAACAACAGGATCCTAAATCTAATTTGGGTTTCTTGCCTCATCCAAGAATCTTGTAAACAATCAGTTTCTTCTCATGGGAAATCAGCTTCAAAGAAGCTACTGCAGAGAAGTTCCTTTCAGATGTGTAGGAAGGTGTTCTGCAGAAGGAAAACACTAACCTCCCTTTTCTCTTAGCTGGAAGGTAGTGGAGTTTGCAACGTATGAATAAAGTGCTTGTGAAGGCTCAGCCAACCGAACTCGTATTCTCTCCTTCACAGTTACAGCTGTGTTTGAGGGAAACCAGGTCAGCTCCCTCAGTTCCTCTGGCAGGTGAACAACTTGTTCCCTCCTTTTTCTGTTGTTTGTTTGGAAATCAAAAGGAACAATTTTTGGAAAGGAAGCTGGTCGCTTATGCATTAATCATAGCCGTTTGTAGGGTAATCTCCTCCGAGGGCGTACAAGGAAAGGAAAAGCAAGTACCTGCTTAAGGGAGCAAGCCCTTAGGGAGATACTGCAAAACAACTCAAGGCAAACAGTTGCCTCGCTGATGAGGTTAGGCTGAGGAAGACCTTGCTGTAATGCACACCAGCAGTGGCATGTGGAGGAAGCTACGTAGGGCAAGACTTTTCAGAATATTTCAGCACATAAAGATGCAATCGGAGGCTACTGGGATTTTCCAAAGCACTGGAGCAACTCAGGTGCTTTACACCCGCTTACTGGAAATCCCTGTCTGGTTCTTCTGGTGCTTCAGAGCTTGCAGATCTGGCTGATCAGCTGAGCATTACATACCCACAAATGCCCAGAGCTAAGTGGGAAAGAGATGGTCCTAGAAACCTTCCTTAGATGTAGAGCTAAGTTAAAAGGCCAAATTGCAGCAGCAGCAAGGCAGCTCTCGTGGGCAGGTGCCTCCTCTGAACCCATTGCCACAAGCTTTGTGTGTTGTGGCAGGTGAGGGGACAGGTTGACAGGATTTGGAGAATCCTGTCCTTGCAGGGAGTGAGGGGAGAGCACAACACCAGAAGAAATGTAAGTCTTGAATAGCTATCAGCAGCTTACAAGTTAAAAATTAAAGCTAAATTAAAATGGAAAGCTCAATATACCTCTCTAGGCTCAAGAGGTCTGGGTATCCTACTCTTTCACATGTCACACGCAAGTGTAGTCATATACCTTCTAACATCAAACAGAGCGTACCTAAGTGGTGGCAGCCTCATTTTTGATCACCTGCACATAATTTTTCCAATCACTCTTCCATATTGCTATTATGTCGCTCTTGCTTACCTTCATTTTACCCTTTGGCTTCCAGCCATGGTTTTTTGCCAGTACCATAAAACAGCCAGAAGACCCTAACCTTAGAATAATGTAGTGAATAGTATTAATGTTAGGGGCTGGTAAAATGATAGTTCAAAATATGTTCTCTGGGAGCAAGAAGGGGTGTATTGTCTGCCATCATCATAACTGACAACTACTCTCACCTCAAAACTCCTGACTACTGAGAGGGATGCCACCACATTATGCCCTGTGGAGTCCCCTGCCCACCACCCTGCACCGACCGCAATGGAGCATCCTGCAGCACTGCTGCCAAGCCACAGAGATCCAGTTTTCACCTGGACTTCAAAATACCTCTAATCCATCACAGCTGCAGCCTGGAACTCAAAGCAAGTCAGGAAATGTCCCAGGCATTCTGATTTTTAGGAGAATTTCATGTTGCTCCTTTTTCTTTTCTTTTTTTTTTTTTTTTAAAGAAATGTGTTTGAAGGTGCCCTTGTAATTGCGTGTGGTCACATATAACCACTGTTTCAAGATTGCGGTGGTTTCATATTACCATTAATCAATGCAACACATATTAACTAAGTACTTCGTTGTGCTCTTGCATGATTTATTAGGTCTTCCTTCATTAAAGTGTTTGATCAGAAAACTAATTAAACAATGAACTGTGGCAGCAACACATACTTTGCATCAATTATTAAAAGCAGGTTTCTTGGAATAAAAATGTGGTAATGAATACTTAAGTTACCATGTTACACTTTATGTCAAATTATCTGAACTGTTAGTAGCACTAATCCTTGGCTTTCCCATTTATGAGCAAACTAAGTACGACAGTGATAAAGAAAAGAATACTAAGTTTGCTTCCAACACTGATACTTTAAATATCGGCAAATAAAGAGTGAGTTCCTAGACTTGAATTACTATACAGGTATGTTCTATATATTAACATCTCCTTTTTTGAAACAATGTAAGGCCTCATTTGTCATCTTCATTACCAGTCACTAAGTATACTCATACCATATCTGGAATTTGCTATGTTGAACACCGAAGGTATTAGTAATGTCTCCATGAATAAAGCAAGATTTAGTTCCCCTATGTAGAATTTTAACCTAACAAATTTCAAAGGTATTTGCCTACTTGTTCTTCACAATGCATTCTTCCTGCACCATTGTGGTTCGTTTTCCCACGGTTTATTCAGCTTGGTTTATGCCGGTCAGATTAGCCATGCTATTAGTTATTCAGATCTTATAGGCAGCAGAGCCACTTACCTGCCTGAGCCTCATTCCACTCACATTCTACCCTCATATACTGAGAATTACGCTCATGGGGCATAGTCCGTATTTGTTTCCCTCGCAGTTATTTCTGAGGTGAATCTCTCATATATTTGTGTAGTGGAAGAATAAAAAAAAAGAGTAACCGTCCCATACCCCTAAAGAGGGAAGCACTTGGTACCACTTTTCATTAAATGTCACACTGCTATTTAAAGCTCCCTCTCCCTATCATAATTGGGGATTGAGGCAGTAATCCAGCAACCACTTCATTTCATAAGCTTGATGGGTTCCTCAAACCTGGGACCCAGATTGTTTTGAGAAATACTGCATCCCTAGAACCATACATTCATACTGGCCTTATTAAAATGTACAATTTTGAGAAACAGCTTCCCCTTTATTCTCTGTTCATCACACTCTAGCTTCAGCCTTCTGCACCATCATAAAGTACTTGGAGTGAATTTCCTCAGTGACAGTTTCAGATATTGCTCAGATCATCTCCCAGATGTGGCCAGACATGAGCTGATTAGCTTCTCGACCAGCAGGACATTTGGAGGAATAAATTTCTGTAATGGGTTTTAGCTTGTGCCAGGGGAAGTGAATATTTCCGTGAGTGGGAGTTTACCACCTTTCCTGAAATCGGCCTACAGCATACCGTTGCCATCTGACTTAAAAAAGGCACGCTTGCTTCCATCTGGATGAGTTAGTAAGTTATCTGCCTGCACCTATCCTTCACTTCCAGCTGACAACCACACATTATGCAAATCCCTGCGCTCCGATGGAGAACAAAGATGAGCAATAAGAAATCAGAGGTTTTCATAATCAGTGTACATTTCTTACAAGTTCTGTGTTCCCGAACAGACCTCCACCTTCCCCACTGCAGTCAGCTGAGCGTAGCAATGATCCTCCTCTAAATAACTACTTACTGTCTTACTCTTACCAGCTCCTACTTTCCTTTCTTAAAGTGGTGTCTGGCTAACAGAAAGGTGCATCTGTCTTCTTTCTGCCTTATGCAGAAGCCAGAGCACACATACCCCACATGTGCAAGAAGTACATAAGAGCCCATACCTGTTTCTGTATGTGCTAAAAAGAAATGGGCTGTGATTTTGAATAAGGGAAGGATTTTGAATTGAAATGTTTTGAAATTCATTGATTCATTTCGGTACTATTAAGCTTTTTCCCATTATGAATTTACAAATATGTATATTCTACACATATTTTCAGTATCACATGAAAATTTTAACAAGGTGTAATCAATAACACAGCTCAGCCCAATTTTCATTACACTAGAAACAGGCTTTTAAGCAGGATTCTCTAACAGATTTCACTGCATTAGACTACAGAGTGCAAGTACCAGGATGTTTTGGAGCATTCTAATGTTATACTATAACACGCTTAACATTTGTGTTATACACTGCCAGATAAAAACACTGTTTCAGATAGAAAGATTCACTTTAATCAGCCTAACTCAGAGAATCCTCAATCTGCGGTATGGTAAATATATTATACAAGCTTTGCAGGCTGACCAGAGCTTGATGCAGCCTCACGGCCCCCTGATTTTGCATATTCTAGGAGTTGTCATTAACTGTGATATAGATAAAAGGACACTATTATCTGTGGGGGAAAAAAAACCAACCAACCCAAAAAAACCCTAACCTTTCTGCATGCAAAACACACAATCCTTTTACTCAAGCAAAGATAATTTAAGGACAGCATTAGCCTTTATCTGAGATAGAGATTTAAACAGCAAGCTGCTATGAAAAATTAACTCTGATAAGCAGGCAGACACGCCTCTACCTGACCCGCAGCACTCTCATTTGTTTCACCTTCCCCACAATTTGCTGTGACGCTAACTAACCCTCTTGTTCTGCGTTATCAGCTCCCAACCTCAGGCTGAGCTTTCGGGCTCTCAGGCTGTTTGAACACCACTGGCGTCATACTTCAAAAAGTTGCCTTCTGTTATCTGAGGCGTTTTGTGAAAGTCCGATTGTGGATGTTTTTCCCGAATGGGTGCTGTAAGCAATGCTTTGTTTTATCATGTGCCAGCTTAGCTGCAGCACGCGCTCGCTGCGCAGCTCTCAGAAAGGGATTTTAGTTTGTTATACACTTCAGAGCTCGTTCAGAGCTCAGAGGCCACAGGTCTGCTCACTGTCCTACAGCATGTGTTTCTGTTAGGGGCAATGCTGGAGTCCCCTTTAGGTGACATTTATGTATTTACGCCTTTACTGCAATGCCCATGTTGCCTTTACTGCAATTCAAGGCATAGACCTTCAGAGCCAAAGCAATGTCACATTGTCCTGACATTGTCCAGTCTTACTGAACTGTTAAAGCTTACAAAGTGCTTCTAGTTGCCTTGAGATATGGTAGAATGAGGTGAACAGTGTTTCAAGGGAAATTCTAATGCTGAATATTTAATGCCCTCTTTAGGATTTGGCAACAAATTCCCAAGCTAGAGATGGGATGAAGAATGACATTATATGGAAAAAAACTAGTCACTTCAGAGAAGATCACACATAGAGGTCAGATCATGGCAGAGCGGTTCTGCCATGCCAGTTGCCCCAGAAGAATATCTCCTCCAGAAGCTTGTCTTCATGGGAGCATTTTCCTCTTCAATCTGTTTTAATTCAGTAGGTTTTTGTCCTAGATTTTGTATCTCTGCCAGTACCCAAGCTGACCATGCAAGAGCTGAGCACCCAAACCCACTAGAACAGGTGATTTATCCTTCTGTTGTCCCAAAGAAAAGTCTCCAACTTGCTGACAGAAAACCACAAGTGGAATGTGGTTTACATTTCTAATTACATTTTGCTAATTACTGCAGCAAACTGAAGCTGTTTGGCTGGTGAAACAGAGGAAAGAGGAGTTTTAAGACCCATTCACTATGAAGAGTGGTTGGAGAGAGACCTCTTAAAATGAAAGAGCAGAAGCTGCTAGTTTGCTAGGCATTACTTTCAGACAACTGCTTGATAAGTCCTTTTTTTCCCCATAGCGTTTGCCTAGGAGATTTTAAACTACGGAGCTTCTGCCAGTGATAACTCATCTCCTCACCCATGGGGGAGGCTACTTGGTGTCTCTCTAGGTATGTGATATCCCTCCAGGGTGCCAAATTATCTGTGCAGCTGAAGATCCATGGATATCAAAGATCTCCCATACCCTTCCTCTGCTATACTTAGCAGGAAGAAAGGGAAGTGTCCACACACTGTTTACTGCTTATCTGTCAGGCCAGTGCCTTGTCTCTGAAGACAGGCAGCTTAAAAGTACAGTAGACTTGCCACTTCTCAGAGTTACTCATGTAGCAGTGTGGCTCTCAGTTTGCATCAGGGTAGCAGAGTAAATGTCTGTACTTTTTTTTCCCCTCGGATACAAAGTACTGCTTGTGCACAAAGATACCCAGCCTTCTGTCACGACACAGAAGACATCCAGGCTCACTTAAAAACAAAAAAAAAAGCATGATGTTACATGGCACAGAGTTATTTGCAGGAACATGAAGATCCCATAGATATAACCCACCTGCTGTACATTGATGTTTCAGCTTTTAAAGAACTCTTCTGCCTTCTGTATTGTGCCACTGTTATTGTGAAATCCCATGCTGGGAAGCTTTAGATGGATTACTTACACCTTTCCAATGTCCCTTTAGTTCCCACGCCCTTGTGTACTACAGGAAGGAAAAAATGTGACAGTTTTGGGGTTTGATTAGTTTTTCTTTAAAGGATTGAAAAAATAATGTTCTCCAAGAGCAGCATTTTCTCACACACTGAATTATCCTGAAGCATTTGTGCTGCAAACGTTACTCTAATTAGACTTTGCACTTTTCAAGTCATTGCTTCTCCGTCAGCTACTCAAGCACCATTGAAGGCAAAAGGCAGATGTTGCTGGGTAGTGCCTGCATTCTTGAACCCAGATTTGATCCCATCCTTCTTACCATGGTGCAATCAAGAGTAATGTATGCTTTTGCCTCTCAAATAAAAGTGCTAGCTTTCATCCCAATGAACGGTGTCAACATTCAAGCAAGTTTTTTTCGTGCAGACCATTTTATCAGACATTTTTCAAAATGGAAAACAAATGATAAAAGCAAAGCCTAGCACTCAAAAGTGAGTGTTATAGAAAGACCTATTAGACTAGAAGTAAACTCAGAAACCCAGAATAGTTTATAAAGCCAAACATACTTTATTTGACCCAACCCAACCAGACTCCCTTTCCTTGTCATTTCTGTGCATTTCTGTAACATGCTTAGGCAGGTGTGTATCCTAAAACACATATAAGTAAAATGTGTATAATGGCATCACACGGTTGTTGGAATTATTTAGAGAACAGAGAATGAAAGGCCAAACTAAAGAGGACATGTTCTAGGCTGTGGAAACTGAAGTGTGAAGAATTTTAGGTAGATGTCCACTGCAGGAGGAAACCTGGCCCCTGAGAACTGGTCTTTCACCCTGCTGTTAATTTCTGAGGCTGACAACACCAAAAAGACACTTGTGTGTTTTCTGGACCCGGTAGGTCTGACTGAAGTACCGTCTCTCCTGTCTGCTCCTAGGCAGGGTGATCATGTTTCCGTCCAGATTTACTGGCTACACATGAAACAACAGAGAGGATCAATGAACTGCACTTACTGCCACCAGCAGCTGAAAAGAAGAGGGACATAAGGAAAAGAGGGATATTTTCACAGAATCACAGAATTGTATAGGTCGGAAAGGACCTTTAAGATCATCGAGTCCAACCATAAACCTACCTACCATAAACCAACCATAAACCAACACTACCAAGACCACCACTACACCATGTCCCTAAGCACCTCATCCAAACGTCCTTTAAATACCTCCAGGGACGGTGACTCAACCACTTCCCTGGGCAGCCTGTTTCAATGCTTGACAACCCTCTCGGTGAAGAAAAATTTCCTGATATCCAGTCTAAACCTCCCCTGGCACAACTTGAGGCCATTTCCTCTCATCCTTTCACTGGTTACCTGGGAGAAGAGACCGACCCCCACCTCTCTACAACCTCCTTTCAGGTAGTTGAGAGCAATAACGTCTCCCCTCAGCCTCCTTTTCTCCAGGCTAAACAACCCCAGCTCCCTCAGCCGCTCCTCAGAAGACTTCTGCTCCAGACCCTTCACCAGCTTCGTTGCCCTTCTCTGGACACGCTCCAGCACCTCCATGTCTCTCTTGTAGTGGGGGGCCCAAAACTGAACACAGCATTCGAGGTGCGGCCTCACCAGTGCCGAGTACAGGGGCACGATCACTTCCCTACTCCTGCTGGCCCCTGCTGGACTTCTGATACAAGCCAGGATGCCATTGGCCTTCTTGGCCACCTGGGCACACTGCTGGCTTATATTCAGCTGGCTGTCAACCAACACCCCCAGGTCCTTTTCTGACCCGAGGCAGAGGCCAAGAGGCATTTGAGGCAATTTTAGGCATTTTAGGCAATTTTGCCAAGAGGCATTTTAGGTCTGCCTGAGATAAGCACGTGAGTGCAGAGTGCCTGTGCCTGAAAGCGACACGGCAGCCCGCCAGCCTTCTGGCACGGCGTGCGAGGGCAGGTCCAGCACTCCTCCTCCTCCTCCTCCTCCTCCTCAGCCGGTCGCACGCTGCTGCAGCCCTGTACGCCCCTGCGTCACGCTGGATGCGCGCAGGCTGCTCACCCAGAGGACTGTGATGCAAAGGACAAAAATGAACCTGCAAACTGCACGCAGCAAAAATGTTTCTTTCATGTTATCATCAAATGGGCTCTGCTGAGTCATAGTTGAAAGGACAAGCCTGCTGAAATAGGCAAGTGATCCCAAGCTTTCTGCTCAAAATATTTTAATGTGTGCCTCCTTTTAAATTCCTTCCCCTCATTTTGGAAGAATTTGTATCACACAAAACCCCAATATTTTCTTTCTAAATGTAGCGTAATTTTTCTTGGGTATATGGGAGGGTATAGCTTTGCTTCTGCTCCTGTATTTCACTGAGTTTGAATGACTAAAACATTTCAAAGCAAATTTAAATTGTGTGAAAGCATTTGGCCAAATTATAGTTTTTTCTGTACATTCTTCTCATATGTTAAGAAAAAGTATTGCTTATCTAAAATTTGCTGACAGTTAACTTCAGTTATCCTCACCAGGTACTTCTAATAAGTACTTCAAATTTTCTTTAAAATCCCAAAATCAGAGAATTAATTGCAAACATTGCAGGCATCTCTTCACATTCAATGCTCAGCAAATCTGTATTTCCTCTGAGTGTTGCACTGCAGATATACCCCTCAAAGGAATTAAGGAGTCCTTACAGGTCTGCAGGTGCTTATGGTATTGTCAGTTCTACAAGGTTAAGTGCTGAAGTCTGAACATAAGCAGTAGCTGGAAAAAAGAAAAAATTTGAATATTTTCCTCACTATTTTCTTTGTTTGTACCTCTACAATTTTCACAGCCCCTCATAAATTATTCTTTTTGGCTCTCTGTCCATTCCTTTTGTAACTATACTACAGTTACTATAACTATAGCTACTTTTATAACTCGCCAAAGAGCAATGCAATCGCAAATTAGGAATAAAAGTTTCCAATGAATTGCAGCATCAAGAATTTCTCATGCAGGCTACTGCCAGAGGTAGTTCTGAGGGCTCTTTTGTCAGTAAATGCTTCACAGCATAATAAAATGAAATCATTTAAGGCAGGCAGTCACAGGCTGTAAAGGATATCACATATAACACAATGACATTTAAAGAGGCTTCAGAAGTTCTGTAAGTGCAACCTGTATCTAAGTCAAGGCATTATGACTCAAACTTGCAGCTGTGCGTTTTAATATTTTGCTTCAGTGTGACATTAACTCCCTTTGGCATCTTTCGAAATCATAAATCCATACAAATCAAAAGTTTAAATATTGTCAAGATAAATAAAAGTGTAGTGATGTGCCTGGAGGGACTCTTAAGGTCTTTGATTCCTTTTAGAAACTCTGTCACCAAGTTGAGGAGAGGTTGGCATGATTTTCCTGCTTCTGATGGAGATAACTCAGTGCTGAATACTGCCAGAACTGAAGCTGCAGGAATGGGAAATGCACTGCTGAGTTTACCACCCTGGTTAGCTCAGTGTCTGTCATTCTTCCACCACACTCATCTCAGCTGCTTTATATTATTTGAATATGAGCAGTTTTGCACAAGACAACAGGAAAAGGAATGAAAGGAGGATATCTCCATATTGTCCCCATAGTCTCAATTTCCCCTGTACCGGGTAACTACCTTGTAATGCTCAACAGGCTCAGACTTTCCTACCTTGTTACTGTTTGGCGACGAGGTGGAGGAGCTTGCTGCAGATCTGGAAACGCTGCCTATACTATTCAGCCTGCAGGATTTCCCCTGTCAACAGGTCAAAAATCTAGATTCAGAATTGAAACTGTTCCTTCATTGAAATGCCAACTTTTTTGTTTCAATTTATTTCTCTGAAAAGGTGGGACAGCTAAAGAAAACATCTTCATAAAGAGAAAAAAAGACAGAGGGGGGAGGGGTTATTAATCAGTTCCAAAGTCAGGCTCTTGCTCCAAGTGTGATGTGCTGTGTGAAAAAAGCCACCTTCTTACTTATATGTAAAATACTTCATAAACTTTTCATGCTATATTGACAATTAATTAATAACATTAATAATGACACACTGACAAGTCTACTGCTTTTAATGTCTTAAAGAGTTTGAAGCTTCATTCTTGTGCCACTGTACTCAAGGGACACCAAACAGATTTGTATCAGGCCATTAAATGTTGTTGATTTTAAATGTAGATCAAATAGAACTGAGTCCTGCTCTGAGAGAAAAAGTTTGAAGGTCTTGAAGGAGATACAGAGTTTTCTCTCTTGTATGGACCCCCTCACAGTATTAAAAAGGGTGGGGAAGCCACAGGTGTGCACGCACGCACGTACATCCATATACAACTGCATGCATATTTTCCTCTGAATGTGAAAACTGAATTAAGAGAGAGGGAACTGTGAGTGAGAGTAAGAGCGAGTGAAGGTCTCCGTCCTTGGAGATATTCAAAAGTCATCTGGACATGGTCTTGGACAATCGACTGTAGGTGTCCCTGCTTGGTTTGGACCAGATGACCTCCAGAGGTCTCTTCCTACCTCAGCCATCCTGTGACTCTGTGATTGTGTGAATTCTACAACTAGGGATAATAACAGTAAAAAACAAAAAAAACCCAAAACACTAAATCCTACTCTGCTGAAATATGAGGTAAAAATCAAATTTTATTTCATCCTTAGCAGTATTATTAGTTCAGGAGCATTAAGAAGAGTAAATGTGGCACACAGAAAAGGTCCATCTCTCCATCCATTCATCAGGAAAGTGCTCTGACAGCACTTGTCTCAGAACATGGTGGGGATGTAAGGATATCAAGAACATGTCTTTTTTGTATTGTCTTTCCTGCCTGACCCCCCCAAATTAGGATCTCTCCCCACCACAATTTGATGCCTTGGTTTTCTTTCTGCTCTGCTTTTGTGCAAGTGGGAATTGAGTCCTTTGTCCCGCTCTGAAATGTCTGCCTTCCCGTAGCTGCTGTGCACATCAGAGGAGTCTGCTGACTGCCAGTCACTGCCTTCAGTTATGCTTTATTTTGATGCCATAATTGTCTCATGAAATACTAAGTTCTACAGTGCAGAAGTAAAACTATTCTTTTTCAAGAACATCTACATTTCTTCAAGTGAGTTTAAAGTGTACTCAGTATCTGTCCGCACCTTCAATAACCAAAAGTTCAATTGGCAACTTACCAACTCCAAGAAGAAAAGGATCTTAAACTGAAACAGGAAGATCCTCTGAGAGTGTCCTTGCAAATATCATGAAGTTTGTGGCACACAGCCATTAGAGCTGAAGGCTATGTAAACTTTAAGTGAACTCACCTGTAAACTAGGACTTTGTTAGCATGTGTCTTGGGCATGAGTACTAAATATTCATGCTTTACTGCCCCACAAAAAGAAAGGAAAAAAAGCATCTGCAGGAAAAGCAGATGAGCAAAAACAAGCAAAGGGCAGAATGGTGCACCAGTGATGCAGACAGCTGCTTGTGTTAAAGCATCAGAGAGAAAAAGGTCATGAGTGAGAACGTGGTCCCTCGGCCCCACCACTAAACTCAGCCTTATGCATCAGCATTTCAGAAATAAGATGTTTGCTTTATCTTGCTTATGGTACCTAAAGGTTAGAGGATAATCAAGACCGTGTAGCAGAAGTGGCTGGTTGAATACAGTGTATAGGGATGGCCAAGCCTATCAGAGCTGTGATTCATCAACTTCAATACCCTATTTCCAAGAGCGGTGAGTGCCACATGTTTCAGAGAATGCTACAAAAACAGTCTGTCATGGACAATTAAGGATATTACTTCTTCATGGAGGGAATCATCTTTCAGGCCCTGAGTCTTAATCAACAGAACCAAGGATTGATCAGTGAATCCAGTCCTCTGCTATTTTAAGCAACCATATCTTGTAATGTCCTTCAGGAACTGATCAAAAAGAATTGGTTAAGCCCTGAAGTGTGAAAGTTTATCTCATTATTCTAAGTGGATCTGTCTCCAGTGTAACTATGATACATCTACACATCTCTTTTGCAGCCTCAAATTCCTCACATCACTAATGTTTTAATGACAAAATGCAGCATAGGCTAGTATCTTGTATTTATTGGCAGGCTTTAATTTTACAGCCTTTCAAAGCAGCAGGAGTGGAGTTCAGCTCAGGTTCAGACACCTAAGCTTATATGACCAAATGCAGATGCTGTAGATGCCTCAAATTTGGGGGCTGAGCCCCTGCTGACCCCAATAGTGAAGTTAAGCATGAGCAAAATACAATGTAAAGTAATGGGAAGGACAGAAGCTGTATTTCAAGGACCCATTTTCAACCTGATCTAAGCCAAGACATGTGTCTTCAGAACTGAGGAAGGCCAAATCCACCCACACAGTCAAGATACCTCAGTTGGGCTGAGAGGGGGTAACTCGTAAAGCCACTGAAAATGGTTTACTTCTGATTTTTCTCAAATGTTATGTATTGGTTTTCCATGGCAAGATTTTGGTAGCGGGGAGGCTATAGGGGTGGCTTCTGTGAGAAGCTGCTAGAAGCTTCCCCCATGTCCAATAGAGCCAATGACAGCCGGCTCCAAGATGGACCCGCTGCTGGCCAAGGCTTAGCCCATCAGCAACGGTGGTAGTGCCTCTGAGATAACATATTTAAGAAGGCGAAAGAAAAACACCTGCTGCGGAACAGCAGCTGGAGAGAGGAGTGAGGATATGTGAGACAGAAACGACTCTGCAGACACCAAGGTCAGTGAAGAAGGAGGGGCAGGAGGTGCTCTAGGTCCTGGAGCAGAGATTCCCCTGCAGCCCGTGGTGAAGACCATGGTGAGGCAGGCTGTCCCCCTGCAGCCCATGGAGGTCCATGGTGGAGCAGATATCCACCTGCAGCCCGTGGAAGGGACCTATGCTGGAGCAGTTCATGAAGAACTACAGCCTGTGGGAAGGACTCACGTTGGAGAAGTTTGTGGAGGACTGTCTCCTGTGGGAAGGACCCCACGCTGGAGCAGGGGAAGAGTGTGAGGAGGAAGGAGCAGCAGAGACAAAGCGTGATGAACTGACCACAACCCCCATTCCCTGTCCCCCTGTGCCACTCAGGAGGAGGAGGCAGAGAAACCGGGAGTGAAGTTGAGCCTGGGAAGAAGGCAGGGGTGAGGGGAAGGTGTTTTAAGATTTGGTTTTATTTCTCATTACCCTGCTCTGATTTGATTGGCAATAAATTAAATTAATTTCCCTGAGTTGAGCCTGTTTTGCCCGTGACGGTAATTGGTGAGTGATCTCTCCCTGTCCTTATCTCGATCCACGAGCCTTTCATTATATTTTCTCTCCCCTGTCCAGCTGAGGAGGGGGAGCAATAGAGCGGCTTGGTGGGCACCTGGTGTCCAGCCAGGATCAACCCACCACATGCTAACCAGTTGCCTCAACCACCTCTCAGTGTGCTTTTCTCAAATTGGCATTTTGGAACAGAGTGAAGTGTTTCTTGAGTTATTGTGGCATTGATTCATATGCCACATTTTCCATGCATTACCTATAGCTGCAGACAAGCTGTTGGTGTGCCTGAGCCTAGCACTCAGAGGACCTGGACAATGTTTAAACTGTGGGTGGTTCCTTAATGAGTGGCTGCCGCTCATGTAAAATTCAGCAACATTTCTGTTAGCAACTCAGATGGCTGAAGAAGAGATATTTAGCTTCTAGGGCAAGCTCTGCTTATTGGAAACACTGAGAAGTTCAAAATTAGGAAATGATAGCTAATTTCTAATGCATGTGCTTGATGTGGGTTATTTTATATTAAATGCTTGACAGTTTTAAGGCTGAAAATGATATTCACTGAACTTTTCTTGATTCATAAGTCTCAGAGTTATGAAAATAATGATTACTGGTGCCTGAAATGCTTATTTTAAAGTTTTTTTATTTATTCAAACACAACTGTTAGAGAATCTTGTAAACACTCAGAGAAGTCATTTGATTACACTCAGTTTATTTTAGAAATCTTTGCACTGAACAGTCTGAAAGTGGTAAATCATTAAAAAAAGAAAGTTTAGAGAAAAAAACTAGAATCTCTAACTAAATCTCTGAGTGTAAATTCATATCTTCCATAGTGTGTATGTGTGCCCTAGACAACCCCATACTTTTCCTGAGAAGGGAATTCCTCGAATAGTGCATTATAAGGATAAGAGAGGTTTTAAAAGGTGAGCGGATGGAGAGACTGATGAGATGAAGAGAGTAACAAGCTGTGTTGTGGGTCTGGCGCTTAAAAAGGTGATGAGTGTATCAATCTGCATAGGTGTGTGGGATTGAAATTTTCTGATGAATCTGTTTTCAGTATCCAATGGGTTTTTGACAAAATGTATGTTTTCCACTTAATAGAGAAATAATAGCAATACTGAACTGGTTTGTAAATAGCGTTCTTCTAGTTCAGAGAAGTTGTACTTCAGTTGTGTCCTGTCCTAGTTCTCCCCCACTGACTACCTTCGCTGGCTCAACTTCATCTTCAGACCATCAACATCCGTGATGAAAAAGGCCTTTCTCTCTCCAGAAAGGTGACTCTTGCTTCTGGTTATATGTAGTTTAACCAGAAGAGTCGTCTACAGAAGAATGGAAATTTAAGGTAACCAAACTACAGCCTCCATGAGACATCATGGAATTACTTTCAATTTGAGGAGCTACAAGCTCTTAGTATGAAAATTTCTTTTGGCCAAAATATTTAAATTTTTGCTTGAAAAAACATCAGCACTTTAAAATCCATTTTATTTTGGCAACAGCTCGAAATGTGTATCAACAGTAACAGAAGCAATATGTGTAGCCCAACATCAGACAAGTGCAGTAGCCACTCAGCTTTCTAGGTGCACCTTTTCTACACAAGACGGAACAAAGTGTGGCTCTAACTAACTAAAAGTAGTAATTAATGAACAGTCATCCAAAGAACAGAGCTATAGCTATTGCAGCCATATGCTATATTGTGTTGTAATAACACATAGCTCTAATAGTCCTGCCTCTGAGTAGCATCAAATGAACCAAGAAGAAACAAACTTTTCTGGCATTCACACTCAGTCACCACCGTGCAGGGATCCAGACAGATTTAGTCAAAGGGCCGAAGAGAGCATCCTCACAACCAGCGGACAGACGTTACACAGCTACGGGTGGAACTGGGCTGTGAGGTTGCACTTCTTTCAGAGCTACAGCGTGCTACAGTCACTAGCAAGCTCTGCTGGGTTTAGACTCCTCCAGAAGCACGAAGCAGCCATCAGCCATGCTTAACTAGACAAGCTTGCGGTTGCTTGACATCACCAGAATGATCTGAAGACATAGACTGAGCATGGGAATCAGCCCCAGCAAGTTACTTTTCTCACATTGTGGCAAAGAGTATAATCACTTTATTTGTATTCGCTTACAAAAGGTCACATTTCTTGCCCTTTGTTGAAGAAAAGCATCATGAAGAAAACACACAGGCCCAGCTGGGGGCCCAGGAGCACCACTTAGTTATTACGCAGGACCGATGAAATGCACCTGGCGGCTCTGGCAAGTTTCTGAGGGCTGCTTAAACACACAGCAAACCAAGAGCCAACAGAGAGACAGAACCCTCTAAAGGACGGCTCTTCCATTCCTGTGCATTACATACAAAAGTGAGGAGAGGCAGTGGTACAAGATTTTTTTTCCTCTCAGTCATGGTCCAGTCCCAAAGTGACACAGCAGAGTTTTAAAGCCATTTCTGTTTGCAGGCCCTGAAGACTTGGGTCCTACAGCAGTGGGAAGCACATGCATAATAAAAGTGATGAGGGTGTCACAGCTATAATATCTGTTCCTCTGGAAGCTGGGCAATTTTCCCAGCACAGAAACATCAAACTTGAAACCTCAGTTCACTGCAACCTTATGATCTCTTGGTTTGTAAACCTGCCACTATGGCTTACTTTCATAAACTCAGATTAAAGTTGCTTTAGTGCAATCATGTCTGGTCTATTAACTCACAAATTGTCTTGATCCTTTGAAGATGGCAGCAGTTGTATGTCCTCAACATAGAACAGTAAAATAAAAAAAAAATCCTCTCTCTTTCTTCTTGCACACGAAATCTGTTAACCTACTGCACAGTATCTGATATGAAGTGTGCAGCAGAGGGAAGGAAATCTGTGTTTGGTCTGTTTAGTAAATAAACCCAGAGCTCAGAGCATGGCTGAGCCACAGGGACAGGTTTATAAGTCAACAGATCATAAGGTTCCAGGGAACAGAGGTGCCAAGTCTGATGATTATCTGATGAGAAAATTGCTTATGGAGAAAGAATTTAAATTTGCTTTAAGTGAATGTTTGAGCAAGTAAGTTTCAACTTTATTTTCCATAAATGCTTATGACAGAAAAAAATTAACCACATGTATCTACAGAAAGGGAAAACAAAAAAGATTATGAGAGGTTTTATCTGAAATTACAAGTTAAGAACCAAAAGCCCTCTCAGCAAATACATTGTAAGTTTATTTTCTTCAGTAGTTAATCAAGACCTACTTGAAGGCACACAGTAGGCAAATAGGACAAATAAAGGAGTTTGCATACACTTACACAGACCATTCAGCTACCATAACACAGAAGAAATCAAGCTATTATTCTCTTTCTGTATTTTTAAATGCAAGTGCAATATTCGCAATAGCAAACAAAGAGCAAGAGAGAACAATGACAGGTACAACATGGAAAATGAGATGAAAAGATTCACCACAGGTAATACAAGAATACCAGGAAAATTTTAAAAAGGTTTTCCTTGTCGCAATTTCCAGAGGAGAAACAAAACTGGCTTACGCTCTCTCGTCCAGGCTGATTCCTGTTGCTTGCTCCTGATATAACCTCTTTCCTGTGTATACCATGCATAAAGAGAAATAAATCCTCCTTCTTTCACAGGCCTGCAGACATTTTTACAGTCAGTTCAGCACAGAGGGGAAACAGGAGGTTTTCTCCTGTGACCATGCTATCTTGCCTTCCTGCCCCTTTCCCTCCCGGCAGGCGGCTGAAGCCAGGCTGCTCTTCTCTTGCACAGGACGGCACGCAAACACCAACACACAGAAAACCTCCCGTGCATCCTCGTACAAAAACCTCTCGCACCTGCTCCTTGAGGGCGATACCTCGCGTGGCTCAGGGCTTGCAAGGCTGCCTGCCTGGGATCGGTGGACCTACAAGCAGAAAGACAAAGCTCAAAGCTTTGGAACATGGAATAAACCTTACCGGGGCAGCTTGTCCAGCAAGCAGGCTAGGTATTTCAAAGTGTAAGAAATGACACAGATGTTTGCTGGAAAACAAACATTAAAAAACTACAGACAGACATTAAAAGGTTAGATACATCCCTTTGTGGACCGTTCTGTATGACTTTTAAGAATAGTATCATGTGTTCGCAGCTTTTCAAAAATGGGAAATATGATTTGTCAGAAGTTCACTCATTAATTTTTCCATTGTCGCTGTTTGTTTTCTTGACTGAGAATTTGACAATGGTGTCTGACATATAATGTCCTTCTTTATATGTCTTGGAGATAAAATTTAAAAAAAAAATTTTAAAAACAAATTTAAAAAAAATTAAAACCAATTTTTTTTTTTTTCCTCCAGCTGAAATTCCCCCAAAATACTGGCTTGAAGTTACACTCAATCAAACTCAAAAAAGACATCATGGATAACATCACTACACCTTTAGGGACATCTATTGGCATAGCAGTCACTTAACTTACATCAGCTGAAGACAGAAGTGATAAACTTCGTAGCAGCTAACTTAAACTGAAATGATCTTTGTCCTTGTATAGAATAAGAAATAACTTTCTTGGTTTTTTGAGCTCTCTTCTTTACATGTATTTTCTTCTCTCCCAATGCTTTGTCCAAAACACACGTCAATGACGGAGCCTGTGATAATGGATAACCGGCGTGATTCTTCTCAGCACTCCCTAGGGTTTTCCTAGCATCTCCCAGTTGCTTCTTCCTGACTGTATTCATTAGTTGCCTTCAAAGCATTTCCACAGACCAACCTTCTCAGCAGGATCTAAGAATTCCTCCACTGTGGAGGATCTGAGAATTCCTCCACACAGCCTCCACTGTGCACTGGCGAAATCTGCTCAGGACTGTCTTCACTAATTTGTGTGAGCAGCAAAAAATATATTTCATATATTTCTTCAACAGTTTTGAAACTTAAACAGTAACTTTGGTTTATTCAGCATACACTCATAATTAGTTCCCTCCTGGTTCTTTTATGCCTCTCATTTCCAAGTGGAAAATAGTCACTTGGAGACACTCTGTTCTAATTTAAGAGCCAGGCTCTTCCAAATCACCTGGAGGAGTCGCACTGAGTCCGGATGAGCCTGCCTTGAAGGCAGGCTTTCAGTTTTCTTTCAACTCCTTGCCAACTTTATTCTGCACTCTTGAGTGTTTAAATGTGAATATTGACTGATTAACACCAATGTACCAGGGCTGTAATTCCCAGTTCATCAGCAAGATGCTCAACCTCCACATGACACCCCAAACTTTCCCAGTCAGTCAGCCTTCCCCGCAAAGCATGGTCAGACCACCCATCCCCACAAAGGAGAAGGCTCATGCAACTGCACTTCTGTTCACATCATTTTGTACCTGTAAATCTGCTTGCCCAGCTGTGGAAAGCTGACACTAAACTTCTCCCAGGAAACATTTACTTATGCAAGTATAAGATGGGTTGCAGAGCAAAGTGCCTAGCTGCAGAACCAGGGCTGCCATCTCACTTGTGATGGGAAAGGACATTGCTGTGAGATTTTATATGATGGAAGTGTGTGCAGTGCAGCAAAGCTCTTGGAATAAAAGATTTTGAAGAATTAATCAGCTTGTTTTGAGGCATGTTGATGGCAAAGGATTTTACTTGAGGCTACTCATGTCTGACATTGTCTTTGCTTGTGCTGAAGGTGTTCACACGGAAAGCAGCGTTTTGCTCAGTGTAAGTAACTCACAAAGACAACCAAGACCAGGGTATCTCAGGCTGAATTCCCCTCACTCCTCCCACCTCCTCTGAATAAATGAACTTCCTTACACTCTGACAGACTAGGGAGATTAATTCAGAATGTGTGTGCACAGTACACCTGGCAGACACGATAAAGCCTGGCTCGAAGAACTAAGATGAAACAAAGGCATAAATAATACCGGAGAAGGATTTACAAAAGGACAAAATATGGGCAGCCATTTAGAGGTGACAGTAATTACTTAAGTAAATGTCAAAACTCTTCAAAGAAACAAGGGGGAAAATATTCATGAATATTTAAGGCTGAAACATGTGAGCATGTTGATTTGCCATTTGGAAGGTTATGTTCCTGTCTTATCTTCCCTGTGATAGCTACAGGAATGGATATTAAAATCTGTTGCAGGATAAACGCTTACTGTTTGAGGGAATATTGATTCTAGATGTATTGAAACCAATGGTCTTTTAATTCACTCGGCACCTAAAAAAGGTTTATACAGTTCCTGAGCCTAGCCATGGGGAGGAAAACAAGCAAATAACAGAAAGAACTCCAGACATCTGTAAACATGTAGAGGCACTTTCCCTGCTATAGCCAGTATCTCCTGACCACAGTGGGACAAAAGAAGTTCACTGGACCTCATTATAACCTTTTTGTCTCAGCTCCATCCCAGCTTCCACCATCAGAGGCAGAGGAACTGACAGGTGATCGTACAGCCAGCAATGGTGTCCACAGCCAAAGATGGGAAGAAGTGCAGCGCTGCTCTGCCACACGCTTTCCTCCACCATTAAATGCCTTTCCTGCAGAGCTCACTGCTACCCAGCTATCGCTGCCTGACCGTGAATGTGGGCATACATCAAGAACACACTAAGCAGCTGCCACAAAAGAGTTTACAATGACTGAACAGCATCTCCAAAGATATGTATTAGCTGTCAAGAATGGCAGAAGAACCTTATAAAGTCAAGTGATGCTAAATAAACAAGCAGATCAAATTCAGTATATCGAATTCTATATTCAAGGGATGCATGTGGAAAAAAAGCCACCTATTGTAACTCTGTGCTTAAAATGATGGGTTCTGGGATGTCTGTTACAACACAGGAGAAAAATCTTGAATTTATCATAAGCAATTTCATGAAAACTTCAGTTCAGTACCTACCAAAACAGCAAGTCTGTGTTAGAATTAATTAGGAAAGAAATAGAAAGAGAAAAAAAAAAAAAAACAAAACCAAAACCAAACGTTATTATGCCTCTATGTAAATGCATGGTTTGCTTGGTGCAGTCTTGGTCCTTGTATCTCAACAGTTATAAAATATAATTAGAGAAGAGCTGAAGAAGGGCAAGAGGTATGATCAGAAATAAGCAATGGCTTCTACATGAAGAATGACTTTGTAAGTCAGATCTCTTCAGCATAGTAAAGGGATGGCTGAGGGGAATATGCTAGAGATCTACACAATCATGGCAGGAGAATAAGGGGCAAAGTGTTACGTGCACCCATTTTCTTGCTCGCTCCCCTGGATACCTGCTTTTGACTGACATTGGAAACAGTTTGTGGGCTAGGAAGCTTGGATCTGATTTAATTCAGTCAGTCTTAAGTTTTTACCTAACATTTTACATAAAATGTACCAGCTGTAGAAGCTACAGAGCTTAATGCTGCACAACAGAATTATCCAGGGTTTAAATTTTGGTTTTCTGCCCATTTGATTAGTTCATATTTAAGCCATAAACAAGTCCACTTTACCTGAATCTGGAGAGCCACATGTAGAAGAAAAGGGAAAGGCATCTTGTATTGCAGCTAACCCAATCTCTGAGGCAATCCTTGGCCAGTGTAAATGACATAATACTCAGTATTCTCTCATTTGTGCTAAAGACAAAAACAGCAGCCTCACAGTTCCATGGTTGGAAGATAATTTTATCTCTCTGCTTCTTGTTGAATTGTGCCGAGCACATACATATCTACAATATGTCATGTCTCCAATAAAGGCCATCAGGAGATGACCTTTAAATCCAGAAACTGTTTTAGACTCCTTTATATTGCAGACATATTTTAAATATGATATAGACAATGCTGACCACAGATGTCTAGTTTCATTTAATGCAGTGATTTGTGTCAATTGCCACTTTTACCGAGACTAAAATTAGGCAACGAGCTAGCACTCGCTCACTTGACGTATCTTTAATGTTCCTGGTAAATGTTGAACAGCAGGACATAGGCTACTTGCAGTTAGCCAGAAGGTCTCTTCTTTGTTCTCACATCTGACTAGTCTGGGTTTGATATCAAGGGAAATCATTTAAGTTATTCATGTTGGAGAAAGAGAGCCTATTTTAAGTAAAGGTAAGCGGGAGAATTCAATCTGATAACAATTGAATACTATTAAATCCTATAACCTGCAACACGGGACAGTACGAAGAATGTTTCACTCTGAAAAACAATGAGATATTTTTATTCTAAAGTATCACCAGTGATGAAGGAAACCATGGTTAATTAACATCAGTAAATGTGAAGCTAGCTTAGGAAGTTACCAACTCCAGTCAAATCCACCAAGAATTTACATTTTTAATATAAATTGGAAACAGGAATTCTTCTACAGAAAGAAAAGCAATGATGTAGAGAAACCTTGGCAAAAGGCATTGAAATATTTGTCTGTACAAGTTATTTGCTCTAGTGTAATGACCTATATCCCAGTAACAGTCAAGGAACTCCGCACTGGAAGGGGCGACCTGATCACCAATGAAAAGGACAGTTTTCTGCAAGTGTCAACAACCAGTAAGTACAAAAGGGATCACAGAACATCTGCTGCCCCTAATGTCCTTATTGACACAGCACCCCCACCAGCCTGTATTAACCTGAAAGCCTTCTCACTCCTTGGCTATCTTCTAAGTTGTCATTATGAGGAAGAGATGTTTAAATCTCTCAGTGATGTCATTATGAGGAAGAGATTCTTTAAAACAGTAACAGGCGAGTAAAAAGTGTAGGAATAGGGGCAGTCCGAGTGCAGAAGAAAGAAACCAGTAACTCTGAGAAGAAAATATTTTGCTTTTCCCATTTAAAAAAGTCCAAATTTGCAACTGAGATGGCAAATGCCTTTGGGAATGAGAATTAAAGTCTGGCTCACATCCATCATAGAAGGACCAGAGGTCCAATTTCCAGCTCTGTGCATGGCACCATTTGCTGCTTCCACCTCCAACATAATTCACGATGTTTTGTGGCAGTCTGGCAAGATCAAGCAGAAGGTGGACTATCCCAGTGATGTTGGCTTTGATCTCAGATAACCATAGTCCTGGGTTTTTCCTCCTTCTGTTCCTTATGCCTTTATTGCCAGAAAAGAATAATCCATTAAGTTCATAGCCAGATGAGAATACTTATTTCCTTGCATCGGTAAATGCTATTTAGCCACTTTCAGACAGGAGCATTCCTTACTTCCTTAAGCTAATGCAAAATCTGACCTCTACTGTATGGTTCTGGTCTGTATCTCAGGGATGGTTGTATCACTGGTTATTTTATCTTCCATTTTCATTCAGAACATTGCCATTCAGAATCCTCAATCACAGTGGGGGAAAAAAAAAATTTAAACACCCCCACCCCAGTCCAGTGTGAAGGACTCCAAGGAAACATGCCGTCGTCATCTGGAATCACAGAGAATCACTGAATTGCTTCTTTGTGTGCCTGGGCTCTTCTAACCCTAGAAGCTAAGCTTTTCTAAAAAAAAAAACCCCAAAAACAACAACAAAAAAAAACCCCAGAAGAGTACTATTCATTCAGTGAATTAAGTGTGCTGATGCTAAGCACAGCTCTTCCAGAGAAACTGGAGTTCCCAGGAGACAGGTTTCCATGGAGTTACCAGGGCTATTAGGGCATTACTTAGTCCTGTAAGTCCTTCTAAGCTTCTGCTTCTCTAGCAACAAAGTCAAGTATTGCTCCACAACATCAGGAATTTTTAATAGAATCATAGAGTCATAAAATCATAAAATCATTAAGGTTGGAAAAGACCTCTAGGATCATCTACTCCAACCACCAACCCAACACCTTCATGCCTACTAAACCATGTCCTGAAGTGCCACATCTACACATTTTTTTTAACTCCTCCAGGGATGGCGACTCCACCACCTCTCTGGGCAGCCTGTTCCAATGCTTGACCACCCTTTCAGTAAAGAAATTTTTCCTAATATCCAATCTAAACCTCTCCTTACGCAACTTGAGGCCATTTCCTCTCATTGTATCGCTTGTTACTTGGGAGAAGAGACTGACACTCACCTTGCTACAGTCTCCTTTCAGGTAATTGTAGAGAGCGATAAGGTCTCCCCTCAGCCTCCTTTTCTCCAGGCTAAACAACACCACTTCCTTCAACCGCTCCTCATAAGACTTGTTCTCCAGACCCGTCACCAGCTTCGTTGCCCTTCTCTGGACACACTCCAGCACCTCCATGTCTTTCTTGCAGTGAGGGGCCCAAAACTGAACACAGTATTCGAGGTGCAGCCTCACCAGTGCCGAGTACAAGATGACAATCACTTCCCTAGTCCTGCTGGCCACATGATTTCTGATACAAGCCAGGATGCCATTGGCCTTCTTGGCCACCTGGGCACACTACTGGCTCGTGTTCAGCCAGCCGTCAACCAGCACCCCCAGGTCTTTTTCCACCAGGCAGCTTTCCAGCCACTCTTCCCCAAGCCTGTAGCATTGCATGGGGTTGTTGTGACCCAAGTGCAGGACCTTGCACTTGGCCTTGTTAAACCTCATACAACTGGCCCCAGCCCATCAATCCAGCCTGTCCAGGTCCCTCTGCAGAGCCTTCCTAGCCTCCAGCAGATCAACACTCCTGCACAACTTGGTGTCATCTGCAACTTACTGAGGGTGCACTTGATTCCCTCATCCAGATAATTGATAAAGATATTAAACAGAACCAGCCCCAATACTGAACCCTGGGGAACACCACTTGTGACCGGCCACCAACTGGATTTAACTGTGTTCACCACCACTCTCTGGACTCGGCCATCCAGCCAGTTTTTTACCCAGAGAAGAGTACACCCAACTAAGCCATGAGTTGCCAGCTTCTCCAGGAGAATGCTGTGGGAGACCGTGTCAAAGGCTTTGCTAAAGTCCAGGTAGATATCATCTACGGCCTTTTCCTCATCCACTAGGTGGGTCACCTGGTTGTAGAAGGAGATCAGGTTGGTCAAGCAGGACCTGCTTTTCTGCACACTTAGAGCCAAACTGAGCTGAACCAGTGTCCTCCTTCCCAGCCAAGGTCTCTCACTCCTTCTGTTACCAGCTATTATTATAAGCCCAAGGGTGCATTTGTGTTTTCTACTAAGTACCCAGCCATTCTATGATTCTCTGATTTTGTTCCAGGAAATTAATTACTCCTACCTTGTCTTCCCTGCCATAAGCTGTAGCTTCCTGCATGTTCTTCATATATGTATTTGGACATGGGTAGTTTTTGTACATGTTTATCATATTCAATGAAAAATAGATGTGTTACTAATATTCTGCATATATGGTGACAGCTCCTTTCTCCGTAGACCCTTAGAGGGACTGAATACTTCTACACTGCTTCTGCAGGCTACTGTAAAGACTCTACCAGCTGTAGTAGTTTAACAGCCTATTGGATGGGCTTACTAAAATTAGAGCATTAACACCTAGTTATTCCATACTACTTCATTTTACATTCTCAGTATAGGGCAGGATTAGGATCCTCCAGGCTGGAAAGCAGCACATAGGTCCACCTATCACTATTCAGAGTAATAACACTGTCATCACATTTGAAAGGAATTTAACTTTTCAGCTACGTGAGATTACCATTCCTCTCACTCACTGTCTCAGGCTGTACAGTGACTTCTGAAGAACACATCCAGCTTCATTTGATGAGAACTTTTTGTGCCTTTTCCTCTGTATGCAGAGCTATGCTCCAAGACATCCAGTTCTATAGGTCCCAAGAGCAACTGGTCTCAGGAAACACCAACCTCAACTTCCTTAATTTCTGGTTCTAACAAGAATTGTAGTGCTGTTTATTTTTTACCTTCATTTCACAATCACTTTCAAATGGCAAATTTCTTATAACTTACTTGTTCCATAGAACATATTACAGACTTCCAACAGATGATCCATTTTACATTAATATACATTTATTTATTTTGCTTCTCTCTCAAAAAAGTGGAACTTGTTACCTTAACAAGATTCAAAACATCTACATTTAAAATCATGTTCACTCATCAGAATTTAATGAGCTTTTCTACTCTCTGATCTATGTATTGATTCCACTGACTCCTACAGCTTTGTTAACTTTCACATTTTCTCCCCCATTTTTCACAGTAGCAATTAAAAATGTATAAATCAGGCTCGCTCAGAAATGGGAATATATTAAATTCTTTTTTTCTTTATCATATGATGAAGCAGAAGAAAGTCTCTAATACACTGCACTTGCCATAACAAGCTGTCTTGTGATTTACACCATCCTTGAGAAGCTCTTGTAGTGCAAATACTATTCATGTATTTGCATAATACCTACCACAGTCTAGCCACAGACTTGACGCATGCTGTGAGTAAAGAAGACACTCATGTCTTCCACACTGGCTACGAAGGTACAGGGTAGAAAGAGATCTTGCTAGTTTTCGCATTAGAAATTAATCTACATTGCAAAAAGCTCACATTCAGGTTCTTCCCATCCAGGCTAAAAACTGTGTGCTCATTTGCAAGGACTGGTGAAACGTGGGCCTGCTGGATCTGCTTGGCTTCCAGGTATGTAGACACTTCAGCTGCCACCCATCTTGATGTCCGCGTGGAACTGTGAGCTGCAGAGTGCAAGTATGGGCCATCTCCAGTGCCCACCCAGCCAACAGCACTCACTGAAATGGCAGCTCGTGGACACTGACCACATGTTTAGGTGGTGTCTCCAATTTCCCTAGCTTCTCATGACTCAGAGCTGTTACGGTGTTTAGGTACTGCCTCAGACTATTTCATTCATGTATTCTGGCTCCAGAAGGATGAGGAAAGCTCCTTGCACAGGTTCCTCAGAGGCGTCCAATTCCTCTGAGACACGTTTTATAGACAGGACAAAATAGTGTCAGGCTCTCCCAGGGTCTGTGATCCTATTCAACCAGAAAGACTGGGGCTCAAATGGAGATCAGCATTGATCACAGAATCACAGAATTGTATAGGTTGGAAAAGACCTTTAAGATCATCGAGTCCAACCGTAAACCTAATGCTACCAAGACCACCACTATACCATGTCCCTAAGCACCTCATCCAAACGTCTTTTAAATACCTCCAGGGATGGCGACTCAACCACTTCCCTGGGCAGCCTGTTCCAATGCTGGACAACCCTTTCAGTAAAGTAAAATTTCCTAATATCCAGTCTAAACCTCCCCTGGCACAACTTGAGGCCATTTCCTCTTGTCCTATCACTTGTTACCCGGGAGAAGAGACCGACCCCCACCTCTCTACAACCTCCTTTCAGGTAGTTGTACAGAGCGATAAGGTCTCCCCTCAGCCTCCTTTTCTCCAGGCTAAACAACCCCAGCTCCCTCAGCCGCTCCTCATAAGACTTCTGCTCCAGACCCGTCACCAGCTTCGTTGCCCTTCTCTGGACACGCTCCAGCACCTCCACGTCTCTCTTGTAGTGGGGGGCCCAAAACTGAACACAGCATTCGAGGTGTGGCCTCACCAGTGCCGAGTACAGGGGCACGATCACTTCCCTAGTCCTGCTGGCCACGCTATTTTTGATACAAGCCAGGACGCTATTGGCCTTCTTGGCCACCTGGGCACACTGCTGGCTCATATTCAGGTGTCTGTCAACAAACACCCCCAGGTCTTTTTCCACCAGGCAGCTTTCCAGCCACTCTTCCCCAAGCCTGTAGCATTGCATGGGGTTGTTGTGACCCAAGTGCAGGACCTTGCACTTAGCCTTGTTGAACCTCATACAACTGGCCCCAGCCCATCAATCCAGCCTGTCCAGATCCCTCTGTAGAGCCTTCCCCCCCTCCAGCAGATCAACATTCATGCCCAATTTGGTGTCGTCTGCAAACTTACTGAGAGTACACTCGATCCCTTCGTCCAGATCATTGATAAAGATATTAAACAGAACTGGCCCCAACACAGAGCCCTGGGGGACACCACTTGTGACCAGCCACCAGCTGGATTTAACTCCATTCACCACCACTCTTTGGGCCCAGCCATCCAGACAGTTCTTTACCCAGCGAAGAGTACACCTGTCCAAGCCATGAGCAGCCAGTTTCTCCAGGAGAATGCTGTGGGAAACCATGTCAAAGGCTTTACTGAAGTCTAGACAGACAACATCCACAGCCTTTCCCTCATCCACTAGGTGGGTCACCTTGTCGTAAAGGAGATCAGGTTGGTCAAGCAGGACCTGCCTTTCCTGAACCCATGCTGGCTGGGCTTGATCCCTTGGTTATCCTCTACATGCTGTGTGATGGCACTCAGGATGAACTGCTCCATCAGCTTCCCCGGTACCGAGGTCAGGCTGACAGGCCTGTAGTTCCCTGGGTCCTCCTTCTGGCCCTTCTTGTAGATGGGTGTCACATTAGCTAATCTCCAGTCAACTGGGACCTCCCCAGTTAGCCAGGACTGCTGGTAAATAACGGAAAGGGGCTTGGTGAGCACATCTGCCAGTTCCTTCAGTACTCGGGTGGATCTCATCAGGCCCCATAGACTTGTGAGTGTCTAAGTGGTGCAGCAGGTCACTAACCATTTCTCCCTGGATTATGGGGGCTCCATTCTGGTCCCCATCCCTGTCTTCCGACTCGGGGGGCTGAGTACCCAGAGAACAATTGGCCCTACTGTTAAAGACTATTAAAGACTATTAAAGGCAAAGAAGGCATTAAGTACCTCAGCCTTTTCCTCAGCCTTGGTCACTGTGTTCCCTCCCCCATCTACTAGGGGCTGGAGATTCTCCTTAGCTCTCCTTTTGCTGCTAATGTATTTGAAGAAGTATTTTTGTTGTCTTTTATGGCAGCAGCCAGATTGAGCTCTAGCTCAGCTTTTGCCCTTCTAATTTTCTCCCTGCACAACCTCGCTACACCTTTGTAGTCCTCCTGAGTTGCCTGCCCCTTCTTCCAGAGGTCGTAGACTCTCCTCTGTTTCCTGAGTTCGAGCCAGAGCTCTCTATTCAGCCAGGCCGGTCTTCTTCCCCGCCGGCTCGTCTTTCGGCACCTGGGGACAGCCCGCTCTTGTGCCTTTAGGACTTCCTCCTTAAAGAATGTCCAGCCTTCCTGGACTCCTTTGCCCTTTAGGGCTGCCTCCCAGGGGACTCTCTCGACCAGTCTCCTAAACAGGCCAAAATCCACCCTCTGGAAGTCTAAGGTGGCAGATTTGCTGACCCCCCTCGCCGCTTCTCCAAGTATCAAAAACTCTATCATTTCGTGATCACTCTGCCCAGGACAGCCTCCAGTCAAGTCCTTCTCTGTTCGTGAACAAGAGGTGCAGCGGGGCACCTTCCCTAGTTGGCTCACTCACCAGCTGTGTCATCTGCCACACACTCCAGGAACCTCCTAGACTGTTTCCTCTCTGCTGTATTGTATTTCCAGCAGACATCCAGTAGGTTGAAGTCCCTCACAAGAACAAGGGCTAGCAATTGTGAGGCTTCTCTGAGCTGCTTATAGAATAGTTCATCTGTCTCCTCATCCTGGTTGGGTGGTCTGTAACAGACTCCCACCACAATATCTGCCTTGTTGGCCTTCCCCCTGATTCTTACCCATAGACACTCCACCCTATCGTCACCATCATTAAGCTCTAAACTATCCAGACGCTCCCTAACATACAGGGCTACCCCACTGCCTCTCCTGCCTCGCCTATCCCTCCTGAAGAGTTTATAGCCATCCATCGCTGCACTCCAGTTATGCAAGTCATCCCACCATGTTTCCGTGATGGCAACCATATCATAGTTTTCCTGATGTACAATGGCTTCCAACTCCTCCTGTTTGTTGCCCATGCTGCGTGCATTGCTGTAGAGCATGGGTGACAGCTGGGCTGTCATCCATGTCTCCTTGATAGAGGAACACCCCTTATGTGCTTTGAGGCGTTTCACTGGCGTTTCCCTCTTGGCTCCTGTTGCCTCAGTATCCCCCAGCTCAACTCTGTACAACTTCAGCTGTGCCGCAGCGTACCCTGCACATCTCGAGGACACAGGCCGAGTGCCCTCACTGGCACCCGCTCCCTCTAACCATGGCACGTTGTCCCTCAGCTTCTCTCAGGCAAGCCTGATATTACCCCACTCCCCCTTCGAGTCTAGTTTAAAGCTCTGTCGATGAGCCCCGCAAGCTCCTGAGCAAAGATTCTCTTTCCCCTTTGAGAAAGATGAATCCCATCAGACGCCAGCAAACCTGGTGCTGTGTAGGCCATCCTGTTATCAAAAAAAACAAATCCATGGTGATGACACCAGCCACGGAGCCATGAGTTAATAGATTGTGTACCTCTGTTCCTTCTGGTGTCACTGCCTACAACTGGAAGGAGAGAGGAGAAAATCACATCACAAGACATCTCAAGAAAGCCAAGTGGGATAATTCACTTGCCCTCTGTGGTCTAACTCATCTTTCTCAGTCCTAATAATAGGGGTGTAGCACTCACGAGGATGAACTCATGTGGTCAGTGAAGGGCAGAATCACCTGGATATTAATGGGAGGAAGTGCTTCCCAAAACAGCCATCCCACATCTGGGCCAGTTCAGTCCTGAGTGTCAAGGATGATGGACAGTTGAGCCCCAAAAGATGAAACTGGAAACTCGGCTCAGCATTCCAATGGATACTCAAAATCACAGACACAAAAAGATTATTTTGGCACACTACTATTTACCCCTACCCTCACCTCTGGTAACCTCTCACTTCCACTAGTAATAATTACCTGCTTTTCCTTCTGTGTCACAATGACTAAAAATCTTAACTTTTCTTCCCTTGCTAACATCCCTCTCTGTTCAAAAGGTGCCAATCATCCTTTTCTCTCAAATTTTATATCAATTAACATAATTAACTTAAACTCAATTGTTCCCAGTTTGCTCTTAGCTTGAAGGGTGACGCTGCTCCTCCTTCAGAGCTCAGGAAGGGTTGTTGTGTTTGAAAGCCTGGGTGTTTTAGCAAATTCTCTCAGCTGGGAAAAAAAATACTACCTGTCTCTTCAAACTTTTCCTCCATAAAGCCCTGAAAGCATTTCAGTAACATGATATTTACACGGCTGACCCTTTACCTGACTGTTCTGGTTCAGTCTCTGAGGACCTTCTCTTCTTGGCTATTTCACCTTGCTACAAGCATATCAAAATACAGTGCAGGAAGCTCATGTTGACAAAAGCAATGACAAGGGCTAAAGCAGCTTCTAAGATCGGTGTTCTAAGGTAGGAGTTATTTAAGAGAGAAAAAAAAAAGGAGAATTTGAAGAATTTGTCCCACAGCACCCCACAGAAAAATTCCCAGAAAGACTCAGCTGTGTGTCTCACTCAGGAATTGGTGATATACCCTACAAGCACCGATTCTGCACAACAGAGTGTCAGGTATCGCGTGGGTACAGATAGGCTGTCTCCATACACATTGCAAGCAGCAACGGGGACAGGCAGGGGATAAGTTATATGACATAAAGTTTAAGGTTTGTCAACAGAGGAATAGATATATAGCTATACAAGTACAGCCTAAGAAATGGTTACCCAAGTAATCCAGAAAACGGTAAGACTTTATGTTTTGTTTCAAGTCAATGGAATATAGAAGGATGTGTGGTTGTTGGTAATAGTGGCGCTCATTATTATGGGACTAACTTGTCTTTCAGTAGCTGTGAGAAAATAATGTAATAAGGAAAAGATGTTAAGAAACTGTGGACACAGGTGTTAAACCCAATAATGGAATTAAAAATTATTATAGATGTGTATTTAATACAAATTTGTAGTGACAGACAGAATACTGTTATCTGCCCCTAAGGCTCGTCCTGGTGTCTGTGGCACATGTCAAGGCACAAGCAGAAGTGAGGAAACAAGAAACATTTTCGCTGTAGTCACGGTTGGTTCATTTTGCGTTGGGTCTGCAGAACGCCATCAAATGTCTTAGTAGGGGATGAATGGGGATACATTTTTAAAACCACTACATTTGGCAAACTGTTTGAAAATCTAAGTTTACACAATCAAAGCTGCCTTAAGCATAGTAGCAGATGGCATTACAGACAGATGCTAGGAAAAAAATGTTATTTTCTGCAAACATACATAAGCACTGAAAAGCTGTTTAGATGAAAAGGTTACTCCCTCATGCACTAGTTGCTAGCTGCTTTTTCAAAAACAGAGGCACAAATTTAAAATTTTCTTTTTCCTTGACAAATGGATAAGGCAAAATAAAACCATGTCTTAATTCATGCACTCAAAGGAGGTATTAAGAGAAAAAAATGAACAATTTGGTTTTGAGTTCCATCTTAGTTTCTCTCTTTTTTTTTTAACCTTAAAACATTGTATTAGGAAGAAACACTGCCTTCCCAAGTTTAACAGTGCTAGCTTATGCCTTCATTGAAGACTGCCAAGTATGTGAACACAAACAGATTAGAACTCTAACGTTGCAGAATACTTCTCATTCCAGGAAACAGCCCCATCTGCTACAGAACTTTATTTACATGTAGAGCTGTTCATTGTTTCTCTCCTGAAACAAATCTTGCAATTAAAATCATACTGAAATGAGAGTCAAAATCTTCCACAGAATGAAACTCAGAATGCTCTCAGCCCAAACTACCAAATTTATTTTTTTTAAAGTTGAAACACTTTAACAATGGCATATTATACATATATAATTATGTTAATATGGTGTGTATTTCAAGTTTACTATTAACATACAGCATACAAAACTATATACTTTTTTTCATGGAAAATTGAGTTGAAATTAATTTATTTTCAAACCTTTCGTAATGAAATCCCTGTGAAATACTCTTGATTTAACAATCTTCATTTTCTGATAGAAGATGGTTCCATAGTGTTGTTGGCTGGACAAGATGAATACTTCATTGCAGTAATTTCATGGTTTTTTCACAGTCTTAGGTAAAGATATCTACTTTTCTCCTCAGGTCCCCTCCTCCCCAAAAACAGACAAAAACAAAAAACAACAACAAAAAAAAGAGAGTGTATAGATGGAAACTGAATTAACATTAACCTCTGCAGCTATCCAATCTCTGTTCAGGCAGCAGATGATTTTTAAAAGCAATTCCTCCCATGAAGTATATCTCTGACCTTCAGAAGAAATCACTGCTGTGTTTAACAGCTACGTCTTTAAATACACCTATAATTGGAGAGTACGATGTTTTAGAGGAAATACATGAAAACCTTGCCCCCTCACCTTTACGGTCTTGAGGGAGCAAGCTTTCCCCCCTTGTGCACTGTTACTCTGTGTAAGCAATCAGTTACTGGCTAAAGGCTGTTCAGTGACAAAAAGCCATCATGCATGTTTTAGTTTGTTTTTCAAGCTTGCCATTTTAAAACAGAATGATGAAAATACTATGCCAAGTTCTTTCAGTGGGTTGCTGATTTTAACACAAGCAGAAGTAGTACAGTTGATTTTTCCACAAAGTAACTAGGCAATTTAATTATGAAATGTATTAATTGTATTTTCTAGCCACAGTAAGTAGGAGAGAGAAAATAAGAACTTCAAGCAAGCTTAATATACTGTTAGGAAAGACAGAGGATAATAGCGCTTCTCATTAGTAAAAGGTATCACTATTTAGGGAATTAAGCTTTTTGTTACAGCAGAAAAATCAGTCTGACCTTCACATTCATCTACTCTATTGGAGTATGTTACTATTTTTCTTGTAAATACCACTGCAAAAAGAAAAGTTAAGGCAGTTTCAACATATGTGGGGAGTTTAAAATGGCCATTCCATCAATCAGTGCCTCTTACTCTGTTAGAAATCAACAGGAGAGAAACTGGTCTTAAATCTTTCAGGGGTGAACATCTCTAAGCAATGGTCAAGAGGAATCAATCCCAGTACAATTAAGCAGAGAAATGCATGAGATCTCCTCATTCTGGGAGTGAAGCAAGCCTTCTGGTTAATATGTGAAAGATTAGTCAGAAATATAAAAGACATTTTCAGAGCAAGTGACTTATGCACATCGAAAGTACAGTTCTTGAGAAGAGCTATGAGTTAAATGACAAACAACCATAAATTCAGTGTTAAAATATCAATATGCATTTTTGTTAAATTATCTTAAGATACATAGCAGCATATCAGAAGCAGGTATTTTAAGGTACATATTTTAGCATCTCTATGGCAGATGTTTGGTTTTTATAAACCAAGCCAATGTATGGCTTACATTTAAAATAAAGCAGGTGTGCCTCATGTACAGACTAATTATACTGCAAAGCAAAACCAGCATGTTCCCCTACACAGAATTACCAAAGCCATCATCCTTGAACTAGATCTGGCTACTTAATAGTGTTCATTAGTTGGGAACAGTTCCCAGAGCAGTCTATTAAGGCCATTTCCAAACCACCTTGTCCTAGATTAGGAAGGAAAATTAGCACATGTCCAAACAAAAACTACAACAACTTTTTCTGTTCCCAGAAGAAAAATGAACACATTTAAATTTTCTCATACATGACATGAGAATACAATACAAATATAATAAAAGAACAAACAAGAAAACAACAGCTTCATTGCCCATGAACTGTTCTGTAATGAACAGTTCTTTGTTTTGGTTCTATCAAATAGAGAACCTCAGCATAACCAGTCTGCCACTGACTGTGTCAGTGTGAGGATTAGAAGGAACAGTAGAGAAAAATGTGTTTAAATGTATTTTTATGAATAAAGGCAATTAAGTCACTTCATCAGTTTTTGTAACACAGTTTGCATGCTTTCAGGGAACATCTCTATGAGCAATCTCCACTTCAAGCAATCCTTCCGAAGTGCAAAAGAACACCTTTCAGTTTCTAAGGCCAACATATAGCTACACAAGTGCTCACTCACAAAGTATCCATGCCTTGATGCACTCGAGCTTCCTTTCCTCCAGGCCACAACTCACGTAGGGCAGGGAGCAAGTTTTCAGAGCAAACGTAGTAAGAACAACTCATATGCTGAAAGGCACACTTATAAAATGCTATGTAAAGCATGATGAGTTTTCGTATTAGCAGCTATGGCAGAGATACCGGCCATCTTCTCTAGCCTACAAAATACATTCTATGAATACATATACACAAACCTTCCTTCTCTGCTCTTTGCCTTGTCCTTTCAACCACAGGGCACTCACCTGAGAGGTAATTTAGACAGGAATCTTCTAAACAGACATAGGACATCTGGTGCCAGTTAAGTCTCCCTAGCTTCCCACTTTGCCTACAACTTTCTATCTAAAAGTGTACAGGTCTGGAGGATCCATGACTTATCTGCCACCTTATGAATGTCTCAGGTGCCCCAAGGTACTAGATACTGATGCATAAGCACCTGAATACTACGCCATGATTTGCAAGGTGAGTGACATGAGAATGCATTCTTGCAGGAACATCACCTTCAGGTTTTGGTTCCTCTCACCAACTGTTTCATACAGGAAAAAAAAAAAGGCAATGGCAATACACATCCTCCATTTATAAGCCCTTTGCGAACTGAATTTCTAGCACAGACTGGAGAAGTCTTCGCACAGCTCTTTTCAAATCGCACCCAGGTGCAACTGTGCCAAAGGACTGCCATCCTGCACCCAAGTATTGTCAGAATACAGAAACGACCTAGATGGACTTCCTTTCTTTTAAGCCAAAAGTGCAGCATTTCCCATACTATGATGCTGGTTGTGACCAGAAACAGCGCTGAGAGCTTCCAGAAGGAGCCAAGCCAAATAACAGCAGCTTGAATTATGGAACAAAAATTACGAGAGAGAGAAAGTGTAATGGAAAGTTCCCTGATATTCTAAATGGATCTTTAGAAACAGGAACAAAACACTGCTTGTAGTAATGTTGGGAGTCGCACAAAGAAAACTGCGTTAAAATAAATGTCCCAGAATTTAGTGCTATAACCTTGCTATTTGCAAAATTACTGCTTGCTGATAGGACAGCTCTTGTGCTGGATCCTCTTTCCTCTAGATTCATCTGTTAAAGAGATAATTAACTTATTTAGGAATTGTAATCAATGGTAAGTAAAAGTATGAATAAATGATAGCCTAGAGTTCACAAAACAGGTTAGTATTTTTTCAGATAAAGACCCTACTCAACAAACCAGTAAAACATTTTTTTTAACTTGAATAGGCATTTATATAAAATATGTGCTCTAGTGATAATTGTAACATACAAGGTACCTGTATACCCCAATGAGCCAAACTCTTAGAAAAGTGATGGATTGTGTTTACTGTAGGACTAATTTTCCAGGTCACATTTGCACTGTATCGTTCCTGCAATAGTGAATTACGAAAACATTTAGCTCGATATTTTGAAATTCATTTACTCATGCCAAGTAGCACTGTGAATACGGATAATATTAATCAAGTATCCATTCAAGCGGCAGCCTGTCAAGACAGATAGAGTTCATCACTATATTTTTTTTGCTAAATGTGCATACATACTCCTATGATTTCATCAGAGCTGTCAAATTACGTCAGCTTTAAAATTTGGAGTATTTCCTGGCTTCAAGTTGCCAGCATCAGAGCTCTCTCCTTCCTCCTTCATGCTGCTTTGTCAATTTTATTACATCATCTGCTTCAGATTTGTTTGGTAGCAGTAGGAAGTAATTGTCATATCTTTGTTCAGTTCCTTTTTTAATGGTTCATTCAAAAGAGAAATGGAATGTACACAGAGAAATAAATGTAACTGTTGGTTACTTTCTAAATTTCTCTAGAAATATGATGTTTGCTTAAGCTTTGGCTGAGAAAAAAAAAATATTTGCTTATAGTAGTACAGTTTCCTCCCTCAACTTCCCTGTCAATAGGCCAACCTCTCATTTGAAAAAACTGTTTAGAAGGTTCACTTACATATAGGTTTGAAGCCAATTCCATATTAGACTTTCCTGCTAACACTAGGAGGAAAGTATCTTCTTGCCTGTTAATTGAAATGGTGGCTTATCATTTTGGACATTTGTTCTCCAAGAGTAGGGTGTGTACAACAATAATCAGCATAACCAGAGACTTAGTGAGCAGTACCAGAAAAAATGCAATTTGGAATAAAATCCTGGCCCAACTCTTATATACCCATGTTGTGAGGGCAAGTGCCTCATTTTAAACAGTCTGAAAGTAGCTGCTTAAAAACATGAATGAGAGGTCATTTTTCTTTCTGGTATCGGGCCATCAGAAAATACAGCAACACTCATCTCTGACTGGGAATCAGACCTGACGTAGCCTGACCCTTCACACTGTGACTTTACAAAGCAGGCATGAAACAATCCGCACGTGCAACATGGCAGAGCAAACATCGCAGCAACACGATGCTGAGTACTTAAAATGTTAGTACTAACAGGAATTTGCTGAGTGTGAGTGTTCACTCTCACAGCTTTAGCAGAAGGAATATTTTAATATGTTCCAAATGTTCAGCCCAAATAAGGCAACAAGAATCAGTCTAGAAGACAGAAAAGCTCAAAAAAAGTAATTTTAACAAAACCAAAGATGTTGGAGAAAGCAATTGTTTGTAAGTTATTCCTTAGGGGTCATCCTCTATTAATATTCACACACCATATTCCATTGGAACAACTACTTTCTCATTCGCACTTAAATTATACTCCATATTTCTGCCTACAAACTATTCCTGACTCTTCTGTGTTCCCTTCATTTTTTTCCTTTCTTGAAACTTGGCCTTTTAGTCAATGTATTCATGAGTGTAAACGCTTCCAATTTCACTGTGAAATACGGTTTTATTTTTGGTTGTTGTTGTTTTGAAAGATTCATCTCTAAGGTCTGTGCTTGGGCAAGAAACTTGGATGTAGAAAGTAGAAAAGGAAGAAAAACTGAAAAAAAAAGAGGGCAGGAGGCATTCCTATGGGTGGGGTGAGGGGAATCCCAAGGGGCTGACATGGGGTCCTGGGCCATGGGCAGGGTGGGGGGAGCCCAAGGGGGTTGGGCAGGGACAGGCAGGGCTGGTGGTGCCCTTGGGGGCACCTGTGAAATATTCCTGCCCTGTGAAATATCTACAAAACTTATCCTTTGATATACCTTTAAATTGTTGTAACCCATGATTTGAGTTGCATGTTATAGGAAGCACTATAGCAGGAACCATCCAAAGCAATGGAGGATGAGCCTCACAAGAAGCTGGGCAAGTGCAGCAGCAACCCAACCTGACTTGGCTTTGGTGCTCAGTAACCCCACACAACACACCACTGCTCCTGTCCCCAGCGACCATGGTAACAGATGGAGACCAAGTCATGGACTAAATTAACTTAATGGACATTTTATGGACATTTTGGCACTGTCTCCCACAGCATTCTCCTGGAGAAACTCACTGTTCATGCTTTAGATGGGTGTACATTTCGCTGGGTAAAAAAACAGCTAGATGGCCGAGTGCAAAGAGTGGTGGTGAATGGAGTTAAATCCAGCTGGCGGCCGGTCACAAGTGGAATTCACCAGGGCTCAGTACTGGGGCCAGTTCTGTTTAATATCTTTATCAATGATCTGGACAAGGGCATCGAGTGCACCCTCAGTAAGTTGCAGATGACACCAAGTTGTGCAGGAGTGTTGATCTGCTGGAGGCTAGGAAGGCTCTGCAGAGGGACCTGGACAGGCTGGATCGATGGGCCAAGGCCAATTGTATGAGATTCAACAAGGCCAAGTGCCGGGTCCTGCACTTGGGTCACAGCAACCCCATGCAACGCTACAGGCTTGGGGAAGAGTGGCTGGAAAGCTGCCTGGTGGGAAAGGACCTGGGGGTGTTGGTCAACAGCCAGCTGAATATGAGCCAGCAGTGTGCCCAGGTGGCCAAGAAGGCAAATAGCATCCTAGCTTGTATCAAAAATAGCATGGCCAGCAGGACTAGGGAAGTGATCGTGCCCCTGTACTCGGCACTGGTGAGGCCGCACCTCGAATGCTGTGTTCGGTTTTGGGCCCCCCACTACAAGAAAAACATGGAGGTGCCGGAGCATGTCCAGAGAAGGGCAACGAAGCTGGTGAAGGGTCTGGAGCACAAGTCTGATGAGGAGCGGCTGAGGGAACTGGGGTTGTTTAGCCTGGAGAAAAGGAGGCTGAGGGGAGACCTTATCACTCTCTACAACTGCCTGAAAGGAGGTTGTAGCCAGGTGGGGGTCGGTCTCTTCTCCCGGGTAACAAGTGATAGGACGAGAGGAAATGGCCTCAAGTTGTGCCAGGGGAGGTTTAGATTGGATATTAGGAAATTTTACTTCACCGAAAGGGTTGTCAAGCATTGGAACATCATGTCATTATCCCTGGAGGTATTTAAAAGACGTGTAGATGTGGCACCTGGGGACATGGTTTATTGGTGGACTTGGCAGTGTTAGGTTACAGTTAGACTCAATGATCTTAAAGGTCCTTTCCAACCTAAATGATTCTATGATTCAATAATTCTATTTTACAGGGTGGCCCATGGACTGAGGGAATGATAACTGTATATATATCTAAATGGATGGAAGGGTGGGTATTGGATAGGGAGGATGTATTGGACACCTGAGCATGATGTAAATGATATTGAATACATGGTGGAGATAGTATTGGGTTTGGCAGGGATGGCATTAATTTTCTCCATAGCAGCCTGTATGGTGCTGTGTTTCAGACTGCTGACCTAACCAGTGTTGATAACACACATTGTTTTAGCTGTTGCTGAGCAGTGCTTGCACAGCATCAAAGCCTTTTCTTTCTCCCAGTCTGGCCCCAGAACGAGCAGGCTAGCGGTGGGAAAGGGGTTGAAGGGGACACAGCCAGGACAGCTGACTTAAACTGACTGAAGGGATATCCCGTACTATATGATATCATGCTCAGCAATGAATTTTGGGGAAGGGGGGGACGTTTGGAGTCATGTCATCTGTCTTCCCAAGTAACCATTATGCATGCTGAGGCCCTGCTTTCCAGGAGGCAGCTAAACATCTAACTACCGATGGGAAATAGAGAATAAATCCCTTATTTTGCTTTGCTTGTGCATGCAGCTTTGCTTCACTTATTAAACTGTCTTGATCTTGAACCATGAATTGTTCTCACTTTTGTCCTTCCGATTCTCTCCCCCATGCTCTGGGGGAGTGAGCAACGGACTGGGTGGGGGCTTAGCTGCCAGCTAGGGTCAGCCCACCACCACACTCATAAATCTTAAGGGCTTTTAAATAGAGCAAGACAAATAAAAAACTCTTCTCCTCATAATGTTTCTTGCGATGCTTAAATAAATGTCATGAACTGGGAGGGGGGAGCTAAAAGATTCTTGTTTTCATGTGTGGTGTTGCAGGTGCGGCATACTGAAGAAACGTTTCCAACGCTGCCTACTGACATGAAACTGCATTGAACAACAAAGGCCAGACTCAGTAACACCATATGCGAGCGCTCAAAACCCATTTGAGTCAGCCACAATGCCATCAGGTCACAAGCTACACATTATTTCCTCTGGATAAACCACTGTTTGAGTAACCTTGTAAAGCTGTTCTTTGTAATTCGGGACAAAAACTAACCACCCTGAAGAATGCAATCTGCTCGAGCATCCCTGGGAAAGCGCAGAAGGACGTCTCTCCCCATCAGCGAGGACTGCTGCCCTTCAGAGGTGACGCACAGGACACGTCAGAAGGCACCAAGGGGTGTCAAGGAGAGGGGTGTTCTGCCTCCTGTTCGGGAAAGCGGGTGCAGAAGGAGACGCACATGCAGCCTGTCCCTGCTAGGTCCAGCTGGGAAATCTTTGGTGTCTTCTCCCCCTCCCCAGGCTTCTCCTCCCTGCCCCAGGCTTCTTGTTTTCTCTAGCCAAGATGAGGCTTTCTCTTTCCTCCTTCCAGACAAGTATTATAGCTGTCCTAGACCCGGCTATCATTTCCTGACCGGGTTTTTAGTAAGAACATTTACATCCAAAAAAAGTTTCACCAGTTAAAAAAAAAAAGCATTTACAGAAGAATTCCCAGTCAGATCCGGTCCCTCTCACTGTTTTCCATCTGTGTGGGGACTGCATTCAGGAAAGAGCCACTGCGTTGTCAAGAGCCCTTCACAGCTGGCCTTGCTGTGGCATCATGTCTCCACAGACGCAACGGAAGAGCAGCTGCAGTGGAGCTGCAGTGACAGCAAACCTATCTCACTCTCCCGTCCTTTGCACGGGCCAAAATGTGACAAAAACGAAGAGCAAAATTTTGCTTTCAGTTGCACCTGGTCATCCTTTCCATTGAACAGGCAAAACAGACCGGTGAACCTGTGTAAGGA